>NW_002196570.1:742010-1324930 GCF_000006515.1 Cryptosporidium muris RN66 | reverse complement strand
CTACTTTATTTACTTAAATGATAATATAGTTTTAAATTTTATAGACATTAACAATAATTAGGATAATGTAATTACTTAAAATATATTTTATTATTAAAAACTAAGGTATTATATTGTACACAAGGTAATATTATTAATTTCATTTATATAGTAGAAATACTTTAATATTAAATTTTAAATAATAAATATAAATAAAATTTTCTTTTTTATTAATTGATAAATTATTTCAAAGTAATTAAATTATAGATATTTTATATTTCAATTTTGTAATATTATACAATTTCTAAAATATTTATAAACTTTATTTAATCAACTTTTAATTATTTTAAATGTTATTATTTATATATAATTATATTTATTTTAAAATAATTATATTGTTTTTATATTCTCCAAAAGAATTCGTTAGTTTTTAAAAATATAAAATATTTGACAATAGTATTGAGACAAATGATTAAATAATATATATTTAAATTTATCAACATTTTATAATTTAAAAAAAAATTATTTATAAATGTCTGAATATTGTTTATATTCATTAAATTAAAATATTTATTAAGATTTAAAGAAAAAATAGTGGTAATTTTAGAAAATATATATTGCTTATTGAATGTATTAAATTCTCTAATCAAAAAGTTAAATTGAATTACTTTATAAGTTATCATATCATATTTACTATTCTGTAGTGAAGATATTAATATATTAATTAATTGAAACAATTGAAAAGTCCTAAGATATATCTTAATAAGTAAAGAAGAAAAATCCCCAACTTCTTTTTTTCTTACAATATTAAATATAGTTATATATTAATTTTCCTATTAATATAATATTTACAAAGTAGTATCTATTGATGTAATATCTGCAAAAGGAGTATCTATTGATGTAATATCTGCAAAAGGAGTATCTATTGATGTAATATCTGCAAAAGGAGTATCTATTGATGTAATATCTGCAAAAGGAGTATCCATTGATGTAATATCTGCCAAAGGAGTATCTATTGATGTAACACCACCAAGTGGTGTTTGTATTGAATTATAATCCATAAATGGAGTATCTACAGAAACAATGTTGCTAAATGGTCCAGAGAAATCACCAATGCCAATATAAGGTGAATAAAATCCTTGTATTGGGTATTGAAATCCAACATCAAAAAATGTTGATGTAAAAAATGGATCATAAGAAAAACTTAGAGGGCTAGAGAATAAACTAATATCAATATTAAAGTAGTTTGAGCCGAATAAATAAAATGCTGAACCAGGATTAAATAAAAATGGTTGAAAATAACTATTTCCAAAATATAAATTCACATCATAGAAATCTGGACCAAAATATGGGAAAAGTGGGGTATATGGAATAAATGATCCTATTGGAATTGGAACTGGGATAGGACGAAAGAATGGAACTTCAACATTGTTTATAACTATTGTTGTTGTTCCTATTGGTCCATTTCTTCTGATTCTTGGCATTGTACGTACTTGATATCCAAAAGTATCTTCTAAATAATTTATTACAGATTTTATATATTGAATTCTTTGTTTAAATGTTCTATATTGGAATTCATTAAAGGATCCAGATGTAATTCCAAAGCTTCCTAACTGTTCTAATTGGAAATTAAGATCATATAAATCTTTATTAGCTCTATTATATAAGCATTGAGCATCGTACAGGTCCGATACTTGAGGATATGGGGAAAATGGTGGAATTCTTTGTAAATAATCCTTTGGAATTGAGTTTTGTTGAGGTTGATGTTGTTGTTGATATTGTTGAGGTTGATATTGTTGAGGTTGATATTGTTGAGGTTGATATTGTTGAGGTTGATATTGTTGAGGTTGATATTGTTGAGGTTGATATTGTTGAGGTTGATATTGAGGTCGATATTGTTGTGGTATATTTTGTTGAGGTATTGCATCAATAGTAGTAACTTCTTGTTCTTCTTTTCTTGTAGAAGGCTCATCCACTGCTACTTCTTTAATAAGATATTTACCAGATCCATCAGGGCAAATCATCACATTTCTGCCATCTGGAAGCTGTAAAACAGATGTTGGATGCATGGTCATGGTCATATTCCCTTCACTTAATTCTCCTAATTTCATATTTAGAAGGCTTGGCTGAGTATACCCAGTTAATTCTAACCTATTATAATAAAAAATAAATATATTTAATATAAGTAACCCAAGAAAGTACATCTCCTTAGATTATAAGGTTATATTTCCATTATGTTACATCCTTATATTACGTAATTTTATAAAAGCACGGATAATGGCGCTTGATGTATGGTACCGAAGTTTAAAATATTTGGGTAATTTACTGAGTAATCATCTATCATCTATAAACCCCAGTAATTTAGATAAAATCATAATACAAACCTAACAGATCCATAATATATACATGTAAATTCCTTTTTATTTAATTTCAGACTATTTTTATTCAAAAAAAAAAAAAAAAGACATTAAGTGAACATATCAATTATTATTTATTTGTTCTCTCTTTTCTCTTCTCTCTTGATGGCATAAAATTATCCGAGGGAAGAGAATCTATACTATTATAATTTTAGCAAATATTTATATAGCTTTACATAGGACTTATTATAGAGAAGATAAATATTGACAAAGGGATGGATTAGAAAATCAGACCTAATTTAATAAATTATCAAAAATGGTGTTGGCGCCTTTTGGCGATTTAGAGACGTGAATATTAATTTGGCCAATACATAAAAGTATCAGACATTGACTCTCCTGATTAAGTGAACTGAAGGAACCAACTTTTTTTTTGTTTATTATGTCAAGTGACTATTTGTTAAAACAAGATCCAGATAATTTGGATTTGACAAAACTGACACCTATAACTCCTGAGGTAATATCAAGACAAGCAACAATTAATTTGGGTACAATAGGTCATGTTGCTCATGGTAAATCTACTGTTGTAAGAGCTATTTCTGGTGTACAAACAGTTAGATTTAAAGATGAAAAAGAGAGGAATATTACTATTAAATTAGGTTATGCCAATGCAAAGATCTATAAATGTAGTAATCCTGATTGTCCACCACCTCAATGTTATCGTAGTTATGGATCAAGTAAAGAGGATGAACCTATTTGTGAAGTATCAGGATGTAATCATAAAATGAAGCTAATGCGACATGTATCATTTGTAGACTGTCCTGGCCATGATATTCTTATGTCTACAATGCTTAATGGAGCTGCAGTAATGGATGCAGCTCTATTATTAGTTGCTGGTAATGAATCATGTCCACAGCCACAAACATCTGAACATCTAGCAGCAGTTGAAATAATGAAGTTAAGACATATAATTATATTACAAAATAAAGTTGAATTAATAAAGGAGGCTCAAGCAATAGAACAGCATAAACAAATTAAAGATTTTGTAGCTGGTACATCCGCTCAAGATGCTGCAATTATACCAATATCTGCTGTATTAAAATTTAATATTGATGTATTGTGTGAATATATATGTACTCAGATACCAATTCCAATTCGTGATTTTACATCATCACCAAGAATGATAGTAATCAGATCATTTGATGTAAATAAACCAGGTGAAGATGCAAAAAGTATGCGTGGTGGTGTTGCTGGAGGATCAATTATTAGAGGTGTCTTAAAGTTAGGAGATGAAATTGAGGTAAGGCCTGGTATATATAATAAAAATTCAGAAGGAGCATTTGTATGTCGTCCAATAAGATCAAGAATAGTATCTCTATTTGCCGAACATAATGATTTACAATATGCTGTATCTGGTGGTTTAATTGGAGTTGGTACTAAAATAGATCCAACTCTAACTAGAGCAAATAGATTATCTGGTCAAGTCCTTGGGCACCCAGGTCATTTACCTGACATATTTGATTCTATAAATATTACATTATATAGGATGAGGAGATTATTAGGGGTTAGATCTCATGATGGATCAAAGGCACAAGCTAAAGTATCTAAGTTAAGAGAGGGTGAATTACTTATGGTTAATATTGGTTCTACCACGACAGGTGGTAGAGTTGCCAAAATTAGAGATGATAGTGCTACATTTCAATTATCATCACCTGTATGTTGTAGTGTTGGTGATAAATTGGCTATTTCAAGGAGAGTAGACAAACATTGGAGATTAATTGGTTTTGGGGACATATTATCAGGTACAACAGTACAATGTATTGAGGGTTGGTAAATATTTACTTTAAATTATTAATAACAAATTGTACATTACATAGATCACTTAATGAATTTTTTTTTTCAAACTATTTTACCTTATTAAGGATTTTTTTTCTACAAATATTATTAAAATATTTCTATATTCACAATTTTTAATTATCTAGTTTAAGAATATTATTAATAAGGTATTACAAACCTATAATTATTTAGGAAACTAGTTTATAGAAGTTAAAGTGTTTTTAATAATTGTGAGTTTGTATTTCCAAAATTGGTTAATCTTGTTTTTTTTATTATTATTTATTTATTAATGAAATTACAATTAATCTTCAATTTAAATGAATCAGAAGAAAGATTTCTTCCTTTTTTTTATGTGAATATATTCATTAATTTATGATTAGAAATTCCAAATAATTATACTTGGTAATAGTAAAGATTTTCAATTATTAAATATAACTAATGTTAATATTGTATAATTTATGCTATTAATAAAAATCAGTATAGTTGAAATATGGATAATATTTTTAACTTTTTTTATTTTATATAGTTGAATATTTAAGGAACTTTAAATAATTATTATTAATTTAGATTATTATTTATAAATAAAAAAAAAAATCTAAATATATAAGCTAAATATGAAGTTTTATATTATAACTTTTTTATTATGAAATACAAAACTATAGAAATTAAAGTCAAGAATAAAATAAAATGACTTTTTTATTTAAGGGGAATAGTATTCTTTTTCTTTAAAAAAAAAAATTAGAATTAAATGATTCAATACAAATATTAAATTTATTTAGATCTTAAAGTAACTAATTTTTAGAACAAATAATTTATATTTTTATAACTTCAAATGTTCACTTTTTAAAATATCACCTTACAGATAATATTATTTAGAACTTAATATTTGAGTTAATGATTATAACAATTACTAATTATTTGAAGTATAAATTAATTAAAAAATAGTTAATATATATATCTCAATAAGATAATGATGCTTTATTTTATTAAAAGAATTATTATAAAAGAAAGGAAATTTATACATATTATATATTAAAATAAAATAATATTCCAACATCTCATATTTTAGTAATCTTATACTTTATATATTATAATATCATAAGTTTTTCTGTATTAATGTTTCCTTTTATCTTCAAAAGAAAAAAAAAAAAAAAAGAAAAATATTTATGTAGCTAACAAATATATCTGTAAAGTGAACTAAATTAATTTAAGAATAGGTTTAGATGAAATATAAATATTCCATTATCACTTCTAGTTCCCAAATTAAAGATTATTAGAGAATTTCATAATATTCTCAAATACTTAACTATATACAGTATACAAGTCTTAATAAAATTTAAGCTTGAATAGCTAATAAAGTCTTGTTTATTTAAAGTAGAAAGTAAGGTCAATTTATTACTCAATATAATATTAAATTATATATTAAAACATGATCTCTTAATATAATTAATAATTTAAAGTTGAGTATCTTGAGGATAAAAATAATTCAAGTAGTTCTTTCAGAATAAATATCTATAGTAAGTGCAGAATTCAACCTATTTCTAAAAATTAAGCTTTTTTCTGAGTCTTCATTTATACCAAAACTAAGACTAGATGATTTATGGAGTTGATATATATCTAGTGAATAGCTAGCAGTAAATGTCATCATTGTAGTAAATATTATAAGCTGAGATATACTTCCTATAGACATCCTCAAATAAAACACCCAATCCTGTTCAATAATATCTGAAAAATCATTTAAAAGAGAACTTGCATCCCAGTAATTTGTTTGAAAATATTGATTAGTTGTACTTGGAAAATCACAATAATATACTATTATAAATATAAATACAAAACGTGCAAAAGCTACAATGACCATTACTGAACAACAGTAAATCTTAATTAACTTTGAAGTCAAAGTTATAACAGGTCTTTTGTAAACTATTACATATATTGATATTATTAAACAGTGAAAAAATCCAAATATATTGAAAAATAAACTAGGAGAAACAAAAAATATAGTATCAATATAT
The DNA here is from genome assembly GCF_000006515.1 of Cryptosporidium muris RN66. Lineage (NCBI taxonomy): Eukaryota > Apicomplexa > Conoidasida > Eucoccidiorida > Cryptosporidiidae > Cryptosporidium > Cryptosporidium muris. The sequence continues at coordinate 1,318,749 of NW_002196570.1, read as the reverse complement.
TCAATTATGAATTTCATTGTATATTTAGTAGACTTTGAAGCAAATAATCTCTTAAAATTTAATCCAAATGGAAAGAAAATAGATAAAAATGCAAATAATACCGAAATAGTTAAACATATGAATGCTATTTTCAGCATAATTGTTGCAATTGTTCGGTGTAAAACTCCCTGTTTCGCTACAATAGAATTCTTACCATTTGTTAAATTACATTCATTAACTTGTTCAATTTTATTATAGATATAGTCATTTGATATAAATGGATCATTTACTGATAAATTATCTTCCAGATTATCTTGGTAATCATCTAAACTTTCCAAATCACCTTGGTATTCTTTTATCTTCCCTGAGTCCTTATTATTATAAAGGCTCTCAATATCTTTAGGTAACCATACTTCAAGTGGTTGTGGTAAATGGTAATATAATAAATGATACAACATAGGAATAGAAGATACAAATAATAACCACCCAATTAAATATCCAAATACAAAGATTGACCTTTCTGGGTAGTAGATAGTTAAGAAATGTATATATGGAATAAATATACCTCTATATGGTAAATGAGATAGCTTATTAGCTAATATATGACATAATATTAGTGTTAAAATACTTTGGATACTTGCAATTAAAGGTAGCATATATGTATAAGGACAATCTAAAAGTATACGAGAAAATCGAATACATTCCCTAGGTGTCGAAAAGTTCCAACAACACCTTCTTGTATTATAGTACATCTGAAGAAGTAGAATCTGAGTTCTTGATAAGCGTGCATCTTTAGCACCTCCTTTTAGGCCATACCTATCGCCATGGTTCATAATTTTTAAGTCAACTAACTTCTTAATAGTTGCATAAAAGTCTAATTATTCCAAATTTGAGTTTACAGGTATCTCTCCAATTTCAAACTTTTTTTTTTTTTTTTTTTTTCTCTCTCTTAATATTTTATTTCTTCCATCTCGAAGCAAATCGTATACTAATCGAATATAATTACCGCCTATTAGAAATAACTTCCCGCCTCCAGTAGTTTAATATTTTAAAATATTATCTGTATCCCAGTAACCCGGTAACTAGTTAAAGATTTTCACTTATTTTATTTTGTTTTATTTTTTGGAAATATTATATATAGTAAAAATAAAAACATATGAATTCTTATTAAATTCTAATTTAGCTATAATCAATACTTGCTAATTATTACATTTAGGAATATTGTATTCGAACTAATATCTTAGATATGACTTGAAATTGAAAACTTTTAGAAATATTACAGTTAATATAAAGATAAATAATAATTTAAATAACATCTACTTAAATTAGTATAAATCTTAATATATTAGCGCATTACATAATTATGTATAAGTAGGATTACTTATGAATTCTAAATTCTGATTGAATATTATATATACCAACAGATTCATTAGCTTCTTCATCAAACTCACACCATTCATTTTCTTGTAAATCTATATTAATAAAAGATTTACCTGATATACAATTTACATTATAACCAAATGTTGGATTCCATCTTGTTGGATTCAATCCACGACATTCAAATGCTATAATAGGGACAAAATTACCATTATCTGTATTACAATATTTCATCTTTGTAATATCTTTAAGTTCAATAACTCGAATAGTAGAATGTCGTTTATCCCCATCCCATTTCATTACATAATTAGCTGTTCCCCTACTATTTTCTATTGGTATCTCTTCATTAGGATCTATAGTTATTCTACTCTTAGTTAAAGGGCCTGCACTTTGTTCTATGTCTATACACCAAATATAATTAAGAGGAAATATAATTTCATTAATACCATCAATATCAGCCTTTATATATAATATAAATATTGTCATCTTCTTTTTAATTAAATTTAAGTTCTTAATATATAAATTAAAATCTAATTCTTATTAGTAATCCCGCTGTGAAAATAAATCATTTTAAAATATAAGAATTATATATTATTTAGTAATAGATCAAATTATAAATATTTTATATATTATTTTGTTATTTAAGATGTATATAGAAGTATGTGTTAATTGGTCTAATAATATTGAGAAATGTATTGAATTAATTAAAACTTCATATAGATTGGGATATTCAGGTATTGCTTTTAATCATTCAGTTAATTTATCTGAAAAATGTAATAATCTTAAATCTAATAAAAAACAAGTGAGTAATTTACTTACATTATTAGTTAAGGAAGGTCATTATTGTCCAATACAATATATTTATTTAAATCCTAATGAATTATCATCTACTGGTATCCATAATAAAAGATTCTTTCCAAAAAATCAATTTGTATCTTTAAATCTTTCTTGTCATAATATTAATATAAATAAAAAATATCAAAGTGAAGATGATATATCAAGTGAATTCTTACAACTTAGAAGATTAACTATAATATTTGATAATAATGATGTAATTCCTTATATTAATGCTTTATGTAAGGGATCTTGCAATGAAGCCACTGATGGATGGAGTAAAACATTATTTTCAGATATATATCAACAAAATTATGATTTAATTGCTTTAAGACCAACTACTCAAGCAACATTTATAAGTGCAATTTCCTCATCTGATTGTGATATTATTAGTTTAGATTTATGTTCTAATCCTCGTTTACCATTTGTTATGAGGAGAGCTCAATTAAATTTAGCTATATCCCGTGGTATTTTTTTTGAAATAGATGTTGGTCCAGCCTTATCTAATACAAATTATAGAAAGAATTTATGTTGTAATCTTTTGAATTTTGCAAGATATATCCCAACCAAACATATATTAATTACATCAAGTTCATCTAATATAATGGATTTGAGAGGGCCATTAGACTTGTCAAATCTTGCTTCTACATTATTATCTATGGATTTAGATAGAAAACCAATTATGAATCCATCTGATTTTCTTGTAGATAATGTGATAAGAGCTCTTTTAAAAGGTACTAATCGTAAAACATATGCATCTGTTCTTTTATTAGAGCCTAATAATTAGAATAATTAAGATTTGATATATATATTGATTAATTTAAGTTAGATAGATATTATTAATTTATAGAGTGTTCTAAATATTTTTTTTATTAGTTACTATAGGAATATTCTGGAATTAAAATACTATTAAGAAATCTAATTTTAGATTTAAGAATAAATTATTGCATTTACCGCCTAAAAAATATTTTATTATACTAAATGAATTATAAATAATTTATAGATATAATCACCTTGTTTTTTTAAATTAACAGAATTTTATGTTTTAAGATTTGCATAATTATCATTAATTAATAAAATTAGAATATTTATAGCTATTTATGAATTGTTTGGATTATTTTTTTAACTAGAAGAAATTGATAAAGGTACCGATACAAATACCCGCTTTTTTCTTTTTTTTATTTAAATTTTATCTGACAAAAGTATCTAAAATTTTTTTTATAATCAGAAATTACATTGATTTTACATTGTGATGGCTAAAAAAATATTTGAGATTACCTCTGCAGTTAGAAATTTGTTATTTTATATTTAAGCTTGAACTTTTGTTTTTTTGAAGATAAAAATTATAATCTTACAAAGTTTATTTCCTGATAATATTAATTATTTATATTGGAAATTAATATTTACATTAGATTCTTATATATAATGAATTATAATGGGGAGTTACAGAGAAATTTTACACTATCCGATTCAAATTCTTCAGTAAACTCTTCAGATTCATTTCACTCTACAATCAGTAGTAAATGTGAACGCATAGAAGATACTCAGAAAGATTTAAGATTATTTCCTAATTTATCTATATTAAGGAATCTTCGATCTCGTATTAATTATTTAAAGTTAAAGATGGGAGTCAAAATAAATAGAATGATAAAATTAGTAGTTAATGAAAATTATGGAATGTTTAGGAGATTTGCAAAAGTAGATATAGAAGATTTTAATGAAGATAATAGAGTATCTATTTCTGAGGATAAAGTGATACAAAATAATGAAGATAAAATAAATAGTAATTTAACAGATTTTTTAACAAATGATAATAATTTCAATGATAATAAAGTAATATATAAACAAAATATTGATAATAATGAGGATATATCTCAATATATACCATTAATTAGTAAAGATACTGATTCTAATTTATTGAGAGATATTCATCCATTATTATCTAATAATACTTCCTTATATATAAATATTGAGAATTTTTTAAAGGAACGTTTTGATAAATTTGAAAATAGACGTATAGAATTCAATGATTTCTTAAGATGTAATAAACAAGATAATTTAGATAAATTTGATTGGTTAAATTTAAAACGTAAGAAATATAGAGAATTTGCATCTTCTTTAAGTGAAGTAAGCTTAGATTGTCTATTAACTAATCCAATAGAATCTAATTGTCAGTTAGTACATAATAAAGAAGGTGTTAGAGTATGGAAGAAAGAGTATGGAGCTGGACGTTTATTATTAAGGACAGAATTTATAGTACCTATAAATCCGAAAGATTATGTTGCATTTTCTTCTAACAGTAATCAAAGAAAAATATATGATAGCAATACATCTGATATAAGAAATTTGGAAAATATTGAGTCTGGTTTAGATATAATTTATGTTGCTTCAAAACGAATTGGTACAATATATCCTAGGGATTTAGTAAATATAAGATTTATACATGCATTAGATGCTAGAAAAGATCTTAGTGTAATATTTAAGGATGATGCAGATAAACTAGGTAAAGACTCTAGCAATTTACTTTGGGCATCATGCACTTGTTCAGTAGATCATCCAGATATTCCAGAGAAACCAGGACTTGTTCGTATGGATTCAAGAATTGGAAGTTATATAGCAGTTCCAATAAAAACTCCTTTTGGTCTATGGAGTAATATTGCAATGTTTAATGAAGGTAATCCAAAAGGTTGGATTCCATCATCTGTTACAAGATTATTAGCAGCTAAAATTATTCCTGGATCTATTGAGAAATTGTTGGCTACAATGTTTTCTTATTATGGAATAAGTCTTGATTCAGATAATAAATCATATTCTGGTTTTGCATATCGTAAACTTATATCATTATTCACATCTGAAATGAAGTTATATAATCAAGTATTTCGGAATATTGAAAATTCTGAATATTTGATTCAAAATAATGCCAATAATTTAGGTTTATTTAAGAGATGTGAAGTTAATAAGAATTTGAAAATTTTGCAATTAGAAGAAATTGAATATAAAAAACGAAATTCGGAAGAATATAGAAATTTATTATCAGATAATATGGAGACTAGAAAAGAATCACAAGAATATCAAATTAATAAATATAATAATGAATTACAGCTTAATTTGAATATATCTGATCATGAAGATAATACTAATTCAATATCTAGATCAAAATTTTTTGAGGAATATTTTTCTTATGATATATCAGAATTTTTGGATAAATTTTATAGTTTTAATTTATTGAGAAAGATGATTTTATCTACGTACTTAGTTAATAAATCTAGGACAAATAAACAAGATATGAAAGATTATTTGAATTCAATATCTAGTCCAAAAAGTGGAAATATGGAATTAAAAGGGTGTCTAGATAATTATAGGAATTTCTCAAGATGGAGATTACTTGATACTATTGACACAAAAAAAGTAACTCAAAATAAAAAATTTACTAATAGTATCAATTCTCCAGAAATTATAAGTTCTTCATCACCTATATTACCATTAACATTAGATATATCTGAAGTAAATTATGATACTTTGAAATTGTATATGGATGCCTCTACAATTGATCTTACTCCAATTTCAGAAAATAAACTTACTTTGGAAGAATCTATAGATATTGATAAGAGAAAAATTCCTTATGAGCAAGATAATATAGAGATTTTAGCTAAAAATAATTTATTAGAGAATATATCGACACTTTCAAGTCCTAAACAATTATATAGAAGAATTAGTCCATCATCGCCTATATTTGTACTAGCAGAAATATTTGATTTAAATGATAGTTACTTGATAGATCAAACTTTTTATCTTGATGGTTTAGATTCAGATATAGATCAAAGTTGATAAACTAAGTAATATTGTACATAGTATATGAAGTATATCTCTAAATAATTCTCTATTATCTTAAATAAAATAGATATTTAATAATATTATTTTCTTATATTTCGAAATATAACTTTAGCTAAGGTTTCTAGTATTATCTATAACCTAATTATGATATTTCAAATTTCTTTTTTAAAGGATATATTAATGTTAACACTATTACTTTATGTATTTTTTTAACAAATATATATAACTTTTTAGACCTTTATTAAAAAAAAAGTGATAGTTTTAAATCTTAGAGAGGAATTTTAAAGTTTTTTTATTAATATTTCAATAAGAGTTAATAGTAATGATTCCAAGAATGATTATGTAAATTATTTGAATTTTGACAATGATCACATTGCATATTAGTTGGATGAGTTGGACTAATAGTATTATTTTGTATTTGATGTTCTTGCATACAATTAGAATTCTGGATTGCACCTCCTGTATTATTAGATAATAAAGGAGTTGGGGTTATATTTATGTTTGAATCATGTACAAATTTATGAGATTTAAATGGATTAGAACTATTCATAGAAGCACCTTTACAACTAGTAGTTGTAGTTACAACAATCCCAGCAGGTATATTAATAAATTTAGACTGAGATCCATGATTCATTGACATTGGTGACATACAAATTGTAGGACCACTAGCTGGAGAATTAGGGAGTGTAATTATTCCAGAAGGTGACACAACTCCTGAACTATTGAAAAATCCATAAGGTACAATTGCTGAAGGTAGTTTTCTGGGTTCATGGATGCAAATTGAGTTGAGGTTAATATTGGACATTTCAATATCCTCATTAGATTTACATACTTTGTTTTCATTTATTTTGGATGATTCCTTTAAATATTTAATTTTTAGTTTGTGTAAAATTATGCTATAAACAAAAGCCAAGAAGCATAAGATAAATGATAAAGTTGCAATGACAATACTTTGAATATAAAAACGATACATTGAAGCACTTTCAGATACACAGAAAAATTCCACGGCTTTGCATAGATCATATGCAAATATTTCATCATTTGCTAAGGCATTAGAGCAATCATATGATACCACAGATTGTATTGGACAATCTGGTAACATTGTCATAATTCTTACTGAATAGAATTTACTTGATATAAATATTGATATTATACCACCAATAAAAGTAAATATCCCCATTACAACGAAGTACCAAGGTTGAATAAATTTATACTTTTTGCAAGCTGTACACATTGCAAAAATTAGTAAGTATACCCCAATAGTAATAAATGATATAAAACATAATATAGATACATTACGACTTACTAAACTTATTGGAGTAACTGCATGCCAAATTATAAATTCTCCATTTAAGCCTTTTAGTGTTCCTTCGATTATTTCCGAGTTATTATTTTCAAATATAAAAGTCTTATATTTCAAAGTATAAGAACAACCAAAAATTAAATATGCTAATGATACAAGCAAAGTTAAAAAACAAATAACACCTCTTAGAATATTATAAAGTGTATTATTTGGAATAATTGGATCTTTTATTTTGTTTTCATTTATTTTAACTTTTTCATTAGTTTCTTTATTAAATATTTTTTTCATGATCCACAATCAAACTTGTATTTAAGTACTAAAAAGTTGAACAATTAAATTAGGATATTTGATTAGCCAGTTTAGGTTAGGATCTGACCTATAGATCACTTAATTAAGAATATCTTCGAAAATCTTAAAAGAAACAAAATATTGTTATGGTGTGTAGCAAATAGTACAGTATACCGCTAAGATGCATCTGTGTTAAATTTGCAATATTGTAATATATCATTTAAGACACAAAGGCAGATAAGTAAGCGGTAAGTTATTTAAAAAATGTTTTGGCTGTCTTTTTAAGGGTCTCCGAATAGAAATATTTTGAGTCTCCTATTTTTTATTGAAAGAAAGAAGTAGCGCCTTTAGGGTTTTGAGGTATTACATTAGGGTTTTAATATTTAATAATAATTAGATTACTTAATCTAACAAATTAATCTATTAATTAATAGATGGTAGATTAGATATAGAAATTATAGAATAGTAGAAGATATTGATAATGGGTAAAATGGAAAAGAGAAATTCAAATAATAAGAATAAGGATAATACGAAATGTATACGAAAACCTAAAAGTTTTAGAGATTTGAATAAACCTGCTTTAAGTATTGGAACACTAGACTTTATAGAAAATGGGCTAAAGTTTAAATATATGGCCCCAATTCAGGAGGTCAGTATTCCTGAGATTTTAACAAATAAAGATGTAGCAGTAGAAGCTTGTACAGGCTCTGGTAAAACATTATGTTATTTAATCCCAGTAGTAGAGATTTTATTGAGATCAAGTATAACCAATTTAAGTATTCAATTTATTGTAGGATCAATTATTGTTGCACCTACTCGTGAATTAGCCCTTCAAATTAACGAAATACTTGATCATTTTTTAAGTTTTATAGAGAAATATGAAGGTAATAAATTAAAAAATATGTTATGTATAGGTGGTAAGGATATATCAGCTACTATGAAATATATAGATACTGTAAATAATATAGAAGTTGACAATAAAGATGTATATAGAACTAATAATAGTCAGCTAGTGTATCATATATTAGTAGGAACACCGGGAAGGTTGTTTCATATGTTTAATATATTAAATGATGGTAAAGATTGGTGTATTAAATCATCTCTTGAGATTTTTATTTTAGATGAGGCTGATAGACTACTAGATTTGGGTTTTGAGAAACATATTAATGTAATTTTACGTGCATTACCTAAACAAAGACGAACAGGTCTATTTTCAGCAACATTAACTTCTCAAGTTTGTAATCTTATAAAAACAGGTTTAAGAAATCCAAAATTTATAAAGGTATCTATGGGATTATCGGATTTTAATGGTAATGATGATAATAAAAAAAAGAATGAATATATTCAACACTCAAGAGATGTTAATATTCCATCAGGACTAGGATGTCATTATGTTGAACTTAGTATGACTGAAAAGAACGAATTTCTCTTATGGTTTATTAATGAATATCTATTTCCAAACAAATGTCTTGGTAAGAATAAAGGTACAAAGAGTATTATTTTTTTTTTGACATGTAGTTCTGTTGAATTTTATTATAAATATTTATCAAGTATATATCATGAGCATGATAATAAAGAGAAGATAGCAGAATTTAATACTTTGGGAAATTCAACATATATTACAAATACGAAAATTGGTGTATTATGTAAACTTCATGGGCAGATGTATCAAAAATCTCGTGAGACATCTTATAATAATTTTAAAAAGAGTAATTGTGGTATATTATTAGCTACAGATGTTGCAGCAAGAGGTATTGATATTCCAGATATAGAATGGATTATTCAATTCGATGCTCCTCAAGATCCATCATTCTATATTCATAGAATAGGAAGAACAGCTAGGGCAGGGAAAAGTGGTAAATCTATTATACTTTTACAAAAACATGAAGATTCTTTTATACCATATATTGAAAAGCAGACATGTCAAGCTTTAACTAAATTTAATTTCGAATTAAATAAATTAGATGAATCTTATAAATCTAATATCGTCTCACTTTGTAAATGTATTCAAATAAATGATGAAATTTTGAGTAAGGATGAATTTTTAAGAAATTATGAAGGTTTAAATTTGTATAGAGCTCAAACTCTAATGAGAAAGCTTGTAATAAGTGATCCAGCTACTTATATATTAGCAAAGAAAGCTTTTGTTGCATTTGTGAGGGCTTATAAAGAGCATCAATTGAAGTTTATCTTTCCTTTTAATATTTTATCTTTAGGTAATTTGGCATCTAGTTTTTCATTATTAAGAATTCCAAGAGTAAAGGAAATACTTGGTAAATCCTGTATTAAAGATGATTTTATAACTTATTCAGAAAATATACACCCAAATGATATTTTGAAAGGTAACCATTATTCAAATGAAGATTTAGAAGATAAAAAACAGATAAAATTAAAAGATAATACGAAAGATATAAATTCATCTAATAATAACTTCAAATCTAAAACAGCCTTAAATATTGAGAACAAGGTTAGAACAAGGACAGAAAAGAGAAATGCTAAAAGAAGAATGGAAATGAACGAATGGGAAGATTTACAATATGAAGAGAAATTAACTAAGAAATTAAGACAAGGTAAGATAACATTAGAAAACTATAATAAACAATTAAAATCCTATAGAAAAAGTAATATGAATAATGAAGATTCTTATACAGATGATGATTTAGGTTATTCATCAAACAGTTGTAATGAATTAAGTGATGAAGAAATAATATATTCAAATAATGGAAAATCAAATTTAAATATTAAGGTATATCCTAATGTTCTTACTAAAAAGATTCCAAAGTGGGTATATAGTAAGAGCAAATCTAAAAAGAAAAGATAAGTCATATTTAATATTATGTATTTGTATTTTGAGTTTCTATTATAAGGTTCCAATCAAGATTATCAATTTTAATGTCAGCAGAATGAATAACAAGCTGAAATAAAGATTCTAATTTCCTATATATTCCAAATTCAGAATTTGTATCTGGGACTATTTTTTCTATTGTAAACTCAAGGTATTTCTTGGTTTTGTCTTTAAAAAAGTAGACATTTTTGGGTTGTTCCTTTAATCCATTAATTATTATAGTGTTTATGTTAAGATCCATTCTTGAACTCCATTTATTCTTAATCACTTCTAGATCTGAATTTATAACTTGAAATTGTTTCTTTTTTGAATTTATAAGGTTGATACTTTCATATTCACCCGAGAACTCATAAATATTTTGAGTTTTAGAGTGTTCAAATTCATCTTCAAGAGAACTACCCTTTGAATATTGATGACTATTAGATAAATTACATAACTCCGAAAATTCTGTAACTTTTTTAACTTTCCAATTTATACAAAGAAATTCCCCTTTTAAGTAATTGTATGATTGCCCATCATCCAGATAACTCTTCCCAGTAGATATAATAGGGGAATCTTGATAAATTGGGAGGAATATTTCAATTTGAATTGGGAACTTATTTTGCAATTTAGATGAATGAACTAAGTCTTTTTGTAGTGTAATAATACTTGATTGTTTAACAAAGCATGGTGTGTAATCTTCTAATTTATAAGAATAATCAACAAAATGTTTGTTAGATTGAACAATATGATATTTAAGTTTCTTAAATTCATACCAAATTGTATCTTCAGTAATTAAAGGTAAATATATTGGTTGAATTATATGATCTTCAGAACATCTACATTTTTTAAAAGAGCTATCTGAATATATAGAAATCAAAAATACATCTGATACTATAAAAGAAGAATTTTCAATTTTTTTTCTTTGTATTTCATCAATTTGACCTATACTTTTAGCTAACCAAAATACAGGAGTTATTATTGGTTGCCCTTTAAATGAATATATTGATGCTGCAGTATACCAAAAAGATATAAGCTCATATCTTAATAATATTTGCTGTCTTACTATCTCAAGAACTTCATCATTATAAGCCCAAGGTTCACGTCTTGGGGAATCAATATGAGAGTGGCTACGATAAAATGGAAACCAAATTGCTAATTTATGCCAATATATAAATAAACATGAACAAGGATGTCCATAAAATCCTCCCACATCTGAACCTGTATATGAAATACCACATATTGAATTAATTAAATTCATTGGTATAACTGCTTGATAGCTTTTCCAAGATGATTCATTATCACCTGTCCACACATAACCAAATCTATGTGATCCAATATAAAAAGAACGAGTTAAAATATAAGGACGTTGAATATCATATAAATCACAAATTTCCCAAATATCTTCTTCATGGATAATCTGAAATTTTAATATTAAATCTGAATAATTTTTTTCATATTTAAAATCTTTATTAAATATATTATTAAGTTCCCTTTCTTCTTTAAGATAATCTATTTCTAACTTCTTATAATCTTCATTATTGCATCTACTAGTAGTTAACTTTAAATTAGCAGTAAGTATCCCCCTAAATGTAGATTTGAGATGGTTTAATCCATATATATTATGTACTTGTCTATGCTCTATATTCTTATAATGAAATGAATATTTTGGTAAAGTTAATTCTGGACTTGAAAATACAGAAGGTTCATTCATATCAATCCAAAATTCCAAATTTAATCCTTTAGAATAATATTTATGTATATAAAACTTTGAATATATATCTAATACATATGGATTCAAAAAATCAGGATATTTTACTTTACCAGGCCAACATAAGCCAATAAAATCTTTCCATTGCTCATTATTATATACTCTAACCCAATTTGATAATTTTGAAATATTATACAATTTTTTATAACATGTATCAAACTCTAATTCATGAGTATCTTGTATATTTTCTAATATATTATAAACAAAATATTCATTTTCCTCAGATTCTAATAAATCTTGAATTTTTATATGTGGATCTGCTATTATTACCAAAGTCCTATTTTGATCATCTAACTTATTTAACATCAGTTCTATATCTGGAAATTTTGTTTTATTCCAAGTAAAACATTGTCTTTTATCTAAATGTTCAATATCTAACCAAATAGCATCCATTGGAATTTTAAATTGATTAAATAATTGCGATAATTCTAAAACTTCTTCTTGTGTAAAATAATTCCAACGAGATTGATGTTTCCCAAGTGCAAATCTAGGGGTCATCATTGGAAATCCTGTAATCATATGATATATAAAATAAAAATTTTTTATTGAATCAGACATCCACAATAAAATATCCATTATACCAGTTTCAGATATCCACCATGAGTCTGTATATAATTCATTTTGTGTTTTTGAAGATATCTTTGATAATCTTCCTCTTCTAATACTCATAAATGTATCTGAAGGATTATTCCATAATATACCAGAAATCCTACAATTCTTATATTTATTATCATCAATGTTCTTATTTATTAAACAATCTTTTCTATTAGAGTTTAAATATTCAACTTCATTATATTCATTATTATATACTCCTATTAATATTGGAATATTACCATAAAGAGAATTAGGTTTATTATACTCATATGTAAATACATCTAAATTATAGAATCTATATGAATCTTCATATTCATCCAAATTAATATTTGTACTTCGTTCAGCACCTCCATAAATATTATGAGTTAAATGAAATCTGATATCAGTTCCTACAGCTGTTGGTCCATATACTTTGTAATCTGGATATCCATCAAAAATATCAAACCAACCATTGTTATTATATATACTATATGCATCAATAATTTGATTACTGAATCTATATTCTCTAATACTATCATTCTTTATATTCAAAATATTAAAGTCATATCCAAAATATTTTATAATAATTCCTAATAAATTATATATAAAATTATTATTTCTCTCTTTTATTTGAATAAATTTAAAAATCTCATCTATTTTCATATTATTTGTTATTTTATTATTATGTATTGAATCTTCCTTCTTATCTATCTTCATTAAAGGTCTAACCCTTTCGAAATTAAAATGACCATTATAATTAATACTATGTATATTTTCATTATTAAAAAAAGTTTCAATACTAAAAGGGCTAAAATTTATTATTATTGTAAACTTATTTTCTGTACTTTTAAATTTATAAGTATTGTTATGTTGATTATATAACTTTTCACTATATTCATCAATAGTATAACTAAGTTTTACTATTCCCTTCATATCATTTATATCTAATTCAACATCATTATTATTATTAATAAGAAAATTATCTAGTAAAGAATCCATTATGACTTCATTTGTTTCAAATTTAAAACGTTTAAAATTAATAAGTGGTTCTATTTCATCAATTTTTAAACGTATGCAACCAAATGAATATGCATTTACTAACACTTTTAATGGAACTATTTCAGGTGATAAAGGATTATAAATAAGTAATGAAAGTGTACTATTCTCTATATTATTTAAATCATCATTATTATTATTAATACCAATATGTGAATGAATTCTTACAGATCCTGGTTTTACATGCCATGGTGATAATGTCCTATACTTAATATATTTGCAAAACTTCTTATATCTAATAATGAATGGTGAAGACTTCTCGGTTCTAAATATACTTTTGTTTTTAAATGAAGTAACAGTTCCAATTATAAACCTTGCGATATAACTAATTGAAAATACAATATTACTTATAATATTCGGAATACAAATTCCTTTTACATACATAGTAATGAAATCTATTAATCACAATATATATACAAGAGTAATATAAAAATTATTTAGAATTACAAGTCAATATTATAAATAGATGTTTTTATTGCTCGTAACCGCAACACTTTAGTCATCTAATTAGTGTCTGAAGTCAAGTCCTGCAATAACTCCCACCATTAACCCATATATACATATAATTTCATATAAGAATTCAATTTAATAAAGATCCTTTATATGGTTTTATATTTTACAAATTAGTCCTTTTTTCTTTGTCTCCTTTTTTCAATATAAAAATTTGAAATTCTATGGATGCAACAACACTATAGGCGGTGTTATCATAATAAATATGTCTCCTCAATATTTTTTTATTATATATATAATAAAAAATCACTACAATTTATATATATTAGAAATATGTCTTAATAATATTTTATTTATATAAATTAGTACCCCTTATATTTATAAAATGAAAAAAAAAGTAAAAAGAAGTAATTAAAATAGCGCCTATTTTCCGCGCTTATTTTTAGAGACAGAACTGTTTTATCTGCATGAAGGCGTGTACATATCTATGGACTGCATGAATAACGGTAATAAATTGAAAGATATTTATTTCTCTCTTTCTTTTCCTTTGGAAGACAACTAGAAATCTTATTTATCTGTATTTTTAGAAATAAAATAAAGTTGAAGATATGGCATCTGCATGGGATAACTTATTAAAAGAATGGCTTATTGACACTAAAACCGTCTGTCTAGCAGGATTATGTTCTATAAGTAGTCATTCAATATATGCTGCTTGTTCAGATGAAGGTGATCCATGGAAAGAACTAATTAAGGAAGATCATGAAGTAAATGTCACGCAAGTAGATGGTGTTTCTGAAGCACCTGAGACAGTTAATGAACTTTCTACTATAATATCAGCTGTTAGTGAAGGTTCTTCACCTAAAGGGGTATGGGTAGGTGGTAAGCAATATAGAATTATCAGTGTAGAAAAAGGTTTTGAACAAAACAATATAAATGTCATTTTTTGCACAAGAAACCAAGGTGGTTGTTTTCTCGTAGATACAGGTAATGATAATGTAGTTATATGTGTCTATGATGAAACAAAGAATCAAGTTGCAGGTAATTGTAAAAAGAATGCCTTAGTATTTGCAGAATACCTTGCTGCACAAGGTTACTAAGTAGATCAATTTGATAGATAGCATTACAATAAGTAAGGAGAATGTTGTGTAGATGTTAGAATAGACCTTTTGTTTATTCTTATTACTAAAATCAATGCAATTGCCTTTTTCTTAGTAAATCTCAGATATAACTTTCAGTATTAGGTCTGTATATTGCATTAATAGTAGAATATTTTACTTTATCTCAATAAATATTAGATATATCCATTATCTAGCCAGTTATTATGCGATGTATTAAGGTCAATTAGATCGTTGTTTGGAATATAGTTAGTTGTAGGTAATGTCTGTGCTTTAGATAAATTGCGAAATTTTATATCTTGATTATTCATTACTGAGGAGATTGGATTTTCAATTAATTTATCATGATTAATTTTATTATGTATATTTTGTATATTATAATTATTTGAATCCCATGATACTCTTAAAACTTTGGAAATGATTAAACCATTATATGTTGGAGGAATTTCATCATCTTCTTTAGGATCCATCCAAACATATGAATCTCCATTTTTAACTTTAAATCTAAAGTAATAATTTCCTAATAAAGGAAATTTACTTCGAATGTGTTTTATAGTAATATTAGATTGTGTATTTATATGAAACATATTTGGATATTCTTCAGAGTCATAATCACTTGGTATAAAATAATATATAGGAATTATTTTTCCTCTTCCATTAGTGGTCATTCTATGAATACAAAAATCTTACAAATATATTAGCAAGATTGTAAAGAATCTAAATGTAGAATTAATTTAATTATAATAATAAAGATCAAAATAATAGTAATAAAAAGGTTATTGGCGGTAAAATAATACCGCCTTTCCTGCGGGTATCGGGTTTCATCTAAAAACAAAATATTTTTAGATTTTATAGTAATGTAAAGTACAATAATTATCTTTTTTTTTGTTATTTAGAAACAATCTAATTGATATTTAAATTTAAGATTTCTAATAATTTTTGTTTTATAATATTTTTAAATAATAGAGATCAATAAATTCAGTAATAGTAATAGTATTTTTATATATTTCGGTATGTTGTATTAAAATAATACTCTAAATTAATAATAATAAGGTAATATTACTATCATATAAATAATAAATAATATGTACATGTATATGTATAAGTTAAAAACAATTATATAACTTGTTTATAGGATAATTATGTTGGTGAAATAACTAATAATATAACTTCAGTTAACCACTTCAAATATTCTACCTTTTATTACATATTCTTAAGATATTATCATATATATTATACATATATTGTTTTAATACAAATATTTTAAATATCAAAGATTCTTTTAGTAGAGATTTATTTATATATTTATATTATATAGTCTAGGTCTATTAATTCTATAGAAATTGAAGGAGTTTTTATAAATATATATATATATATAGAATAATAGTGATCTTTTATGATATAACTAAACAAATAAAAGTAAATATTTAAAGTATTGCCTATTTTATTAAAATCATATAATAAATACTATTAATATTTAAAATAATACTCATACTAATAATAATAAATTAATAATAATATTATCAAATAATTTGGATTACAAAAAGTATATTTAATTTAATTATATTATTAAGTTTGGAATAAAAAAAAAGTGATAATTTTTAATATATTAATATTTAATATTATATTTGTTATAAGTTAGTAGGATATATAAGTTAAATAGTACTAATATATATTGAAAGTTTTAAGATATCATTAATAATAAGATTTCGTTCTTTAATTTAATATTTATTTATTTTGATTTATTCCAAAAAATGATCTATATTAGATATTCAAATTAGGTTTAATTATAAATTATGATTAAAAAAAAAGGAATCCTAATAACATAAAAGATTTAGATGTAACGATATTTTAAGTTTACTTCATTTCTTAATATATTTATTTAATTAATATCACGTAATATATGTTCTATTAAGTATTAATATTGAATATTTGAATATTCTTTTTATAATGAATTTTTATTCATTAATAAATATTTTCAATAATTTATAAAAAAAAACAAAATTTTAAATAGTTCTTAATGATAATATATTTATAATAAATGATTGTAAATATATATTTGATAATATTAAATAAAATAGTCACCTAATACTTAATATAATATATTATAGTAATTACCCTTTGATTATTTTTGTAAAATTGAGCATGAAACTAATAACAGAAATTTATTAATTTAAAAAATCCTTTTGCTGTATGAATATTAGAAAGATATCGTTTAAAAATTACTAATAATTTTTCTAAAACTACATTATATATTCACTAATTTCTAGGTTGGTTACGAATATTTACAATTGAAATTTGTTACCAATGAAAGCTACTCACAAATATCTAAAAGTAGGAATATTACAGTTTATATTATCAAGTAGTATATAATTTGTCATTTTAAGTAAATATTACAATAATTTTATCTAGTATTTAAGTTAATCATTTATTTAAATGATTTATATTATGATACTTGAAATATTTAGATTTAAGACCAAATAAACCATGATATCTTTCTAAGTTTAGT
The DNA here is from genome assembly GCF_000006515.1 of Cryptosporidium muris RN66. Lineage (NCBI taxonomy): Eukaryota > Apicomplexa > Conoidasida > Eucoccidiorida > Cryptosporidiidae > Cryptosporidium > Cryptosporidium muris. The sequence continues at coordinate 1,300,836 of NW_002196570.1, read as the reverse complement.
GATTTTTGAGTATTTTGATCTAAATTATTACTTGTGCAACTACAAGATTGAGATTTAGTATTATATTTCTTACCTATATTATTAAACCACATTAATATTCCACTATTTAATGACTTATTGAATATTCTTTTAAATTTTGTTCTTTTCGAAATTTTATTGAAATTTTGTTTATTATCATTTAATATAGTTCCTTCTATAGATCTTTCAACTTTGTTATTCGTTAAATTTGGATTTTTTTGATCTTTATCTTTATCAAAAATATTATTCTTATCAATAGGTGAATAAGATATAATAGATGGTGAAAATGATATTGAAGGTTCTGAATTAGATCTTTTTTCTTGTTGAATATCTTTTTTAGAAATGTATTCAGTTTCTTTATCACTTATATTATTAAGATCATCATTACTATTTATATTCAATATTTGATATTTTGGTGAAGTCATTGCAGTACTTTCTGAATTTGGTGATATTTCATTCACTAATTCTTTTCTTATTATATCTGCACCAATTCTTTCAATACTTGATAAAATAGTAAATGATTGAAGTGAATCATTAATAACATCACTAATAATAATATTATTAATTGTATTTGAAGCTGCACTACAATAACTATTTGTATCATCAAATGTAAGTGAGGAAGAATCTGATATTGTTTTTATTGAATATTCTTTAATAAATGATATATTTGAATTAAAAAAGTGTCTTTTATTAATAGTATTATTAAGTTCATCATTTATTATTACTTGACTATTAGAATTATCTTTATTATTTGATTCTTGAGATGTTGATTCATAATATTTATTACTACCTGAAGTAGGTGTTATACCTGTAATTGAAAATTCATTATTCCCAAAATTTTTATCTATATTATTATTTTCAGATAAACTATCATTGACTTCATGATCTAATTTATCTAAATATCCTTGTTCATGAATCTCATTATTTTCACAACATTCATTTAAATCACTACTTGTACATGTATGATAATGATGGGTTATTTGATCTGAATTATATTTTAAATATTTATGTTTATTAATATCCTTTATTTCATTAAGATTATTTAATAAATCTATTCCAAGTATATCATAAATATCTTTTTGCAAATAATTAATACCTATTGGATCCCATAATATACTTTTTCTATTTCCCTTATAGCGTACAGTACCATTTGAATTCTCATCATTAAAAAGTAAATGACATTTCTTTATTTTTCTGAAGTCTGGGATAATTTTATTGTTATTTTTACATTCAATTATATATCTAGTAAATCCATTATTAGGATGAAATCTTGGATCACTATATTGTATGTTACTATTACTTGGAAATTTAAATGGATAAAACGGGAATGATTTATTCTTCTCTGTTCCACCAAAATACTCCTCTATTTGACATGGATGTATAATTTTAAATAGTTGATGTTTTATATCATTTCTACACAATACAATCTTATGCTGTTGTAAATCTGTTAAAAATTGCTTCATTATATTCCAAATAGCTTGTATAAAAACTGAATCATGTAATACAAACATTTTATATAATCTAAATGAGTATTGATTTGTTAATAGTGAGGAAATTTCACTTAATGTTGAAATAGGGAAAGATGTTAAACTCACACCTCTTACATCTATCAAGGCTAGGCATGTTTCAATTTTACCAGGTATCATCAAATATCTTAATCCCCATTCTAAACAGAATACAATTAGACGAATAAATCTCTGAATTGGAAAATTTTTCCCTATCTTTGCTAATTTTATAACTAATATAGGTCTTAAACTAAAATCTCTACCATGCCAGTATATTATTCCATCTTCTAAATCTCTACGTAGTTCTACATCAGTATCTTTTAAAGGATATATAGATCTTCTCCAAGAATACATATTTTTAACATGATGTACAGTTTTTACTATATAATTACTGGGATATCTTCTCTTATTAAATATTAATATACGTAATAGTATAGGACTTAATTCCATAGGTACTTCAAAATTATTAGATCTACAGTAATTATCAAATTCATCTAATAATTTTGTTTCATTTTCTAATAAATCAACATGTAAAAATATTTGTCTAATTTTGAATTCAGATGATGATCCAGTATTAAATTTTGTAAATACATCCTCATCTACAGGGTTATATACTAATACTTCACTAGGTATAGTATAATCATCTAGTGACTCTGTAATTTCTAAAGCTCTCCCAAGTTTTTCCACCATATTTATATCCAGGTTTTGAATATCATTACCCATATACTTTAAATTTCCTGTCATTAAAATGAATGTTCTATATTATTCGTAAAGGAGTATATAACAGCCTTTGCTATTATTATAGACTTATTCGGAGTTTCTTATGATCTCCATAAATATATAAATTATTCAACTGGAATAAGTTTTAATACTTCTTAAATATAAGAATGACCGAAGTCATTAATGAAAAATATACAGTACGAGATAAACCCGCCTAAACATCCTAAAAATTCTAGTTATATTAATTAAAGAAAATATAAAGAAAATATTTAAAGGTAGAAATCTTATTATCTCGAATATTTTATTAAATTTTATCTTAGTATAGCTTAATAAATATCATATTAAGATATATTTGAATATAAGGAATTTGTTTTATATTACATATATTTGGAAAAAAAACGTGACTTATTATTAAGTGTAATAGAAAATTAATAAAATAGGAAAAATATGACTTTTGAAGAAAATAAGTGGGTAAGTAAATCTATTTTTTGAAATAATTATGTTTATATAGCCTTATTTTATATTATTACACTTTAATTAATTGTAGTAAATATGAGAATATTCAATTCTTGGAAATTCTAAATCCACATTGTATTAGTTATACACCCTTTAAAGTATTTAGAGAATATTTAGATATATCTCAAATAATATAAGTTTTGATTGAACTAATATTTATAAAGTAACAATATAATGTATTTATTTGTTTTAGCATTGATTCTAAGATCATTATAATATTACCGATTATTTCCCAATTATTTATAAAATAAATAGAAATTTGGTCATCAGAGAAATTTAAAGATAATAATTTTAGAAATATATTCCACAATACAGCCAATCTTAGTTTTATTAAAAAATAATAATGTTGATATGAGTATTACTAAAGATATAATCCAAATAATTAGAAATTCTAGCTTTTTTTTTCTTTGAAATCTTTATAACTAAGTTAAATATTTCAAATACAGTTGATAAATTATCACTAATATAAAAGTTCCCAATTTTAAATGAATTGAGTTATTCAATATAATTTTAAGGTAAATAATAGTTGAATATAAATATAATATATTAAATTGAAATTACTTTAAAATTAATTGTAATAATAAATAACCCCATAGTTAAAATGAATAATAAATTTTTTGATTGAGATTTATATTTCATATCTGGTAAGTAGTAATACTTTATTTAAAATTAAATCAATAGGTTGGTATGAAGAAAAATGGGAGAATTAAGTTTGGAGAATATTGAAAGGAATACCTAGAATACTTGTATTATTTGATTATAATTTATATAGGCACAGTTTTAACCATAATATTGAATAGCTCCCACTTTACATATTTTATTTCTGTAATTTTAAATAATTTCCTTGATGATTATAAATTTTTTCAATAAAATTCAATAATAAAAATATAAAAAATGCCATTCTTATTGTGACTTGGTATGATTATAGATGATATTAACAATAAGAAAGGCTAATTATTAATAAACAAACTAGCTTTTAAAATTTTTTAGATATAAAGTTTGAATTTTTAGTTATTTTCATTTAGAGAAATTTTTATTGGAACTAATTTCTTCGTATTTTTAAGATACCAGCTAATAGTTGAGTCCCAAGGAACTAAACAATCATTAGCAGAACTTTTAAAATAAACTGAGGTATTTGGGTTATATCCAATTAATTCTTGAATTCCAATAATCCATCCATCAAAATTTTTGTCGAAAAATACTGATGTTAAATAGTTAGGCTGTGAGCTATAATTTTGTTGTGTAGCGACATTCTTCTTAAAAAAGGAATTTGTAACTGGGAAGTGTTTATACAATGGACGACCATTGTATATACCATTAAAGCGATACAATCCTTGAATTACCTCCAAATTTGGAATATTATAGTTTATTGGAAGAGTTACAACTATAGTCTTATATTTATGATGTATATTCCCATTATTTATCATTGAATTAGCCTGGTCATGTAGCCATTGTCCATTTTCTGGACAGATTACTGGAGAAAATGAGGGTTGAGAAGAGTTTGAACCTATAGTTTGATTTAATTTATTAGATTCAATAATAATTAGCTTGTTCTGTGTATTAAGTGGAATATTTAATGATGAATATGTTGGCAATTCACTTTGCTCATAATTATTTGATTGTACTAACTCAATTTGTGAAGGTTTGTCTTCAAGATTTGAAGTTTTTTGTATTACTTGGGATTGGTTAAAAGTATTACTTGAATTATCTTGTTCTTTTTGTAGATTAGTTTTAGAAGATTGTTTATAAGAGGTTACTGAAGTTAGTTGATTCTGGTTTAGTGTAGTATTTCTCTGTACTCTCAAAGGTAAATCTGATTCAACACCTTTGATATCACCTAGAGAGGTATTTCTTAATTGTTGATTTAATTGGCTAGAGTTAATCTGTGGATTATCGGGAAATTCCTGGCTTTTTTGATCATATAAAATTGACGAATTTTGTCTGAGGATAGGAGTTCTCATTGCTTCACTTGGAGCTGAAGTTGACGTTACTGTCTGTTGAGGCATCTGCATTTGCGTCTGTGTTGATATTCCTCCTTGATTATTAGAATTTTGTTGAGGTATTAATCCACCCTGATTTAGTATTTGCATTGGTATCCCTACTTGATTATTAGAATTTTGTTGAGGTATTAATCCACCCTGATTTAGTATTTGCATTGGTATCCCTCCTTGATTATTAGAATTTTGTTGAGGTATTAATCCACCCTGATTTAGTATTTGCATTGGTATCCCCCCTTGATTATTAGAATTTTGTTGAGGTATTAATCCACCCTGATTTAGTATTTGTATTGGTGCCCCTCCTTGATTATTAGAATTTTGTTGAGGTATTAATCCACCCTGATTTGGTATTTGTATTGGTATCCCCCCTTGATTATTAGAATTTTGTTGAGGTATTAATCCACCCTGATTTGGTATTTGTATTGGTATCCCCCCTTGATTATTAGAATTTTGTTGAGGTATTAATCCACCCTGATTTAGTATTTGTATTGGTATTTCTTCTTGATTATTATAAATTTGTGGTAACCCTTGGCCTGGCATTTGTATTGGGAAATTCCCCTGATCAATATTATTTGGACCATATTGTAATGGCTGACTTTGAATTTGTGGTATGAAGCTATTCTGTTGCATAGCTTGCTGATATCCTTCTTGAAATCCTTCTTGAACTTGTTTTTGTCTTAATTTTTCCTGTCCTTCTGTAGAGAATTGATCAAAATTCGGTAAGATTTCTGAAGCTGGACTATTATTTATTTCATTTACATCTGCTGAATTCCCATTGTCAAACTTTTTAGGAATAAAAGTTTTTGCAATATTTTCTATTTCTGGTATTGCTTCTGATGCCAGTTCACCAATAACTGGTAAAGTTGACATAAAAGGTATTGGAAGTTGCCTAACTGGTGCACTGTGAACATTAGATTCAATTTCACTTAATGGTTGTATATTATCATCTAAATCAGTACTCAATTCCAAATATGAATTATCTTCTATAGATCCGAACTCATTACCATTTGTTGCATGTATACTTCTTGACTCTTTTGTTGTAAAGGATGTTTTGAGTTTATTACTTGAACTACTAATTACCCTATCTTGAAGAGTACCCACTGAACCATTATTTCTAGAACTCATTAAACGATTACTTTCAAGTTCACTACACTTCACATTGAGTTCCATTGATACCCACCTCTTTTGAGTTATATCCCATAATCTCCAAATTCTTGGAAATTTACTTCCTAAATCCCCACCACCTAATGCTATAAAACCATTTAATGGTGTGAAATCATAATCTAAGAACCATCCAGTTTTATTTAGTGGAGCACTTGCATAATATATGTATATAGGACTATCTGTTGACTTAGTATATTCATATAACCTCAAAGTATGTGTATTTAAATCGTCATAATTAGAATTCTCTGAGTTACTATTACCTCCATTAGTAGGTACTTGTTTCCATATTCCATTAAACATAAAAAGTGAGTCTTTAAATCCTGTAACATTATAACGATTACATGAGCTTTCACCTTCTAAGGACTCTTGTAATCTTCTTACACTTGGTCCAATTGAAACTTTTTTAGGTCTATTCCTAACTCCTAAAGTAGAATTAGATGTATGTTTATTTTCTAAATTATTTGTATGATACTTATTAGTATTCTGATTTATATTATTATCATCACATCTAACATGAATTGGTAAATTTGATAATACCTTTGATGAGCTTGAAGTCACAGAATTTCCGTTGAATAATCCTTCTTGAATATCTGAAAAATCTTGAGTTAGTATAGATAACCATTCTACAAAGTGTCCATCTTGTCCTTTATTAAATGGTGTTATATACCTATTTGTATTAAATGCTACAATATGTAGTTCCTGTTCATTCAATTCGGTATTTTTACCATTTTTACTCTGTGAATATTCTCCAATTTCAGATTCCATAGATTTTATTTGGGATATATCATCAGTTATTACCCAGATTCCTACAGTATTATCAAAATATAAATACCATATACAACCTGTTCTATCATGATGAGTATAATAATAGTAATAATAGTTATATTGAACTTTATTATCCTGATGATGTATAGATCTAGTATTATTTAGATAATTAGAGACTTGGTTATTTAAAATTTTATTCTCAGAACTACGCTTTGTTATATTTAAACTTGTTATATCAGTTTCTTTTTGATTTGATTTTTTATAATCTATCTGTATTTTTTGTAAGTTCCACTTTCCATTTAGTATACTAAGTTGTTTTGGCCAATTATCCATTATACCAATATTACATAAATCTGAAGATTGAGTTAATTCTTTTCTAGACATATTTTCGACAAATTTAGTTTCTTTAAGGCACTTCACTCTCGTTATAGTGTTTATATATGCACCATTCTTAGTATCTAATTTGTTTAACCAACTTCCCTGATTCATTTTATTATCTTCAATAAAACCTATTATTGAATTAGTACTATCATTTCTCGTACAAATCCACTTTGTACCAATCCAATAGAATAACCTGATCTCCCCATTACTTTCTATTTTAGTCCAAATACTTAATTTTCCATTTAACTTTTGTAACTTAAACACACCAGAACATGATATTGCCTCAATAGATGTACCTATAATTTCAATATAGGGACAATCATCCTCATTAATATGAAATTCACCTTTAGGTACTGTCTTAGGTACAAAAAATAGCTTGGATAAGTCTATATTTGGCACAAAGCTTGTTATTGGAGATTTTTGACTACATATGACTGGTTTCTGTTTGATAGCATTAATGTGCATCGAAGATTGTGAGTACTTAGGATCTTTATTATTAGATTTACAATATACATCAACAATTGAGTAACTGGAAGATAAATTTTTATTAACTTCCTGATTATACTCCCTCTCAGAATGTAACTGATCTGCTATTAAAATCCATCTTCCAGTGGGAGGTATAGTTGAGTCATTGAAATTTACAGCCATTAGCATCCAACCACTATGTAATATACGATTACTTCTAAGAGATGCAAAAAGATCTAAAGAATTACCCTTAATAACAGACGTCTCATGCCTCTTGTGTATTTCCCATTGCAGTTTATATGAGTTATATAACATTACTAGTGAGCTATAAAGTTTAATATATATAGGACGAATATCTCCATTAAATCTATCTGCCAAAGTTCCAACAGTAGACCATATACCATTAAGTGTAGCTCTAATAGACCATCCTTGCATTGATATATTATCACAGGAATTTACATTTTCTACCTGTTTAACTGAGGAACATTTAAGCTCAACTAATGTTGTTTCTGGAGATCCTTTATTAGTTTTAGATAAATCTGGTACCCAAACTAAAGTATTATGACTACCAATAGACGTCAGTTGTACTGGATTTGTATCATACATATAACCTAAAACTTCATTTTTTACAGTATTTATACATACCCAAGTATTCTCCCTCCAGAATAATACTAATCTATCTCCATTTATATCTAAACTTGTCCAATATGTCTTCTGTTTATTACTTCTTGGTATAGAAGTAAAAATACCTTCACAATCCAATTTTTTTACAGGTATCTCACTATTCATAGACTTAATTTCTAAGTATTTGCAAGAATATTCAAATGGACTTTCACACATGCTATCAATATTCAATGATTCTTCATTCATGAAAGTTACGGAGACCATACTTAAATCTCTAGTTCTTGTACTGGAATTTCCAATTTTGTTGCGATAATTACTGAATGATAAAGGACGCAATTTCCCATCATAACATTGTGAATATATATCCACATTCAAAAGAGCATCAGATTTCATCCTATAACCAGGTGGACATCCCTTTTCACAATATTCACCATGTTTAAGTAACCCTGTACATGTTGAAAAATTTAAAATTCTGTGACCATTTTTATAAGTTATTTTTGGGGCTGTCATACATGATGAAAATTCTTCACATGGTCTACATGCCCCTCCACAATCTACACCTTCTTCATTATTATCTTTTACAGAATTCATACATGATGGATATACAAATTGAATATGAATTGGCTGAATATATGAGGGACTTAATGAAAGTTGCCATGTATTTCCCAAATATAATGGGTCCGAAATATCCATATTTTCTATTCTATATGCAATAATATTTTCCCCTGATACAAATACCCATACTTGCTTGTTCATTTTATTATGGTAAGAGTACAAATTAAATTTTGGAAATCCCTTTACTAAACTTAACATCAATCTTTCATTGTAATATCCATTTCCACTTATTTGCACATATTCATTACTCCTTGTTCCATTAGTATTTGGAATATAGCAACCTGCTATTGGTAAGGATGGTGGAAAAGGTATTACAGTAACATCTTCAAGAGAAAATGGTAATGGACCCGTATACACTTTATTAACCAAAATAATCCAAACATTTAATAGGAATATATAGGATTTTAACATCATTTAGATCTTTTAAAAACAAAGCATTCAAAAATAACTATATATAAAATTGCAGAGAATATTTTTAAAATATCTTATATCTTAGTATAATATATAAAATTCGTATATTCTACTTTTTGCATGCAATAAAAAGTTCTTAGTTATTTGTATACCGGTATGAGTATCGAATATATATTCAATACCGGTTTATATTAAAAAGAAATTAGTGGGTAATTATTGCATGCATGTATGATTTTTATATTGAAAGTTGAAATAATAATTTAATTTAGCAATCTAACTTAAATGATAACGGTATTAATGGCAAAATCCCTAATTGTGATCCGCTTTTGTTAGATGTTTCTGCTGACAATTTAGAGATCCCGCTTGGAAAAGGTATCTTTGACGCTATCTTTTTGAGGGATGCTCGAAATATCAGAAATTGAAGATCAAAATATCTAATACTGAAAAAATTAAAGATATAAATATCATAATAAGTAGATGAATTCTATAACTGGTAGATTCCTTCCAGGTTTGTATCGTAGCTTAAATAATATTCAAAGGTGTCTATTACACTCAGAGAAAAGATTGATCACACATAAATTTGATGCCTTGGTAATTGGAGCTGGTGGATCAGGATTACGTGCAGCTACAGGCTTATCAGAGCTGGGTTTTAAAACAGCTTGTATATCAAAAGTATTTCCAACAAGAAGTCATACAGTTGCAGCTCAAGGTGGAATTAATGCAGCATTAGGAAATATGACAGAAGATGATTGGAGATGGCATGCATACGATACAATCAAAGGAAGTGATTGGTTAGGAGACCAAGATGCTATTCAACATATGTGTAGAGAAGCCTGTGATGCAGTTATTGAGCTGGAAAGCTTTGGATTACCATTTAGTAGAACTGAAAAAGGGTTAATATATCAAAGAGCATTTGGAGGACAATCTCTAAACTATGGTAAGGGAGGGCAAGCTTATCGTTGTGCTGCAGCTGCAGATAGGACAGGACATGCAATGTTACATACACTGTATAGTCAGGCTTTAAAACATGATTGTACATTTTTTGCGGAATATTTTGTATTAGATTTAATAATGTACCAAGGCCAATGTTGTGGAGCAATAGCAATTTGTTTAGATGATGGATCTATTCATAGATTTTATGCAAATGACACAGTTATAGCAACAGGAGGGTATGGTAGAGTATATTTATCATGTACAGCAGCTCATACATGCACTGGTGATGGGGGTGCAATGGCAGTAAGGGCTGGCATACCATTACAAGACCCTGAATTTGTTCAGTTCCATCCTACAGGTATCTTCCCTGCAGGATGTCTAATTACTGAGGGATGCAGAGGTGAAGGTGGTATACTAAGAAATAATGAAGGAGAACCATTTATGGCAAGATATGCCCCAATTGCAAAAGACTTGGCTAGTAGGGATGTTGTTAGTAGAAGTATGACGATGGAGATCATGGAAGGACGTGGATGTGGTATAGATAAAAATTACATACATCTAGACTTAACTCATTTACCACCCTCTATAGTACATGAGAGACTACCTGGAATTACAGAAACTGCAATGACATTTGCAGGCGTAGATGTTATGAAAGATATGATACCAGTATTACCTACAGCTCACTATAATATGGGTGGTATACCTACCAATTGGAAAACACAAGTAATTAAAACTGATAAAAGCACTGGTGAAGATCACATTGTACCTGGTTTATATGCAGTTGGAGAGGCTGCTTGTACAAGTATACATGGAGCTAATCGTCTTGGAGCTAATTCTCTGTTAGATTTAGTGGTATTTGGAAGGCAATCAGCTCGCACAATATCTCAAGTATCTAAACCAGATGGAAAACTAAAATATCCAAATATTCCAGATTCAATATCAAATGAGTTAATACGTAGAAATATTGATAATATTCTCAACTCAAAAGGAGATATTCCATATTATGAAATATACAATAGAATGCAGAACACTATGCAGAATCATGCTTCCGTCTTCAGAAATGGAGATTCACTTAAAAAAGGAGTAGATACAATGATTGAAGTGTGCAAATCATTTGAAAATATACGTGCACCTAAGGAAAAAGATTTGATATGGAATGTTGAACTCATTGACATACTAGAACTGCAAAATCTTCTTTCACTAGCTACATTAACCATGATGTGTGCTGAAAAAAGAACTGAGTCTCGTGGAGCTCATTGTAGAGACGACTTTAAACATAGAGATGACAAGGAATGGCTTAAACATTCTCTTGGTTGGCAAACTTCCTCAAATATTCGGGATGCAGAATTTGATATCACATACAGGAATGTGCAATTACAACCACTTGATGAGGAGATGAAATATGTTCCTCCAGCTAAACGAGTATATTAAACAATACTAAATCAATCATAATTACAATGTTATATTGCAGAAGTATAGCAATTAAAAGTATACATTATAATATTAATAAAAGTACATTTACACAATAAGTACCTTGTCTATAAATATACAATTATTTTCATTTATTTTGTCATTACATACCTTTACTTATAAACTTAGCTCTTTTTAAAGAAAGCAAGGCTCCAATATTGTATTTTAAAAAGATTTATGTATAGATAAGTTATATAACTATTTATTAAATAAGTCATCATTATTTCTTATTGCTCAATGGTATAGTCTATATAATAATTTGTCCATATATTCTCTGTATCTTGCGTACTTATCTTATTTAATTTTTTAAAGCCACTTTCTATAGCGTCCTGAATATTGTCATATCTATTAACTAACTTAATTCCATGAGTTTCAAAATAACTCATATTATTGTCAAGTTCTCCTATTTCTTCATTAGTATCATTTTCTGAGCGACAAGAATTATTGACACTTGAATCTGTTACTAATGAACTTTTTTCATTCCACTTTTTAATTTCTTCTTCAATATGAATATTGAATATTCGTTTCCCTGTAGCGAAGTCTCTACATGAATCTATATTGAGATTTTTCTTGTTAATCTTACGTTTTTGACTTTTTATAGTCGCTCCGAAACCTCCTTTACCCCCCATTAAACGCCCCACTACTACTTGAATAACTTTCCCAAATAAATTGCATAGTTCAATAGAATCTTTAGTTATTGGTTTCCCATTTAAAAGTAGATAAAAGTACTCATCTTGGTTTTGTACTTTTTTTCCAACAAAGTTTTTTAGTTTCTCAGCACTAATAGTTCTCTGATCGAATTCTTCATACTCAAAAGATCGTAAATTCCCATTATAACATATATGAAGGTACATCTGAAATATGACAACTCATCTCAATATTATAATAAAAAATATTACCAGTTTGACCTTCTAAAGAGAAATCTTGCAAAGTACGAAATATACGCGGTTGGTACCTAGAAAAGAAATCCGCGTGAGGCTTTTGTATCGATATTCCGGTATCCAAGGGGGTGCATCGAGCATGTAACATTTAAAAAGTATTTTAAATATCTACTTAGTATTATAATATATTTAAGTTTTATTAAGTATGGATAAAAAAATTCAAACATTGCAACAATTTAATAAGTATAAAAAAGGTAGGAATTGGCCAAATAATGATTTGACGCAAAATAAGATAGATATCCCCACACTACTTAGTACTAACTCAATATTTCACTCATCTAACTCCAATATCAAATATACATATACACATGGCTATTTAACACCAATATCATCTACTGGAATAACATCTACAGTTACCACATCTAAAGATCCCAGTTCGAAATCTCGATTTCCAGTAAATGTTATGCTAAATAACAAAATAATGAAATGCAAAAATATTGAATCCCTACTCAACTTAATATTTACACATTTAGGATCTTTTAATGAAGTAAATATGGTTACTTTATTGCATAGATTAGCTATAAAGTGCCATGATAGTCATGTAAAACGAAAAATAAGACAAGATGAGAGATTTGGATTACTTTTAGATAGTTTAATATACAGACTTAGTTATTCAAAATCATTTTTACCTCAAGAACTTGCAAATACAGTTTGGTCTTTAGTAAAGATTGGTATATATGATCATATAATATATGATCTAGTTAGTAATGAAGCAGTATATCAGTTAGATCGGTTTATTGCTATTAATCTGAGTATGTTACTCTGGTCTTACAGTAAATCAGGTAAAAAATATAATTATTTATTCATCACTGCTATTCCAAAAGTTTTAAGTGAATTAGATAATTTGCAATCTCAACAAATATCAAATATTATTTGGTCATATGCAAAAATTGGTTTAATATCTCCACATCTATTTGAAAATATTGCTAAACGTTGCACTAGTATACTATCAGAATTTCTTCCAATCCACATATCTATGACTGCCTATGCATTTGCATTGGCAGATATATGCCCATTAAAATTATTTTCTATGATTTCAAAATTAAATATAGAATCTTTTAATCATAAAGCTTTAGTTCATATTATTTGGTCATTCTCAATAACTAAATTTTCTCTTTCTTTGAATTGGATTCAATATATTTGTGAAGATAATAAACTAGATATCTTATCATTACATGAAATTAATCTTTTATTATCATCTTTATGCCTTAACTTTGTTGATGGATATGTTAAAATAAAGATATATGTTACAGAAAATACTCAACATGAAGTGAATGATGATGTTGTTCTATTACCAAGAGCTTTGGCTATTAGAGATCGTAATCCTGATATAACATGTATTGAATGGAATCACTCTTTGCCTTTATTACATGCTATTGAATATTTTACTTCTAGATCTTTAGATAATTGTAGAGCAAAACAAATACTTTGGAATCTTATTGATAAACTAACAGAAAAATTATTAAATAAATACCAAATATATAACGATATTTTAGATATTATATGGCTATTATATATTATTGGTAAAGATATTAGAACAATAAGGTATCATATTTATGAGCATTCAAATGCAACAAATATTAACGATATAGATTCTTTACTTCCAGATAATGATCAATATAATATTGTTAAAAATGTATCTTTAGATCTAAATAAATTTGTAATAGATTCACCTAAAGATAATTTACAAATTGTCAGTCCTATATCTACTTGTTGTACTATAGATGAATGGTTTCATGGTGAAAATAACAATATAACTTCCTCTAAGGAAATAGTTCAATTTCAACTATATGAGTTTACAAATACAAACCAGTGTAATTTACTAAAAAATATTGTAATGATTTCATATACATTATTATTCACAATAATTGTCTTATTTAACATTACTCAGATTAACAGCTCTATATAAAAGAGATTCCAAATACAACTTCTATATTTACTCACCACTTTGATTTATTAAATATCTTTAATTTATGGATTTTTTTAATTTATAAGATTAGATTAAGAATAATAAGTGAATATTTTTATTTAATATAAAATGGTTTTGTAAAACATTCACTAACCTTATAAATCGGTACCTATTTTCGTAAATTGCATGCATGCACAAAAAATGTCGATTAATATTTTTCCAACAAATTTAACAAACAAGTGATTTAATCATGATTGTCACTTTAATATTAAATTGTTTTATTTTTTGATTTCTTTTTTTCAAAAGATAAAAAAAACTGCTTATAAGGGCTTGATCGGCGCTAATTCATATATGTCTACTAATTGTAATAGAACATTTCTACTGCATTACATGAAGAGAATTTACATGGAGAATGTTAACTAATAGGCGCTTATTAGACATAAACATCATAGTACCGGTATAATACATTTTATTGCAATATAACTAGCCGGTGATCTTTACTAAAGTATTTGATTCTTTAGAATTGTATCTTACAAAAAATAGGGACCTGCACAATTCAACCCCTCTTCCTGAAAATATAAAAAAAGAAGGAAATTGGTAATATTTTCAACTTGATAGTCTGTGCATCAATGTGCATAGCTATCTTATGAATGTAAAATTGCAACTAAATAAGGGTACTGGGCACAAAACAAATAATATGGATATACGACCAAATAAATCAAGATGCCAAACAGATTACTCCAATACATTTGATGATATGCAGGGTTTAGAAAATATGTATAGCATGATTAGGATAATAGGTGAAGGAACATACGGCATTGTTTGGGAAGGTATGAGAAAAGATACTGGGATGATGGTTGCACTAAAAAAAATAAGATTTGATAGTGATGATATATTAGATGAAGTCGGATTACCCTCTACTGCTATAAGAGAAATTGTATTATTAAGGGAACTTAAACATAACAATATAGTCGGTTTATTAGAAGTAGCCTGTACTGGGATGCAACTATGGCTTATATTTGAATATTGTGAAACAGATTTAAGGAGATACTTAAGATTAAATAGAAAAAAAGGTATATCAATAAGTCAAGTGAAATCTTTATTATATCAATTACTAAGTGGACTAGCATATTGTCATGGACGTCGTATATTACATAGAGACTTAAAACCTCAAAATCTACTTTTGAGTGATTCTGGGAATGTGTTAAAAATAGCAGATTTTGGTTTAGCAAGAAGTTTCACACCACCATTAAAGCCAAATACACATGAAGTTGTAACATTATGGTATAGGGCACCTGAATTACTTTTAGGGCAAAGATGTTACAGTTGTAGTGTAGATATATGGAGTGTTGGCTGCATAATGATTGAAATGCTCTCAGGCAAACCAGTATTTCCTGGAGATAGTGAAATTGATACATTATTTTATATATTTAGACTATTAGGTACACCAAGTGAAACAATATGGCCTGGAGTAAGCAAATTACCTTGTTATAAAAATGTATTTCCTCAATGGAAAGTTAATCCCAAACTTAATCTTCACTCATTACTTCCTAATTTAGATCAGATTGGTATTGATCTTTTATTAAAATTTCTTCAATATTCTCCGCAAAAGAGAATATCAGCATATGAAGCTTTGCATCACGCATGGTTTTCAACAAGTGAATGAAGATCCAATAGCAAAAGAGATCATCTAATATTTAGAAATAATTGAATTTTTTTTTTGCAACTTTAAAAAAAAGGAATTCAATTAAAACATTCATTATAATAACATGTATCACATGTGTCCTGATGTTTCAAAGTTGATGTAGAATTTTTCTCACCAGAAACTGCATTTCCAAGACAAGTATTAATTCTAGTTTTTAGCCAATATAATAAATCAAATATTTGTAGAATTTCTTTAATTTCCTCTATATCAATATTAGAAAGAACTTCAGTAAAATTCGAGTTTTCTTTACTATATTTACTATAATTATTTACTTCATGATCCTTTTGATTCTCATCTACTGATGTTTTCAATCCTAAATATTTTGATAAATAATAAACTTCTCTATTTAAAGATGTAAATTCTTGTTTCAATAAATAAATTATTTGTTTAGCATTTTCAGTATATTTTTGGATTATCTCTTTATTGAAATAATTACTACCGTTATTTAAGAATATTTCATACCTTTGATTAAATCCAAATTCTATGCGCAAAATTTTCCTATATATCTCTTCAATATCACAATTCATTATGATTTTATCTATATATTCTATTTCATCAAATACACTCAAAATAGATGGATATTGGTCATAAATACGTTGAATTGTATAATCTAACAATGTTATATTTCCCCCATTAGTTGCATATATTGTATCCATCAATTTTATTGACCACAAAGATATATCAAGAAGCAAGTCTAGGGATCCAGATTGTCTCTTTATCATTTTGTTATAAGTGTGGATACAATCTATAAGAATACTTAATAATATAGGTAGACTTTTATTTTCACATAAGCTATTTATACCATCCTGTAGTATTATTAAATTATTCATAATTGATTCATTTTCAATTATCAAGGTATAATGTACAAATTCAATGAGTTCCATGATATTCTTTTGATATCTTATGTCTACATCCTAAAAGGAAAAATTTACAGCATATATATAAAAATATTTCTAAGTTAAAGCTCATCTCCTCTAAAGTTTTATATTATCTGTACATTACTTGGGAATATTAATTTCATAATTTTGTATATAATAAGATATTAATCTATACTCATTAATATTCCACTATTATTTGTGTATATTTCAACTTACACCGATTCTAAAATCATCACTTTCTACTAATCTAGTCAGTAGTACTACTATTTCTTGAAATTTTTCAATACTTTGATCCTAAAATATAACAATATAAATTTGTTCATTTATTAAAAAAAATCCAGATTAGTAATTACTAATCCTCACACCATATTATAGGCAATAAATAACTTACAAATATAGTTCTAACATACCTTTGGATCTAATGTAGTTGTTACTTCATCTATAAAGTTCTTGTTTTGTAAATAATAGGACTTTAAATCACAATTCTTGAAAGTATCAATAGTCTACATAAAGTCAATATTATATACCACAAATATTTCAATTTATTAAAAATCAAAACAAATTACCCATACAACTTTATCCTTTGTAATATTATTTACATCTAAATCATTCATTTATATTAGTTTGTAATAATCTTAAAATTAAAGAGATGTATTATTATGCTGTGTGAAAAACTAAACAGGCTTTCCATTATAGGCGGGAGTTATGTCTAATACTAATTGAATATCACCAAAAATTATTAACATTGTTTCTAATGTTTCTTCTATAAGGTATACAAGCTATATTATATATATTTTATGTAATATTATATTCTAAAAAGTGCTTTGAAATGGCTTAGATTATAAATATAATGTGGACACCAAAAGTTTTTATTTCTGAAGTACAAAATAAACCATTAGAAGATGGAAATTGCTATTGGTTTCAAGGTTATATTACAGAGGAAAATCTTGAATTAAAAAATTATGCTGTAATTGATGATAGTACAGGTAGCATTCCAATTCACATATATATAGATAAAGAATGGAAAACTGACAAATATATGGAAAATATATCTAAATTTGGTCATAAATCTGACACCAGCTACATGTATCCAATCGATCTTTATGATAAAATGGTTAAACAATTATTATGTAGAGGTAGATACATATCTGTAATATGTAAAGTAATCAATAGTGAATTCTATATAATTCATTTATCTGATTGTGTAGCAAATAATCCAGATTCTGAAGCTGAATGGCTTTGTAATATACTAAAAGCAAGGTTTTTTAATCAGCTGTTAGAATAATCAAAATTAAAATGTCTATTATTTTTGTATTATTAATTGACTAGTTGGTTGTAGCTTGCTTATTAAACTTTAGAAATGAGTTATCAATTTTCAGCAAAATAATACTTGTATCATCAAATACTTTCCTTTTTTTCTTAACATTCTTAAGATCTTTTAAACTATTAATACCAGCTTTTTTAAATACTTCTTTAATTAAATTTTCTATACTTTTCTGTATATCTTTACTCTTTGTAACAATATTCATAGTATCTTTAGGAGTAAGAAAATCCCATAAACCATCAGTACCAAGGATCAAATAACTTGATTTTTCTTTCTCATTATTGTTATCACTATCTATATATGATAAAGTAGGGGGGTATATATTTTTAAGTTTTGACAGTGCATATTCTTTAATGTATTCACCTGTGCTATTGCACTCACTTAATGGTGGATTTAAATATTCAGGTTGTATGATATTTATTGACAAAGTGTGGTCTGTTTTATTATTTTGAACATTTGATATTAGTTCATAATTTTTATTAGATATCTTATTTATTTGAGTATTAGTAGTAGATTCCAATCTTTTAGTTAATTCTTGATTATACATAAATAGATGTAGCATTGGTTCAGTTCTAACATAAGGAAAACTCTGAGGGTTTTTGACATAAAATCGATCATCTGATCTACTCATATGTATAGAATTACTTCCATTTATTAAAGAATATGAATAAGGACATGAATTTGTTATTTCTTTGGAATCTGAGTTATTATTGGGTATAACCTTACAATCATCTAATGTAGGCTCATGAGTCCCAGATAAACTAGTCTGATTGAGAATATTATTTTCATCTTTCGTCTCATCCTCTAAATTTTTCAAAATATATGAAAATACTGATGTTAGTTTAGATGATGACAAATCTTTATCCCAGTTATAATTAAAATCCATATCTTTTAATCTAAAATCTCCGATTGCTCTTGAAGGTTGTAATATACCTTTTACATAACATCCTTTATATTTTAATTCTGATAATAACCCTAACAAATATCTTTCTTTCCATATCTTTTTGCATATAATTAAATCATCTATCTCATTTGGATGTATTTTCTCTAATCTTTTCTGTTCAATTGGATTCATTGCCGATAGTTGCTCATTCATGGGTAACCATAATCCAGTTTTATTACAAAAAACAGCCAAACAATCGCCAGAATTTGCTGTTAGTATACCAAAATCAGTAACTATAGATACAGTTAAGCAGGCACCAATAGATGCTAGTCTAGAAAATCCCATATTATATACAGGTTCTAATATTCTTTTTATATCGTCATTTAATATCATATAAGACCTTCTTAAGCATAATGATAAACACGCAATAAAGTCAGTTTCATTTAATTCTTCAAAACTAAAATTTGTATTTCCCCATAGCTGATCTATATAATCATATAACTCATTTTGAAATACATGTAAAAATTTTTTTTGCAGATATTCTGCTATCTGCCAACCTCCATGACCATCAATTACTGCAGCTACAACAAATTCCCTAAATTTTCCATTTTGTAATGTCAACTTCATACGTTGTATTATTAATCTATCTTCAATTGGATCATTTGCATTTATTTGTATTGCTCTTGCAGATAAAACTGGTAAAGTCTTACAAAGTTCATCATTATCAAAAGGACCTTGAGCTCCAACAAATTCCACATTAAATTTATGCTCTTTATCTTTATTTAAAAGTAAATTTACTATCTTTTTATCTTCACCTTTTTCATTGTTATTTGATGCACATAATGCTTTAAAGTATTTATTCCCTATACAGTTTTTTGCATTTAGATTCTTATATATACAAAATAATGATGTACCCCCAAATATAAAGATTAAGCCAGAAGTCCCAATATTTTGATTTTTTTTATATAGTCGATGAAATCTATTGCATATATTATCAAGTTTTAAGAACGATCTTCTTGAAAAATAACTAAGTCTCATATTCAACCCCACACTACAAAATCCAGTTTTATAGTTTATATATTGTGCGTAATATTTATTTTTATATTTTAGATAAACAATTCACGTCTTTCTCTTTCTATATCATTAAATATTTTTAAAACGTGCATGCAATCACTTTTCATGAAGTGGGGGGAGATATACCGGCATTTTATGTAGCGCCAATCTACGTACACTACAAAAGCTTGTTATATATTTAAAAATAAGAAATACTATATGACCATTTTCTAAATAAAGAAACGAATTAAATAATTATGATATAAATATTATTTTTGTTGATAATATCTATTGCTTAAGCAAATAATGTAATAGCTCTTAGTAATTTTATATTAATTATTATTTTTTAATTTGACACTTTAAATAAGGTTTTATTAAATATTTAATGGCTAACTTAAATAAAAACTTCACATAATAACAATATTTTGATATTATAGTAAATATGAAGAATGGAAAATGTAATGACAATATTCATGATATTGCGTCTAAACTAAAATGTCCAAGGCGGTCACCTTAATTGTGTGCATTAAACTTAAAATAAAGGTTTATGTAAAATGGATGCATTTCGACGCTTAATAGAAAAGAGATTATCCAGAATCTCTTTAATAGAATCAATGAATGAACTTAATCAAAATAAACAATTAGATCCCATAGCTATCTATTTTTATTATGCATCTTTAAGGATTGTTCACCAACTACGTAGAAAGCTACCAGAACCTTCAATAAATCTAAGAGTTCAGGATATATTAAGATGTTTAACCTTATTAGAGAAATGTGTTAGTGAATATGGAGCTTTAGTAACTTCTTTTAAAGAAGAGGCAATTACTAATAATAATAAGGAATATTTAGAAGAAACAATATATAAAACTATAAATGAGCTTGGATATAAGGAATTGCTTAATAAGGAATTAGAAGCAGCAAATCAAGAATCATTAGATTTACATAAGGCACAAAGAATAATTCCCGGAGTATACTTAGGTGGTGTTGTAGTTGCAAATGATATGGAAAAACTTAAACAATATGGCATTACGCATATTGTATCATGTATACCAAATGGATGCAGATTTCCTAAAGAATTTCAATATTTAAATATTCCACTTTGTGATAGTCCATTTGAAGACATCAGTAAATATTTTGTATGCTCAAATGAGTTTATTAAAGATGCATTACAAAATTCAACTGTTGAAAAACCGACTTGTGTATATATTCACTGTGCAGCTGGAATAAGTCGGGCTCCTACAATATGCGCTGCATTTTTAATAAAAGAACTCAAGATAACAACCCAACAAGCTCTAAAACTTATAAAATTAGCAAGACCATACATTGCTCCAAATCCAGGTTTTTTAAAACAACTATATTCTTATTATTGTTTATTAAATAGCACAGGTCATTTATCAAATAATCAATTATTGAATACACAAATATTAAGTATAGATTCAAATTCAATTTCAGGAGTTAAATGTTCCACAATATGGAAAAGGAATATAAAAAGAAAGGATAATAATACATATCAAAATAAATCTTCAAAAACGAATTAGTAAAATTTAAAGATAAATTGATAACAAAGATATTAAACAATTTTATCTATTACTTTTTCTAATTCCTTACATTTTTATTCTTCAAAGATTATATCTGCTGGCCTATTCTTCCAATTATTATAGCAATGAATAAATGTTGGTGGAGGATCTTGTGGCATTTTCTCTAAATATTTATTTAAACTATTGCTCTTATCACTAGTACATAATGTCTGTAAATATGAAAATAGAGAAGTTTGAAAAATAGCACCAATACTTGGTGCAACTAATCTTCCAAATGGTTCTAATAGTCTAATATCATTTTCTGTAAATCTTATCTTCTCCTTAAATGTTCCAATGCGATTGATAAGAACAATTAATGCAATTGCTTGGGGATTTGAGTTTAGAGTCGGTTGTGTACATGGAGATAATGATGCTGAACGTGGTGATGTACCAAGTGTATTACGATAATTACGATCTGATTTTATAGGTGATGGTGGTAAAAATATATTTGTATTTGAAATATGTGAAGACAGAAGTCCATTTACAGAGTTTGAAACTAATATATTATTTGAATTAGCTAATTGATCATCAATATCATGTGATATTTCAAAAGATGATAATGCTGATGATAATGATGACATTGAAGATACCCTTGGACTTGGTACAGGTAAATAAGACCAATTATCTTTTTCTGCATATATTGGAAATATTAAAGCATTATATATTGGTTTATTATCATTAATTCTCTGTAATAATCTTAAAATATCTTCATCTTGACATTTTGAAACCCGTTCTATTCCAATTTTACATTGAGTTGTACTTTGATGGTATGTTAACAAATCCACAAATATATTTTCATAGCAAGATATAGATGAAGATTCATTTTCAATATTTGTCAATTGAATAATTAAGGGATGTTTTGATTCAATTATTTGATATATAATATCATTATTATCATAATTATATACAATATCACTCCCAGTATCAGAAACAAGAGATATTATTTGTTGTCTATCTGGAATACCAATTAATGCAATACAATGTTCAGATTCAATAATTTCCTGTGCATGGATACATAGTGTAAATAAATTAGATTGTAATCCTAAATCTTGACGTAATGATTGTATTAGTGTAAGCAGATTATCAGCACGTTCTTTAGTACTTAAGATTTCTTTGTATACTTCACAATTTTTAATACAACTTAAAGATATCCTCGATATATATTGAAGAATTATCTCATCATCTTCACCAAATAATATTAAGTCACTTGATATATTTATTTTATTATCAAGAACTACATCACAATCTATAAATTGTTTATCAATTGCCTCAATAATACCAAAAAGAGTCCCATCATAATTATTATTATTTTCTAGTATAGGTACATAAAGAATACTTTTCATAACCCTTAAATTTAATATACCATCATGTATAATATTTTGAGTAGTCTCAATTTGTTCACTTATTTTAGTTGTAAGAATTTTATGTAACATACCTGTAGATGACTTAATACAATTTCTTGTATCATAACTAAAATAAAAAACATCATTTTTGTGATCATATATATATATATTGCATTTTCTGCAGTTTAGTAATTTCTCACATGACTTTGTTATATTCTGAATAGTTATGCTTAGATCTAAAGATGAATTAATAACTTCATAAGCATTAATAATAGATATAAGTTTATTAGATTTTAATTTACACATTGCAGTTTTAGATTCCATAAATAAATAATTGAAGTAAGATAAAAAATTTATTTGTACCTTTTTAAATAAAGATATTGTTACTTGTATGTAATATAATAAGATGCGCTAGCTCTTTAGGGGGAATTTAATTACTCAGTAAACTTAAATGGTGGCGTCAATTTTTAAATATCTCTCTACTTATTACTATAGCTTACTGCATTGTAAATTTTATTCTATATTATTTTATACGAATCTAAAAATTTCCCTTTTTACTTCTGTCCAAACAAATAAACCATGTCTTACATGTATATTTTGCTTAGTCATGTCTCATACGGTTTTCATATTCAATACTTTAATCAGCTATTAAAAAGTTATTAAATATTTAAATTAATCTAGGATATTGTATAGCCCACTTTTTTTGTTATTATATATCTTATTATTTATATATAATACTCACTTATTTCTTAATTTAGTTCCTAAAACAATACCCTTCAAAAAAACTTTCCCGCTATTTTTTATTGCGCTAAAATCTCGCAACAGTGTGAGATTTCAAATTATTGTGATCTCCACTATAATAAAAAAGTTATCCTGTAGCTGTCTTACATATTTAATTGTGGTATATAATTAGTTATTATCTATTTTGGGGGAAGTTATAGGAGAAATATGAATACGTCTATATGGATTGAGAAGTATAGGCCTAAAATATTAGACGATATGGTTGGTAACGAGGAGGTCTTAATACGTTTGAAAGTATTAGCAAAACAAGGTAATATGCCAAATTTACTTTTATCTGGACCTCCTGGAACTGGAAAGACAACGAGTATACATTGTTTAGCTGCTGAATTACTAGGCCCAAAATTCAATAGAGCTGTACTAGAATTAAATGCCTCAGACGATAGGGGAATAGATGTGGTTAGAGATCGTATAAAATCATTTGCAAAAGAAAAAATAGACTTACCCTTTGGTAGACATAAAATTATCATTTTAGATGAAGTAGATAGTATGACAGATACAGCTCAGCAAGCATTAAGACGCCTAATGGAAGTATATTCAGATAGTACTAGATTTGCTTTAGCCTGCAATCAATCAACTAAAATTATTGAACCAATACAAAGTCGTTGTGCTATAATTAGATATTCGAAATTAAGTGATGAACAAATTAGAGAGAGACTATTTGATATTATAAAATTTGAAAATATACCATATATTGACTCTGGAATTGAGACATTAATATTTACTGCTGATGGAGATATGAGAATAGCAATAAATAACTTGCAAGCTACATATAATGGATTTACTTTAATATCTAAGGATAATGTACTAAAAATATCTGATATCCCATCTCCTGAGAAAATAAAATCTATATTAGATGCATGTGTTAAATCTGACTGGAGATTAGCTCATAATATTGCTGAAGAATTATACTCAAGTGGATATTCACCACTTGATATTGTAATTACTATGCGGAATGTTTTAAAGCGCTATCAATTACAAGAAACTCTTATTTTGGAATATCTTAAAGAAGTTGGTAGATGTCACTTTGTGATGTTAGATGGATGTAGCACGGAATTACAACTTGATAAATTATTAGGACAACTATGTTTAGCCTCTGCTACTTATGAAACCACCCGGTAGAAATTGACTTGTCAAACCCCGCTAGAAATGAAATAATACCTTAGTAAACTTCTTTAATGACTTTTCTTATATAATAAGGTAAAAAAGATTTTATTAAATGATAGAAAATAAGATATCTAATAACAGATATTATTGTAATATATGTAAGATTTGGATTGCAAATCATCCTGTAAATATCAGACATCATGAAGATGGTATAAGGCACAAGCGTAACCAACAGAAACTTCTAAGAAATGAGAAGTATAAAGCTAAACAAGACAGAATAAAGGATTACATGATACAAGAGGAACTAAAGAAGATGGAAAACCCTAATTACATTTCAAAGAGTGATATTAAACAAACTACAAGTTTGTCACCAAACTTATTAAAGATATGGACAAATAAGAGTGAGGACCCATTTATAAAGAATAATATTAATGAGCAAATGAATGATGCAACTTCATGTAGAGCAAAACGTAAATTTGAGGGGTATAAAGATACAATCCCCACAAAACGGAATTCTTTTCTATCAAACAAAGCTATTGATGATATTAATAAATCTAGTACATCTATAGGGAAGTGGGAAGAAGTTACTCCAGGGGAATCTATATATAAAAGTATTACGGAAGAAACATATTCAGATGTTGAAGTGCAATATAAAGAGTTAGATTCTGATTTAAGGCTATTTAGTAAAGAACCGGAACTAGATAATAAAATATATGATATAAATATAGCAATCCCGCCCGTGGGAATCGAGACGGAAGACACAAAGCGGGAAGATAAGTATATTATTAATGAGCCTATCAAGATCAGATTTAAAAAGAAAGATGTCTCTAATAAAGTATTTATAGCATAGAATATACTAAGTAATAAAGCAATATATTATCTTTGGTCTTTAAAATTTCATCCTTGCACCTTATAATTAATTTATGTGATATGTAATATATAGAGTATCATGTGTTATTGGGTAACATTATTAGATTGACTATTTAACTTAGAATATATAGCGAGTGATTGAGAAATCATTCCAGATATATCAGATATATTTGATGGCACAATGATTGTAGAGTTATTATTTTTCGTAAGATTTCCGAATGCTTGTATATATTGTTGAGCTAAGTATAACTTGGATGCCTCATCATTACTAAGAAGTTTTCCAATTGTCTCAATTGACTTTGAGATAGCTAAGGTTTTTTCATTTAATGCCTTAGCTTCACCTATAGCATGTAATATATCACTTTCCTTCTTACCAAAAGCTAAATTTATTCGACTTTCTCTCTCGCCTTCACTAATTAAAATATCAGCTCGTTTCTTTCTTTCTGCCTCTGCTTGCCTCTCCATAGCATTTTTTATGCTAGTAGGTAGTATTATATCACGTATTTCATATCTCATACATTTAATCCCCCAGTTAATTTGAGCTGCCTCATTTATAGCTTTAACAATAAACTTGTTAAGATTATCACGCTCTAGAAATGTTGAATCAAGGGAAAGTTTGCCTAATTCCGACCTCATTGTTGTTTGTGCTAACTGCACTATTGCAAAATAAGGATTATCTACTCCATAACTAGTTGCATGTGGATTTTCCACTTTAATATATAATACACCATCAATTTGAATAGTCACATTATCTTTTGTAATAGCTGTTTGGTTAGGTATTAGAATTGCCTCTTCTTTAAGAGAATGTACATATGCTATCTTATCAACAAATGGAATAAGCCAATTTAAACCAGAATTCAATATTCTATTAAATCTACCAAACCTCTCAATAACAAGAGCTATTTGTTCTGGAACAATTACAAGTCCAAAATGATGATTATAAAATCTATACAGTCGATTATCATGAGATGAATTTACATTTGGTTTAGTTAAACTAGTGGTTATACTTTTATATGAATTATATGTAGATTTATTTGTTTGCCAAGTTCTGGTAGATAATTTATATAAAGGTGATAAATAGACTGATGTTAGGTAATATGGAATACTATTTAATCTCTTCAGTTTAAACAATACCATAGAAGAAAATTCTTAAATAATCCATTAGTGTACACAATTAAATATTTACCAAATTTTCTTAATTTATTGTAGACATTAGAAAAAATGAATACAGAAAATTAAGACTACAAAATAAAGATGAGCAAATTCTACAGCTATACAACTAAACCTTATAGACGAGATTATTTGGAACTTGCGCCAATAGTAATTTATTTACTCTTTCTGAAAATATTATTATTAATTAGTCTAGATTAGCTTGATGAACTACAACTTACTGAAGATTGATGACCTAAAAGAGCTACTCCGTGAACGTGGCTTATCAGTTACTGGTAGGAAACAGCAACTTATTGATGCATTATTAGAGTACGATGCTAAATTGGAAGCACTAAACAACGATCCCATCGATATAATAGAAGAAAGCAGTATGGAGAAAGAGTGTTCAGTAGTACCTAGTATAGATAATAGTCACATTGAATCTAATAAAAGTGAGGCAAAGGTGTCTATGTATTCAATTCAATCACTTTCGGAGCAAGAACGTATTGAATTAAGAAAACAAAAATTTGGTACAACACTAACTATGGAATCAGAACCTGAAAGACGTTTAGCACGGCTTAAACGATTTGGCACAAATATTGAAGACGATAAAAAGTTATTAAGAGCTGCTCGCTTTGGAATTAGAACAGAACTAGATAAAATAGAACATCGAAAGAAAAGATTCGGTAGTACATCAAATATAACAGATATTGATCACAAAAAAAAGATTGAAGCTAGGAAATTACGCTTTGGACTAAGGTGACAGTAAGGGAAACCTATAGAGAAAGGAACTTCGATTAAAAGAGGAGTTTATCATTATATTTAGACCAATAAATAATAAACAGAAATTAAGTGAATAAATAAACACAATAACATATACTTCTAAGATATAGTGAATATATACTAACAAATTAACCAAAATAATACTTATTTTTGCCCCCCCACCGCAATTACACTGTAAAGAGACAATACCAGTGCATCTAACCTATCTATATAAAATAGTCATAAAACCCATTAATATGCATGAAATAGACACATATGGGCTAAGTCTATCTCCTATAACTGCCATCTTGCCAAGAATACCAAGAAATCCAGCTTTTTTATTGTCAATTAAACTTGGGATCTTTGGTCTAAGATATGAGCAGGTGCATATACACAAAAGAACCACCACAAGCATACTTTGGAAGTTAAATAAAGCCGACATATCTAATATTTTCGTTTTTTTCTCTTTTGGCCGCTGTCACTTGCACTCTATTACCCACCTTACAGTATAAAAAAATTACGTGGTACAAAAAAGTAACACGGGTAATAAATATTAAACATCACAAATAGGCGCATAAATGATGCAAACTAAATTGTCTCAAAATGACCCAACTCCTATACCTGCGGCGGTCATTTTCAGAACCATCATAATGAAGTGAAATAAAGAAGTCCTCAATAGAAATTCTAAAACCATACAACAGTAGACTGGCTGGGGTAACGCCCAGCTGTAACCAAGCGGAGTCACTAAGGGTGTAGGATAGATGAAAAGATGCACTACGACGACAGTCCCCTACCAAACATGACATAGCTGCCCATCGCAAGGCTGTAGTCTCTAGAGGTGTACAGATGGAGATCAGTATATCTTGTGAGATAATGAAGCTCGTACCGCCGGAGGCTGGGAACAGAACACGGACAAGAGCTCGCTGTGGTACAGTGCGAGGATAACAGCAGTGTCACGGGGAGACTGCACCGCGTGGGACGGACATCAAGACTACACCTCCTTTTTGACAAACAAGAATTAATACTGCAATCTAAATACACACACACTAACACTACATAACTCTAATTATCCTAACGAAAATTTACTAGGACTACTGATTCCATGCCCAAAAGGTAATCTCTGCAAACATACCTTTGTAAACATCATTACAAAACCAGTACAAAAACAATTAATTCACTAAAATAAAGATAGAAAATCACACTTTTGAATAATAATAAAGTTACCTTGATTAAACTTTATATTAAAAGAGTTTCAAGATAATGCTCCGATATATCTAGAAACAGATAAACAGAGTTTAATTCAAATATACATCTGAATATTTATTTTTAGATAAGAGTACTTTGACAGCAAAATAAAATTTCCTTTTAAGTTAGAATTACAACTTTTTTCATATTACGTAATTTCATTCTTCCTTTATTAATAACATAAAAGAAACACAAAAGTAATTATATCTAAATAGTTGATATATCTGATATAAGTTTATAAAAAGTTTTATTAATTAACTCAATTAATGTTTGATTTTGTGCAATCAATGCTTAGTAAATCAGTAATTAGGTTAGTCCCATTATATGATATAGGACAAGAGCTACTAGTTGTTTTTGTCATTAAATTAGATTGACTTGATGTATCATTAATTCTTTTTCTTTTTGAGTGAGTAGATTGTATATTGATAAATGATTGTACACTTCTTAATAAACAAATAGTAGTTTCAAGTGTAGTATTGTTAATACCAAATGAACATGAGTTCTTGATACTTCTAGTTAAATCATCTAATTCCTGTAACATTTTCACATAGTAGAATTCTTCCTCAAATAGGGTTCTATTAATTATATATTTACTAGATCCATAATATTGCACAGGCCCAGGATTTATATAAACATTATTTAACTCCCATTTCTCAATTGCATTAAGAAATAATTTATAAGGTTTTGAACAAATCATATCAATTTGATTATTTCTACATGATAAATGTACTTTTGTCATTAATGAATTATTATAAATATTGTCACCTTTATTTACTTGTTTAACATTACTAGAAATAGAATTTCTCTTATTTGCAACCATCATTTTTTCGACATTATCTTGCATATTTAAGTGTAATAAACTAGTAAGTGGTATTGCATAAAAGTACCAATCCTCAATTTTACTACAGATACCTTTAATACCAGTCATATAACCACCAATTAAATTCTTCTCAATAATCTTGCCAGCTAATTTACCATTCAAATATCCTAAGTTACAATCTAATTCTGTAGGAACTGTTGAGGAAACTTGATACCCAAAATTGAAACATACATAGCTGAAATTCCCTTTATAAATTCCTTGTGTCTTGCGATATATTAATTCTTCATTCACAAGTTGAGCTATTATAAGTTCAGTAGGTACATCCTCAATTAATGGACAAGTTTCAATTTTTCTAATTAATTTTTCTTCAACCTTTTTAAATATTGATTTAAAATCTTCAATCACAGAAATTTCATTATTTGTTAAATTACTTAATTTGCTTATATTCTTTATTGAATCTTGATTAGCTGTTAAATTAGTTTTAATTCTATAATTTCCTTCTTCATTATTATCGTACTGATCTACAGCCAATTTTTCAAAAATAAGTCTTCTATATTCTTTAGTAGGGTATACCTGATCTAATATACCTTCAGATATAATGATTCCTCCAAAACTATCTCCTATATTATTCCTTAAACATATTATATCACATATCTCTGTGATAATGTCATCTAATGTAACTTCCATTATACCAGATTCAACATATTTGCATTCACTACTAGAGTATCTTTCGGGAATAACAACAATATTTGGGTGAGTTTGTAGACTTGTCTCAAGTACTAGATTTGAAGTTTTTGAACCAATAAGTTTCATAAAATACCAATATTTTGTAGCAGATGCTGCATCTATAAGAAGATTTCCAACAAGTGTTGAACAGTTATGAGTAACAGTATCAAATCCAATACATGTATCAATCATTGGATTCTTAACATTATTTTCTAAGCTTGTTGGTACTGTAATAATACATGTTTTATTATAATTTATTCTACAAAGATTTTCAGTTAAATATGAAGCTATTGTTACAGCATCTGAATCTCCTAATACAACAAGCCCACTCATATTATAATAATCAAAAACTTTCCATACATTATCCGTTAATATATTTCCAAAGGGAGCCCATACACTTCTGTTAAATTTCCCATCACCTTTTTCTTCTATATTGTCAAATCCTTCATTATATTGTAAATTTAGTGTTACTGGTTCATATTTAGAACAAGGAAATTGACATCCACCATTATTTAACAAATATGAATATATTTCTCTTGTTGATTCATCTAAATTTACTACATAACCTTTTCCACTATATAATGAATCAATAGAGTTAAATATTACTATTTTATTGAGATTTATAAAGTTATCTAAAATACCATTAATTACATTTTGAGTACCTGGAGGTTGAAAGAGCCCTATTAAAAGAAATCCAATACAATAGGGCGAATTTGATGATGGAGAAGGAGGTATCGAGTATCCAGAACCAAAATCACAGACATTAGATCCTACATTTGTATTTGTAAAGTTTAAAGAATTAATAATACTTTGTGGAGTTGATGTAGATTGACTATTATTGATTATACTCAAAGGATTGCTAAATTGTAAAATCTGATTTGTTAAAAGGTTACCATTATTTCTAATTAAATCATCATCTTCACGAAATACTAGAGTTTTATTATTTGTCTTATTTAACTGAAAAGGAAGTTTAGATAATAGTAAAGATGTCATATCAGTATCACTTGAAAAATATTCTTCTTCAGTACATATTGTTTTAGATGAAAGTAATGAAGGAGTTAATAATATTTCTTTGCATCTATACATTTGCAAAGGACTTATACAACCTATACTTGTTATTTGATTACTATCTTTATTTGGTATAGGAAGTAAATCTTCAATTTTAGGATGACAAATCATATAATTTGATATATCTGCTAAAGGACCATCAAATTGAATAGGACCAGGATTTCTATAATAATCAATAACCTTCCAATGTTCTCTAACTTTTGAAAACAAATTAAATAAAACCCCATCTAATTCAACAAGATACTTCTTTATTACGGGTACTGACTTCCCCTTCCTTACTTCTATATTCATCATATTTACTAAAGGACAACCAGCTGGAATCCATAATTTAGGATGCTCATGTAAATTCCTTATAATTGCTATATAACCTGTACAATGATTATCAATTAAAGCTCCTGCAGTATGACCCAAGGCATAACAATAATTAGAATCAAAATTTGAAGGTAATGCACAACGTCCTTCATATCCTAAATAATGAGTTTTAGCATTATTAAGTAAATATTCCTTTCCTATCTCTTTAAGTTTTGTAATTGTAAGATATACAAGAAGATCTTCAGTAGCTATTTTTGCTACTTGAACATTACCATGAGGATCACGTTCTAAAAGTAGCTGATTTTGAACTTCTGAAGGTAATTCTTGAAATAAATTCCTCGCTTCATTAGATAGACGAGAAATTATTTGTTCTTTATTCGTATCAATTAATAATGTACTATTAAACTCTTTTATTAAAAGTTCAAATTCAGGTATAAATTCAATCAAACCTTCCGGTAATAAAATTATTCCAAATTTTTTATCCATAGATTCTCTAAGTAAAATCATTTCTACTATCTCATCTATAATTGACATTAATGACCTATTTTTTTCTTTTATTTCCTCTCCAATAAATGTCAAATTTGGATGTGTTTGTAGGGCACATTCTAATGTTATATGAGATGCTGATCTTCCCATTAATCTTACAAAATGATATCTATCTCGTTTAGTTAATAAACTTGTCATTATACTACCAATTTCTTCGCAATAAACCTTAGTAGCAGTATCATAACCAAATGATGTTTCAATTACTTCATTCTTCAAGTCACCATCAATAGTCTTTGGACATCCAATAACTACAATATTAGATCCTTCTTTTTTAAAATATTCAGCTAATATTGCAGCATTTGTATTAGAATCATCGCCTCCAACTATAACTAAACCATTTAACTGAAGTTTTTCGCATACATTTAATGATGCTTGCATTTGTTCCTCAGTTTCAATTTTATGACGACCTGAGCATATTATATTAAAACCTCCTTGATTACGAAATTGAGACATTATTAATTCTTCTTTTAATTCTATATATCTTTCAGTATAAACACCTTCAGGACCTCCTATAAATCCAAATAATTGACTACTGGGATTACATACTTTTATATATGACATTATTCCAGCAATTACATTATGACCCCCAGCTGCTTGACCTCCAGAAAGAACCACTCCTACTCTTCTAGCTGGGTAATGTTGCCAGGTAGATTCAGAAATAGCTCTTAACTCTACAAATTTACTCCCAATTGTTATAGGAAAAAAGGATGAAAAGTGGTCATATTTTACTTTATTTAATCCATTCTCAAAATTATCTACTTCCACAGCTTTAACTGGAGAGCGAAGTATATTTGGTAAACAAGGATCCCACTTTCTTCTTATTTTTTGAAAGCATGATACACTTTCTAGTAATCCCGTAGAAGATAAAGATGCATTATCTTTTATATCTCCCTTTGTTCTTTTTAATTCTATAGGAGATTGAATTATCATTTGCAGTTCTAAAACTGATAATTTTTATATATTAATAATTAATATTAATTCCAAATAAAGCCTTTATAATTTTACCAATAAATAAATATAGACTTCAATATTTGTGAGAGTATTTTTGTTAATTAACCCTTATATTAGAAAAATAAAGAAGATCCAGTTATTTAGATTATATTTTTCTTTAGGCCTTCTTAAGAAATATTATTGAAAAATATATGATTCTTATAAGTATTCAAAATATAGCCACACCTATTTTATTAAAATCTTCACTTGGGCCTATCAAAAATTTAATTTATATTTTATTATTTCTTTTAAAGATCACTAAATTGCACACACCCTATTTCAACCGTCAATACAATTATTACTCGGGATAGGGTCAGACCCAACAAGGCGGTAATATTTATTTCATTTGGCGCCACCATGCAGTAATTTAATCTCTTATTAAAGTCTAGAAAAAAATATAATTTTTATAAGTTTTAAAGTAACTTTTTGGGTTATTCTAAAGTATGTATATATATATATATATAATACACTTTTGTAAAAAAATATCATATAGTATATAGTATATATACTAAAGAAAGAAGAGTGAATAAAGAATAAGTTTAGTTAATTTTACGATTTCTTCTAAATAAAAATATTATATACAACTTATTTAATATGAATAGATTATATTGTACTACTTAAAATAAGATATTGCAAATCCTATACTAATAACAATATCCAATCTTATTTTTCTCTCTATAATACCACTTTTTTGGTAAATTGTTTAAAATGAACTTTAGCTCCTCAAATATGTAATAAATCTTCTATTTCTTGTACATTATATCTTAATATATCAGTTCTACTTGGCCATATTGAAGATATCTTTTTATATAAATGTTCATATTGTTTAGTAATATTTAGTAAAAGTTCCATAATAATCTTTGATTTTATTGAATTATCCAATATTTTATCTATATTTGGAAACGGGATAATTCCAAAACGTAATATAGTATCATAAAAATTATCTAATATAACTTGAGAAAGAATTAATAATGGTTCCTCTGTTGAATTAAAATGATTACTATTACAAATATTACTATCAGATTGAGATGATAATTCTTCAAATAATTCCTTAAAACGATATCTATCCATAAATTCTTCCATTGAAAACTTTACTAATTGTTCCATTTCTCGCATAATTAATTGATTAGAAATATCAATATACATTTTTATAAATGATAATTGTTGCTCATAATTCTTCATTAAAAATTGACATTTAGCAATATTATTTATTCTAATTAAGCATGTTGAGATTGATTTATATGTAGTTGTTGCTGTACATATAGCATTAAACATTGGATTAATAAATGAATCAATCATAGAAGAAATTGTTTCATTAAATTTTATTGGTTCATTGTTTTCTTGAATTTTTATATCTGAAATATGACAAAAATTTGGAATTTTAGTTCTTTCTTGACTCTTTTTTAATAAAGAATCATCTGCTAATATAATAAGTATATCATTAAGTAAAGTACACCATTCAAGTACAATTATTGAAATTGTACAATCATTTGTAATTAAACTTGATAAATTATTTGATAAATATTCACGTATTATACTTGAATATACATAAAATTGAGCAATTGCTTCATCTTTAACATCACAAAGACGTTGTATAAAGTGAGGAAATTGTATTGTTGTATTTAAATTAGCAAAATTAGGCACTAATTTATATAATGGTTTAAATATTAATATATAATAATCAATTAATTGTGCAATCTTTAGAACAATAGTGATTCCAAGTTTTAATGAAGTTAAACTACCAAAATTAAATGTAATAGAACCACTTCTCTGTTGATGATGGAATTGACGTAAAATTCCACGTATACTATTAGAAAATGGAATACATAATACTGAAGTAATATTATCTAATATATTATATGCTAATAATGTCTCACTTTTATTCATATCATCATTATTAATATCTTGTATTTCAATAATAGATTTTCTTTTATATTCAAAAGTACATGTATCATCATATTTATAATGTAAGCATCTTATTAAAAATTCAACTTCTATATTAATTCCACATATATCAATCCATTCAAATAATGATGATAAATAATCAATAATATTTATATCATAGTCTGAATCTATATTTGTAATACCATGTCTAAGAATTACATTAAATCTATAATCCAATAATTTAGATCTTAAATTTTGTATATTAATTAATATTAAATTATATGAATCTTTATGATATAAATATAAAAGTTCCATTATTTTAGAAAATATATCCTCTTCAAACAAATCATTTATATTATTATCATATTCATCTATTTCCTTTTTAATATTTGTATTAATAGGTATTAATTCTATATAATCAATTATTATCTTTACAATTTCATCAACTAATTGGAATCTATTTGATTCAATATCTAAAGTCATCTTATTCAAATTTATTAATGCTTGTGATAATATTGCTGGTGATATAGATATAGATATATTTGATTTATTTAAAATATTATCTTCATTTCTATTATTAACTAATTCCTCCATTGACATATCATTAGATAAATATTCTTTAAATATATTAATTAATTTTCTTGAATTTGATTCACTAACTAAACATTTCTTATACATTGTATATAAAGAATGTAAAATATCTTCCTTTGACTGCATTTGTAATTTTATATTCTTAATATTACCACTAATTGATGAACTTAATCTTGATAATAATGAATTACATATATTTTGTTTTATTGTTATCTTTTCAATATCATCTTCTATATTTTTAAATTCAGATAATAATGGATATATAACTTCATGCCATGATGTTGTTGATTTTATTATTGTATCTTTAAATAATTTCTCAATTCCATCTAATTTTATATTAAGGGATCTAGTATTATCTATAAATGGTTTTAAAGACTCCATACATTCTTTTATTTGGATTAGACGATATTTATCAATAATATTACAAGAAGATCTCCATTTTATCTGTTCACTAGATAATAACTCACATAATAAATCTTTAGATATAGAATTTGAAGAATTTTCAATTTCTTCTAGATAATGTAATATATTAAGAAATTCTTCATTTTCATCAAATTTCAAGTTTAATACTCT
This sequence comes from Cryptosporidium muris RN66, assembly GCF_000006515.1. Taxonomy (NCBI): domain Eukaryota; phylum Apicomplexa; class Conoidasida; order Eucoccidiorida; family Cryptosporidiidae; genus Cryptosporidium; species Cryptosporidium muris. Next base: position 1,264,198 of record NW_002196570.1, on the reverse strand, counting down.
TTGTAATTTTTTTTTTAAAGGATGTATAGATGACTTTTCCATGTATGACAAAATACTACAATTAATTTAATCTAATTCCCATCTTATTCTTAATATAAAAAAAATTCTAACCTTATTACTAAATGTTAAAAAGACATAAATGAAAAGTAAGAAAAACAAATTCAATTAGGGGGAATCATTAGCGGTATACTAATATTTGAAATAAAATGGCGGCTTATTAGTATTTGAAATAATATTGGCGGTACAAAAAAAAAAAAGTAAAGTACTTGAATTATTAGGAATAGTAATATTTTATTATTAAATAAGAAAGAAAAAAGTTAACATTTACTACTTCTAATTTAAATATATGATTAAAAAAGAAATTTTATATTCCTGGTGACATAATTTAAAATATATTAATATAGAGATCAATTGTATCTAAACTAATTGTTTTATTAATAATCCTAATTATAAACGCATAAATTTTTTAAAGGAATTCCGAAATTCAGAAAAATCCAACATTAGTGATTCAATAGTCTTATTCAAATTACCATCATTAACTTTCAAAGTATTTTCGGCATCAATTAGGGATACATCAAAAAGTCCTGAAATGACCTTTATATCCTCAGGTAGGATTTTAGCATTTGATGAATTCTATGATTTTTTAAGAGAGAGATTTATAGTTAGTATAATTAGTTGACAATAAAATAAATTGTACAAAATAATTATATTACGAGTTATATAGTAAAAACATACCTCTATATCTTTTTCAAATGCTTTAATAGCAGCCTTTAAAGATGTTTCTACTTTAGATGAGTCAAATGACTCAGATATTGTATCATTTGAAATATTAAGGTCATCTAATTGCTTTTTAGTATTTTCTCTTTCACAATTCTTAACTTCCCTTACCTGGGAATCAGATTCCATAATTGAAGATGAGAATAACTTCTTAATATTAAAGATATTATAAATTATAATATCTTAATATAATGGCGCTTAGGCGCCAAATAATTATATATTTCTGAAAATACTATCTATTATTATATTTCTAATATTTTATTATAATAAATTGAAAACTTTAATATGATATTATAGGAGTTAATTATCTTATTAAATATTACTAATATAACCTTCAAAATACATTTTTATTTATAAATATACTAAAGTAACTTTAATATATTGCTAAATTTATGCTGAAATATTCTAAGTAAGTGGAACTTTTATATTATAAATGAATAATGACGTTATTATTAAGATATTATTTGTTCTTTACCAGAGGATCTATCAATAATTGAAATTATACAATGATAATAATATTTGGGAACTTATGATTTGCTAAATATATGTAATTTAATAATGATAAGGTTTTTTTTTATAGTTTAGATTTTATAATTTTATATATATTGGGAATTTTTAAATTTAATATATTGGAATTTATTTATTTATTTATTTATAGATATATGAACAAGTATTATGACTTTTTTTTATAATATTTATATTTTAATTCAATAAAACTAAGATTATTAATGTAAGAGATAATATAATTTCAGCATTATATATATTAAATTTAACATTAATTTTATTATAGAATTTTTTTCCAGTATAAATATATTAATAAATGAAAAATAATTAACTAAATGAAATATAAAGGACAAGTGTATAACATATATATAAATATTAAAGTAATATGATCTTATTCCTAATTCAAATAATAAGATAGTACAAAAGATTTGATTATATTCTATTTTCACTATAAGTATGAAACTATATATTTACATTTAATAATATTTTAAATAATAAATTTGAACAATAAAAGTTCCAGATGATGATAAAATATTATAAAAATTAATATAGTAATAAAAGAATTTATTAAGAATAAATTTTATTACTTCTTAAAATTAAATATTTAAATCTATATATAAGAATTTTAAAGAAACTAAAATTTAAATACTTTAAATAGTTGGTTAATATTTCTGAGTTTATAATATTACTTAATTAAGTGTAATATTTCAAATTATGATTTTTTTACGACGAAATAATGAATTTATTTAGAAATCTATATAGTTAAAAAAAAAAAAAAAATTAATATTAAATCTAATTTAAACTAATATATTAAAATCTAACTTTTTTGAATACTTCTAATAAATGTAAAATAATATATATTATGTTTGTGTTTACGAAATTATGAAGTAATCATTGACTAAAAAAAAAAGTTTAAATAAGAAAATTTTAATATTTCAAGTTATATCTTTACCTTATTTATAATTGAATAAATATAAAATATGATTTATTTTAACTAATATATTTACTATTACAAGGTTTAACTTTTTTTTTGAAAATTTAAAATATTAATTATTTTATAATAAGATATTATTAATAATATCTTATCATTGAGTATTAATCTAAATAAAATACCAATATATATGTAATTATTACTGTTTAAGTTTTCATTAAAAACACAATGTTTCTGAAGAATTTTATATTATAGTGTAATAAAGTTTAGAAGTATATATAGTTTTCTTAATATTAGATAAAAAAGAATGTTTCTAAAATATTTACTAATATAATAAGAAAAAAAAATCTTTAAATTTACTAATGTAAAGAATAACTACATAGTTTTTTAATTATTTTTGTTTTATGTATCCTTTTACACACCACATCATAAATAATCACTTCTATTTAATAGTCACTAGTTATCATCATTTAAAAATAATTGATTAAGGATATCAATTAAATCTCCTGAATAATCATCTTCACTGAGTAGTTTGCTGTAATGTTCAGATTTACAAGAATCAATATTATTTGGAGTATATCCAGCCATTGTACTACTAGTATGTGTTAAGCTATCAGGAGTATTCAATTCAAAATTTTGTAATAGATTAGTCTTATATTTTTCATCAGTATTGATTAATTGTCTAGGTGTAAATATCTCAAAGTTATCATTAAAATCTATTGATTGAGAGGATAATTCATTATGGTTATTTAATATGCATTTATCTGTATAATTATCAATTAGAAACTCTTTAGATATATCTAAATTTTCTTGTACTTCATCAATTTTATTATCAATATTATCAACTTGTTCCAAATTTGGATTTTGTTTTAGATGAATTCTTTTCAATATTGGGCATATATTATCACGTAAGTACTTAAAAGTACTAGGATTTTTATCTGTAATATGTATTAGATTAACAAACTTGAATTTGGGATGTTTTATAATTTCTAAGGTTGAATTACATTGAATATTAGTTGAAAGCATTAAAGAATTTTGTTTATTAGATATTTGAGTTGATTGATTACAATCTATTAATTTTTTATACTTTTCTAAGTCTTCATGTATATTATTATTATATATAATTTTAAATGCAATTTGATAAGTTCCAATTGGTAAAAAAAGTGAATATGTAAAACACTGTTTATTTTTATCAAACCACATTTTTTGAGGAACTTTCCATGGGGGATAACTATGATTAGATATTATATAAATACTATCTATTTTATGTATATTCCAAGGCCAGTTAATTTGAGTTATTCTATAATATTTATCAATAGCTTTTCTTGTAATAATACCTAATATATATTTATTAATTACCTGTGCAGCAAGTAATCTTGCAGATAATATAGATTCTATAAGAATAGCCTTCGAAATTTCATAGTCCATTATATATACATCTCGCCAATACTTTTGAATTTTGGATGCACTCTTATTCCTATTATATATTATTGATAACATATATTTTTGATGTAAAAGAGTCCAATTATATTCAATTCTATTTGGAAGTTTTGAACTATTATTTTTCTCTTTATTTATATTTAAAATATCATTATTAAGTGAATCACAATTGGACTTTTTAAAATCATAAATAATTCTATTTGTAAATTTATTCCGTACAACTGAACAATTTATCCAATTTTGATACATAATTCCTCCAAATCTAGTAAGAAATCCACGCCAACAAGCTTGAATTTGTTTAGCAGAAGAATTTAAAATATTTAAAGGTCCTAACATTTTAATCTTATAATCTTTCATACATTTATATCTCCTATAATAGCATTGAATAACAATAGCTGCTAAATGTAACAAAAATTGGAATCTAATCATTAAAAAAGATTGTATATTATATTTAAATGACATTCCATTGGAATAATATAATTCAGGTAATCCAAATGAAGAATATTCTAATTTTGTTTGTTTAATTGTAGGATTTTGTATCTCTGATAGTATTTCAATACTAGGAAGTATTATTTTTTTCAAATTACTAGAATTAGATATGTAAATTGGTTTTTCTAAAATATATTTTGGATTTTCTTCAATAATTGAGTTACATTGTTTAGATTTTTTATTATTTGGATCAGTAGATGATCTAATATATTCCATAGATGATATTGGACTTGTTTCTCTTGTTAATGAAGGTTCTGTTACTGTATTTTTCACAACTCTTTGTTCTTTGTTTGTAATTTTATTATTAGAGACTTTATATGTAGAAAGTGTAGAAATCCGAGGGTTATTTTTAGTGTAATTATTAATACTAGGTTGACTATAAATAACATTAGAATTATAATAAGGTCTTCTACCATATGCAATAGAACCACTTTGAACAGAATAATAAATTATTCCATTTAAATTTTGTTGAATATTAGATAGATTACCATTATATTGATAATTTGGTTTATTATTTAGAATCTTACTTTCTCCTGAAAGTAATGTATTATTACATGGACCTGTGCCATTAATAGAATATATTTGCCTATTGAGGGTAGGTATAAATTGATTATTGGATAAGATTATTGGTTGCGTTATTCCTTTGTTATACCGAATAGGAGGACGTTGTTGAAGGTCATTTCTTGTATTTCTTAAATGAAATTTGTTATACATTTTGTAATATATTCAAATAATTTATTTCATTATATCTGATATTTAATTTATTCCAGTATATTTATTACTTCTATATTTCCATTTAAGAAAACTGTCTGATTTTCTGTAATAATCAAGATAGACTTCACACAGGTTAGTTTAGGCGGTTTACTCTTAAATTTCCGACATTTTTGCACCCATCTAGATACCAACATTTTCCTTGTACTTTTTTTTTATTTTTACAATATTTGAAGATGATTATTTAGATTTTTGAATTGATTTCTTATGTACTTAACTGATTAGTTTTAAATTCATAATTTAATTAATTAATTTGTAATTTATAAGGAGACATATATTAGGTATCAAGTAATTTTTAGATAAGTATAAGTATGCAAAATTATTGTAGATCATAATAATTAATTGAAATTATATAATATTATAAAGAAACAAAATAATATAATATAAAATAAAAAGAACAAAATAAATGAGAGTTATTTCTTTTAAAAATTAAAGATATATCAAAGTAACTTACAGGTACTTGTATTTGAATCACTTATTTGAATTTTATTAGCAACTCCAACAATAGGTAATACTACTATTTCCATAGTTCCACATGTTCTTATTTCATTATTAATAATAAATTGCAAATAATATATACCTTTTGATGCATGTATTATTGTTTTGTAACATTCATCTTCTTTATCCCATTTTAAAGTAATATATTCTTGCCATGGTTTTGAAGTAAAGGAACCCCGTATTAATATATCAAAAATATCTTTATTATCTTGTTCATTATAGTTTATATTCCAAATCCATCTAATTGATAAACATCGAAATAGATTGTCATACTCTTTGCGTATTTTATACCCTCTCCAAAAAGCTGCTATTGTACTACTAGCCTTATTCCTATTATTAAGTACACTCTGAATTAAATTTTCTTTTTCAATATTGTTATTTAATAAAAAAAACCTCCAAGATCTCTGAATTTTATATATAGAACTTAATATCTTATGGACTGAATATTTGCATAGTAAATCTGAATGAATAAATTTTTTAAGAAGAGCTCCTCTGTAATTTCGATAATATTTTTGAATAGTTATTGCAGCTAATTCCATAATAGCTTTATTTAATCTTCCAATAATTGTTTTTTTATCATTATTATGAAATGTTAATGAAAATGGTGAATTAATATTTTTGGAATTTGTAAAGTTATTATTAACAATATAAGATACAATAAACTGAAGAGCTTGTGCTAATTCAGGAGGTACAATTAATTCAATTGATTCATCAATACAATTATCATTATTATTGGTTAGTATAGGGGATGTTGTAAAACTATAAGTAAGTGGACTAATTTGACTTTTAAGTCTACTAAATTTTTCAGATGTCTTTTTATAATTGGAAATATATTTCCTATTATTTACTATATTTGCTCTATTATTCATACAAATAGTTTTATTATTTTTATTAAAATAATTTATATTATTGATTCCACTATTAATATTTTCAATATAGGGAGATTTATATGTAGGACCTATATATACTTCCCAAGGTGAATAAAAGTTTGATGTCGTAGGTGTATGCAAATCATTAGGTATTATACATAATCCATTATTTAATGAAGGGTGTGAATAAGGAGTTATTTTAGGACCAAAAGGAAGACTCCATGATATAGTATTTAATGATGAATAACTACGATTATTTTTTGTTTGTGGTAATGGATGAATCATTGGTTCTGGAGATGGTAATGTCATAGTAGGAATATTATTGACTAACATAATTGGAGATATTGGAGAAAGTAATCCTAAACATGGATTTCTATTATTTGTATTATCTATACCAATAAGTGATGCCATATAATTAATCATACGATATGCAAATGGTTCATTATTCATACTTATATTCTCATTTGAAATTAAGACATTATTTCCCTTACTTAGATATTGGATTTTTTGAGTTTTACCCAAATGACTATAATTAGAAGACATTAATAATAGTAAGTATCAATAATTAAAAATATTAAAAGGTAATTCTTAAAAAAAACACTTTATATCTAATATTTATCTATACCCTTTAAATTATGCCACACTTTTCAAGGGTTAACCCCACGGTAATAGTAGAAAAAGTACTGATATTACGGATCTTCTCCTATTTATTATAATAATACCAAAATACTATATCCTAGTTTAAAGTATATATACTTAATAGTATTTTAAACTCAACTCTTTATTACCTTCTTTTCTCTTTCTTCTTTTTTTTTAAATTACATAATTCTACATATATATATATAATATCTATATTACAACAAGAGAAGACTAATAAATAACTAAGTTTAATATATATACAATATATATATAAAAATTGCAACTAAATCTTTAAAGTAAAATTTATAACTTGGTTATTACTTTATAGAATTACCAATGTTTTTAGTAACACATCAAAACGTCTCGTCTAGGAGGTAATGTTTTTAAAATGACAAATTTTAAGGTTCTTTATTCTACTGATAAAATTTGTTAACTAAAATAAATTAGAGAGATCCTGTATTTTATTTTTATGTTACTTAGATGAATGTTTGATATTTTATATAAATGGTTGGGATTTTTTAATATTTTTGCAATTTATTCCAAATTTAATATATATAATAATAAGGTAGAGTGTCTAGACAAAATTAATGAGATATATGAAGCTTTAAATAATGCAAGAAGTGAAACATGTTATCATTATTACTGGTCATCAAGTAGTGGTTCAGTTGATGAATCTAATGCACAGGAAGCACGAATTATTAAATTAGATACTATACTAGATGAACTGAAGGAGATGTATGACAAAGTTAATGAATCTAATATCAATGATTTTGAACAAACTATTGAATCACTAAGTAAATCTTTAAAGTCTAAACAATGCAGAGATATAGCTTTATTATATATTTCAAGAAATAGTAATACAAATAATAATTTAAATAGTAAGTAATAAAAGAAGAAACAAATGAAGCTAGAACTTATTTAAAACAAAATCTAAAGCGATCTTATTTATATATTTACAATCTAAATGAATTATCAATAAGCTTAAAGGCATATTATTCATTATTTTTTTTCAATTTACATATATATATGTAGTGAAATAAGTCAGGTCTATCACTATTATTATTACTATCTTCATTTTGATAACCATCATTACTATTATTATTATGGGTTAATTTATAAATATTACTTGACATAGGTTTTTTTACAGATAATACATCTACATCCCATTTATTCATTGTTTTTAAGTATGTTAATCTGTATGATGGTTGCCCATATGATATACATATATACTTTCCATTCTCCTTATTTAGTATTCGATATATTTCTTTCAACATTTGGTCTGCCTTTACATAACTATTTTCACTACAAAGGATTGTATCAAATGTCCCTTTATCTAATACTATATTATATTCATTATCTAAAAATTGAACCATATTAAGAACATCAGAAACTTGGCATTTAATACCTCTACTAGCTAGCCTTTCATGCATTATATCTACTGCAGTTAGGCTTATATCCATACATTCTACATTTCGAAATCCACCATCGTATAAATCCTCAGGTAATCTACTTGTTCCATTTCCTACAATTAATATTTTATCATCCTTACCAATATATTCCTTAAGTAAATTTTCTAGCATATCCCACTTTTGATACCAATCATATGGGTTTCTGTCCTTCTTATATCTTTCTTCCCAATACTCTAAGGTTCCATAATCAGCCATATTAAAGTTTTAATATAAATTTTAGAGTATTATATATATATAAAGTTGCACAACAAATAATACTAAAGACTTAGTAGGATTTACTGTATAATTGCCGCCATTTTCTTGTTGTAATAGATCCCCCCCTTCCCCGTTTCCCCCATTTTCACTTTAGTTTTAGGGAAGTTACTAAGAATATTTATAACTTCTATTATACTCTTAATATGGAACGTATAAATCAATATATTCTACTATATAGATATAATAATGTTACAGATCTAGATATTATTAAGATAATTTCATTTTAGCAAATATATTTATTAATATAAACAATAATAAAATATAATATTTTAGAATATAAACTAATATATTAAATATACTTAAATTTAATGAGTATGAAGTTATCTAACCTTTATTATGACAAATATTGTCCATTCACTTATTTTATCTTTTTTTTTTTTTTTTTTTTTCATTTCACTTTATTTTATCATCATTATTATTATTACTATTATTAATAATCTGAATACAATTAATATATCCTAGTATATTTTAAAATATATTTATTGCATATAAACCCCACTTCTTATTTAGATATGCTTGATTGATATTTCCCTAAGTATTCAAGTACTCTTTTAATATTAGGGAATCTTTGCTGATCACATAAGAAATCAGAATCACTTCTAACTCTTTCCAATAAATCATTAACTAAAAGTGAAAGATATGAACTTTCAAAATCTTGGAGGATACCAGATACAGATATTTCAAGATTAAGATTAGATTCAGTTTGATGAATTAACATTCGAAGTAGATCAGAAGATGATGGGATATTACTTGAAAATACAGAAACCGTATTTCCTGATGACCCTCCATCAAAATTAGAACTATTTGGAATAGGAGATGTAGCCTGTGAAATTGAATTGTTTGAAGAAGGATCTCCACTTCTATAAGCATTACTAAATGGGTTAGAAGATGTATCATCAAAAATATCTTTTGAAAATTCCTGAATATCTTCAGTCCAATATATCCAAGAATCACGTATATTTGAAGGTAATTCATTAATAATTCTTTGTTCAGATGATACCTCTATATCACTATTTTTTCTAGCTCTTTTATCTTCTCTATCATTTGGAGTTCCTTGATCTGATACTGCTTGTTCAATTTCATCCTTTGATCTAACTAAGTGACTTCTTTGATTTTGATTTATAGAATTATCATTAATATGATCTATAATCATAGAATTACTATCTTGATGACTAGAGGATACAGAATCTTCTATCTTATTATAATTTTCAGGATGATTATTATCATGATTAGAATCAGTATTCTTTAAGAAATTCTGAGAATTAGATGTCAATATATCTGAATTATTTGAAGTACGTACCCATTGAAGAGATTCAACAAGGCGATCTTGTTCAACATGTTGAGCCATATTATGAAATAACCAAGCTAATAAAGCTCCAAGATGAGCTGATACATGAGATATCAAAGCTAATAAATGAACAGTTCTACATATTCTTGGTACATCTAAACGGGAAAATCTCTCTTGCCATGCTTGTATTTGCATCAAATTTACCTGAATAATAGCTAGTACTTGTAGATATACTGAGATAAATACAGCTAAAGGCCCTACATCAGGAGGTTCTATTAAAGATGGAGGTATTGTTATTCTAGGACGTTGCCATCCAGAATCTGCTTCAAGTATATTCATAATCTCATTTAAAGAATCCCAAGGTAAATAACGTTGAATTATTTCATTTGATATATATAGTCTATGAGAATGATGTTGAATATATTCATTTGGTGACATTGTATAAATATCTGGGATACTAGAATTATTTGAATTTCCTATTGGTATTGGTGGTAATGTAGATGATCCATTATAGGAAGGTTCAGTATTAGCCATTGTATTAATAGCTTGAGCAACTACTTGTAATTGATTAGCAGAACTTTCTAAGATATTTGAAATATTTGAAAAAAAATTTAATGAACCAATTCTATAAGCTTCATTATGAATATTCTGAGTATTTTGAGATAAATTTGCATTTATATTTGTATTTATATTTTGAGATGAAATTGTATTTGTATTATGAGGTAAAGTTGTATTTTGTGAATGAGATTGAGATGTTCCATTTGATTGTATATTTGGAACACTAGTAGTAGCTCTAATTGTTATTGGAATAGATAAACTAGAAACAGGAACAGTTGCAACTGCTAAACCTGGACGTCCTAAAGGTAAAAAACTTGCTCTTGTTGCACCAGTTAAACCTGATGCATGAGCTAATTGAGCCCAATTAATACTTGAAGTTTGATTTATCCTATTCCTTGATGTATCATTTGATGTAGTTTCATTTTCAGTTACTCTATTATTATTAATACCTGCCATATTAGTTGTATCTGTATTAACCGTAGAGTTATTTGTTCCTGTATTGAGATTATTATTTGTATCTTGAGAATTAGGTGTTGATATAATATTAGGATTATTAAATGCTTGAAATAATCTAGAGACCATAGATCCAATTCTTCCTATTGGAGTATTTACTCCATTATTATCAGGAACTGAAGTAGTTCCAGTATTTGAATTATTTCCAGTATTACTTATATTATTGTTAATAGATGTATTTACATTATGGTTACTTGATGATGTATTTGTTTGATGAGTACTACTAGAATTACCCCCAGGTAAAACTGATTCTACTTGATTATTTACTAAACTATTAAGTCCAGTAAATGTAGATATATTATTTAAATTTGGAACTTGGTTTGTATTAGATGTAGTATTTAATGTTGCTATATTTCCAGTTATAGTCCCCCCATTTCCTGAATTAGTAGTATGAGATCCTAAAATTACCCCTTCTCCATTCAAACCAACTGCTGCTTCTCCAAAACTTCTCAAAATACGTTGCATAAAATCTTCAGCTTCTACAGGAATATTACCATCACCCCCAGTATCTAAACGTACAGCTCCAAACATCATTGCACCGGGAAAATGGCTAAATGTAGCAGTATTTAGACCAGAAATAAAATTTGTACTTGTGTTATTAGTATTATTAATATTATTAGTATTGTTAATATTATTAGTATTAGTATTATTATTACTTTGATTATTACTAGTGGATGATTCTGAGTTATTAGATTGTCTTAAATATGGGACTAAATGTATTATAACACCACTCTCTTTTATATATGTAGAAATAGCTTCATCATCTTGCATACATCGTCCTCTAAATATTAACCTCTGATTATTAGCTTCTATTCCACTTTTAGCCTCAATTAATACTTTTAATTGACGTATTGATGAATTTGGAGAAGCCCTAACAGAAAGATCACGTCCATGTAAAGGTCTAACATTTATTTCATATAATTCAGTTTCATTATCACTATTTACTTCATCTATGGATTCAATAACAACATAACCATCTCCAGTATTATTTATTGTTTCGTTTAAAGTACTCTCTGATTGGATATGTTGATTGGATTGTCTACCCTCAATATGTTCATTATTGTCTGTTTTTTGTAATTCATTATTTTGATTATTTAAGTTACTATTAGTTAATTGTTCAGTATTGGATATTTCATATTGATTGTCATACAATTCTCTTGAATCTAGCATGCACTCATCTGCATTAGAATCAGATGAATTATCTTCACTATTATTCATTTGTAAATATAATTTAAAAATAAGTTCAACAATTTATTATTCCTAAAAATGAGGGGAAAATGTAAATACCAAAAATTGTTCAACCTTAAAATTTTTTTTTACCTCCAAACCCCTTTAATTATTTGTTTAGTATTTAATATAGCGCTGAATTGTTAATATTTTGTCTTTACGAATTTCTCTTTCTTTCTTAAATCTATGTAATATTAATGAATTAAAGCTTCGGAACTTTTTAAGTATGTCACCTTAGTTTATTTACCAATTTACGAGAAAAAAAATTCTGTAACTTTGAAACTATATTAAAATTTCTAATTAACAACTTTATACTGAAACTGTTAAAAGATATTTATTATTAATTTAGTCTATCTATAGATTACAAAAAATGTGGGGATAAAATTTATATTACAACTTTAATAGAGAAGTAGATTTTTTTTTTTTTTTTTTTTTCTTTTTTTTTGTCTTAAATACTAAATATTATTTAATATTATATTAGGAAATAAAAAGTTAAAAAAAAATAAAAACCGCTAAAAATGTGGCGGTAAATAAAGTAATAAATAGACTATTTATAGTCAAATTAATATTAACAAGAAAATAATTGAACTACTTATAGCTAAATATAAATAAAAACAATAATTAATTATTATTTAATACCTAAATGACTAACTACTATAATGACTTAATGTATTTATCAGGTGAAAGGCCTCAATATATGATGTGTTGTATATGTGGTATAACAACTGACATAAACCCTTCTAGAATGTGTATAAATTGTATACGTTCTGAAGTAGATATAACTGAAGGGATTTCAAGACAAGTAATATTACCTTATTGTAAACATTGTAGAAGATTTCAAAAACCACCATGGATTTCTTGTGAACTTGAAAGCCGTGAATTACTTGCATTATGTTTGAAGAAAATTAGAGGTTTAAATAATGTAAGACTTATTGATGCTAGTTTTATATGGACAGAACCACATAGTCGTCGTTTAAAAGTCCGATGTGTTATCCAGAAAGAAGTTATGAATGGTGCAATAATGCAACAAACTATTATTGTAGAATTTTATATGCAAGGACAACAATGTGATGATTGTAAGAGAAGTTTTACTCCTCATATATGGAATTCAGTTGTACAAATACGTCAAAAAGTCCCACATAAGCGAACATTTTTATATTTAGAACAATTAATTCTTAAACATGGTGCTCATGAAAAAGTATCAAATATAGTTGAGAAGACAGATGGATTAGATTTTCAATTTCAACAGAAAACTCATGCTCAAAAATTAGTGGATTTTGTAATTCATTATTTTATATCTAAAGTAAAGACAAGTAGACAATTAATATCTCATGATTCTCATAGTAATACACATCATAATAAATTTACTTTTTCAGTTGAACTTTGTCCTGTATGTAGGGATGATCTTATTTTTATTCCAAAACATTTATGTACAAATTTATTTGGTGGTATATCATCATTTGTATTATGTAGTAAAATATCATCCAGAATGTATTTATTAGATCCATTTACAGGTAAAGAAGCAGAATTAGCTAATGAGAAATATTGGCAATATGCAGGTTTATCTACAAATAATATTGGTGCTTTTGCAATTATTTTGAATAAATTACATTTAGTAGATTTTTATGTATTAAATGTTGAAAAAGATTTAACTCAATTATGTGGAAATAAGAAAATAGTAATGGCTGAAGTTGAAGTATGTAAACCAAATGATTTAGGACAAGTAGATTCTACTGTAATAGTTAAAACACATCTTGGTGGAATTTTACACCCTGGAGATTGGGTTAGTGGTTATGATCTTCGTACTCTAAATAATATTGGTGAATTAGAAAATATTAAAGAATTTCAACAATGGTTAAATGCAAATCATGATGTTATTTTAGTAAGGAGAACTTATGCAAAAGATTTAGAATCTAAATATCAATCTATTTCAAGACCTTGGGTATTACAAAGATTACCACGTGAAATAGATGAAAATAATTTAGATAAGAAATATTATCAAGATAATATGAATAATGATATAGAAAATTTCAAACGTGAGATAGAAACAGATATTGAAATGCGTAAAGAGATTAATTTATATTGGGATCCTAGATCTAATATTGGAATAAGGGAACAATTTTATCAAAAAGCTAGGAAACCAAGATATTTAATTAAAAAGAAAAAGAATAATGAAACTTATTATGAAAAAATGATAGATGACACAATTATAGAAAATGTTACTGAATGTGATATTGATGATTATATACCTCAAGTTGATATTTCAGAACTTCTGGATGGTCTTACGTTAGATGATGAAATTTTATAAATATGTCAAATTATTAAGATAATAATAAAGATTATTAAACTTATATAATAAAGATATGAAGTAAAATATTATTTTAATATTTAAATTTATTATATATATATATTTAGCTCCAAATGTAAATACAAAAATTGTATAGTATTTAAAGGTTATTTTTTTTTTTCTCTTTTTTTAATTATATTAAACAAATTATTAGACTATAAAAGTATTTACAATCTAAAAATAAAATATTGTGAATTTATTAGTAGATATATTTCTATATCTCTTATTAATTATCTTCTTCTTTTTCTTCTTCTGTACCCTGAATACTACTATCTTCAATGTCAGAATTCTCTCCAGATGATGATAATTCAGAAGAATTATTAGAAGTGCTATTTGATAAGGGAGAATCTTCATCTCCTTCCTCTTCTTCTTCACTTACTTGAGATTTATCTTCATCTTCATCTTCAGCTTCTTTGTTATCTGGAGATATATTAGATTTATTAGAAGATGTTTCAAATAAACTTCCACCAGTTAAAATTGTTTCTGCTTCCTGAAGTAAACTTTTAGCTCCACTTTCAGCCTCTTCTATACTGGATGTTATAGTATTTGTATTTTCATCCTTTTTTTTATCTTCTTTTTCATTATCTTTTTCATTAACTTTTTCATCATCTTTTTCATTATCTTTTACACTTTGTTTATCTTCTTTTTCATCATTTCCTTTATTACCTTCATTTTTATCATTATTTTGATTAACTTCTTCTTTATTTAGATCTGTAATTAGTGATTTTTCATCATCTAATTTCTCATTCGATGCTTCTAATCCTTTAGAAAGACCTGATTTTACTAATTGCCTAAGTCTACGCCTAGTAACAAATTTAATTTTCCCATTTTCACTAACAAATGGGATTAACATATCAAATGGTTTTACTTTTTCATCTTTACCCTTTATAAGTAAATCCATTGTCTTAAATTCTACACCATATTGCCCACTTGTTGCATCTAAGACTAATGGTAAAAATGTTGCTCCATTAGGAAATGAAATAGTATTGGAATTTCCTGAATTTGGTATTGAAATATTACCTATTGGAGATGGTATTGCATTTTGTACTTTATTTGTCACCAAATTTGGTTTATTTGAATTATCTGCTGGTGTTGGTGTTTCAACTATTGGTTTTAAAGTTACAGTACCACCTGGTTTTACATTTGATGCAGCCTCTATTATGGATTCTGTTATATCAGATTTATTTTTAGATGTACCATATATTGCTTTATGACAACATTCAGTAATTGATTTAGCTTGTTCAATTTCAAGTTGTTTTGAAGCATCTAAAACTTCATTTTGAGGATGTGAAACTATATTTTGATTATTTGAAGGTGAAGGTGGAGGAATAAATGGAGGTAATCCTGGTAGTGGAGATCCATTGTTATTTGGAATAGAGGTTGAACCTGTATTAGCTGATGTTGAAACAGGTGATGCAGGTATAGCACCACCAGTATCTTGACCAGCAGATTGTATAGGATTAGGTTTATCTGGTTCAGTAGTATTATTATCTTGTACTTTTTTATCATCCCATCCACTAAAAAAGAAACTTTTTATTTTTATTCCTTTACTATCTTTTATATTTATTAAAATAAAAAAATATATTATATATATTAATAGATATTTTCTACTTAGAATAATATTCAAATATCTCTTTTTTTTATTCCCCATTATAATATTTCTCTATATGTCATGGAACCTAGTACAATTTATTATCTTTTTATTATTTCTCTTTGTATTATTCTTAGCAATTTTATTATTTATTTTATTTTATTGCATCCAAATTGCACATGTGTGAAGAAGTTAACACACAGACAAATAGTCCAAACTTTTCTTTATTCTCATTATTAAAAAAACATAAATATTCACATTACTTAATATATATTACTAAATATTTTAAGATATTAAAGAAATTCATAATTATTATAACTTTAATTTATCCCTTTAATATTTCATTTTATCAATTTTAACATTAAGTTATATAAAAAATATAAAATAATTACATATATGTATATAAATATATAAAATACTGTCTAATTAGTTATATATATTTAAAAAAAAAATAATAATAAATCTTAGTTTTTACAATTTTTTATTATTTTATTAAATCATACCGCCAGAATTGTAATACTTAAGGCGCCTTTATTATTATTATTTGTTTTTTCCCTTTTTCTTTTATTATTATTATGGCCCCAATATATAATCAATCATTTTCCCCAATTTCTACAATTTCACATGGTGAATATGGTAGTTCTGATGAATTTGAGGTATATAATAGAGCGGAAAGTGATTGTGATGAGACAATGGGACAAGATTGTAATGTAACATATAATATTGACCAAATTCTTGATTATGTATCATATTATATAGATACACCTAGTAATTCAATAGGTATCAAACATATAGATGAATGTATAAGACGTTGTAGAAATGTGGGATTCCGCAGATCAAGCATATTAAATTATTTAATTCAATCTGGTTATATTATATCTAGTAATTATACCACTCATGAAGATTCTATTGAAGATAGTTTAAGTTATATACAATCTATGTTACAAAATAAAAGATCTATTCCAAAATATAATGAAGAACTAGTAATAGTAATATCAGCTGTTGCAAAATTATTTATATTGGAAATTATGACAATAATAAATAAACAACTCAAACTTGAAGATATTAAAAAGAATAATGATAATAATAATAATAATAGTGAATTAATTATAGTACCTGCCCATATTCAAAATGCATTTTCTGTTCATAAATTCAAGATACCAAAATTATAATATCTAATCTATAATTTATAATATCTTTAAATTAAATATAAAAATAAAGAGGGGATTTTATTTATATTAATTCTTATTAGCGGTAGATATTAGAAATATTAATTATATTACTATTTAATAAAATTTATATAGTGTAAATAATATATATGATAGAAGAATCATCTAATAATGATAGCCTGATAGCTACATTTTGTGAAATAACAGGATGTAATGCTACAAAATCATCTGAAATATTGGAATCAACAAATTGGAATTTAGAAAATGCTCTCATATTATATTATGAAGAAAATAATAATGAAATAAATGAAATAACAAATGATAATACAGAACAAAAAGTAGAAATAAGTAATAATCACGAAATAAATAGACAACATAAATCAATATATGAAAATTTACTTAAATATATCAATATAACTATTAATTTCTTTATAAATACTATTTATGGGGTGTCTTCATTTATAACATCAATATTTACTATTCATAATGAACAATCAATATCTAGACAAATAAATATGAGAATATCTCCTGAAACAAGTATTACTAATGCTCAATTTGAGGCAGATCGTAAATTACGACAGGAACAAGATCAGGAATATCTTGATTCTCTTTATAAAGATTCTTTAAAAAAAGAAAAACTTTTAATGAAACAAAGAACACAACAACTTATTATTGATAGACGTAAAGAATTAAAGGAATATTTTAATAATGAAAAGGAACACATAAATGAACCTATTTCTACAGTATGTATTAGATTGCCAGATGGGAGTAAATTTCAAAGAATTTTTTGTATAAATGATCCTGTATTTAAGATATATGAATGGGTAGAATCACTTGGAGCAGATGAAACTAAATTAATACCAAATAATTTCTCTTTAAGGATGTCTCGTTCAACAAGTATTGAAATAGATAGAACATATAATAATAAGGATACAACATTAAAAGAATTAGGATTATATCCTAATGTTGTATTATTATTACATCTTCAGAATGATGAAGATGATGAATAATTATATTTTATATTTTAGGACTAATTTGTAAATAATACATAATATATATATTATTATTATGTCTATTTAATTTTTTATACTAAAAAAAAAGATAAGTACGTAATATTATTGAAATCATATATTTAAGAGTTTATATTCTATTTTAAAGATAATTTCTAATATTAAATAAAATTTAATAATTTTTTGAATTACCGCCTTCTTAAATTAGTTAAAAGTAATGTAAATACTCTATTACCCTAAAAATTAAATAATGAAATAGCGCCAATATAATATTAATTTTCTATTTTTAGGTAGTTAATAATTTAAAAAGGCGGTAACTCAAAAAATTATTAAATTTTATTTAATATTATAGGCGGTTATAATATTAATATTATTGTAGACAACTAAATAATTAGTGTAGACGTAGAAATAATGGCGCATTAAAAATAATAATATAAGTTGTCATTTGTTGCAAAGAAGACGGGAGGTTATAACGAAAAAAGAAAATATTATATAATTTTGTTTTACCTTTTATTACTTTAGGATAAAATAAGAGAAGAAAATGCCACCAGTAGGTAAAGCAGATCCATCTGAAGTCAGATATTTGTATATTCGCCAATTAGGAGGAGAAGTGGGAGCAACATCTGTCTTAGCTCCAAAATTAGGTCCTTTAGGTATGTCACCAAAAAAAGTAGGTGATGATATTGCTAAAGGTACTATGGCATGGAAGGGTATGAAGGTTTGTGTTAAACTTACAGTTCAGAATCGTCAAGCTAAAATTGATGTAGTCCCAACTGCAACTTCCTTATTAATTAAAGAATTAAAAGAACCACCACGTGATAGGAAGAAAGTTAAAAATATTAAACATAGTGGGAATTTATCATTAGAACAGATTTATACTGTTGCTCGTGCAATGCAATTTAAATCAAGAGCTAAAGAATTTTCTGGTACTGTTAAAGAAATTCTTGGTACCTGTAGTGCAATTGGATGTACTGTTGAAGGTCAGAGACCTATTGATCTTCAGGAGAAAATTGATGCAGGTAAAATTGATGTACCAGCTTCATAAATTTATTATTGGATTTTATTAGAAATTCATAATAAATGGAGATAATATTTTTAAGTGAAAGAATTAGACTGTAAAGATATTTATTAGCAGCTCTCTATAATTTTATCTAAGCTATTAAAATCTAGAAATGAAGTATTTCATTATAATGATCGTATCTAGGGATTTTTATGTAGGATCTATGATAAGTATTCAGTGATTTATTTATTATAAATATGTAAAAAATATAAATCGTTTAAAGTAAGACGTAGATTTTTATTAAATTAATGTAAATTATTTACTGTTAATAACTAATTTAATAGCGTAAAGTTTTAATAACATAAAATTTTAATAGCATAAGATCTTTAATAATATTTATTAATATTTTAGGAATATTATCTGGATGATATTTTACTAGAAATATATCCCCCCACATGCGCGTAAATTTTTAATGTGTATTTGCGGTTTATAATTAATAATAGGCTCCAATAATGATACATATATAGGTTGTATAGATAATTATATATAATCTATTACTGTAATAATATTGCGCATATATGTGTTGTACAAAGTGTGTAATATATTAATGTCTAATAGAAATAATAGGGGTTGAACTAGATAAACATTTTTTTTTTATTTTGGAAATCTAATAGATTTATTTTCAAGGGTTAATATATAATATTTCTAAGATTAAGAGTTGATATTTTGAAATTACAATGACAGAAACAACGAATATGAGAGAATCAAATGTATATATGGCAAAACTTGCTGAACAAGCAGAACGTTATGATGAAATGGCTAGATATATGAAAGATGTTGTTAGTAATCGTGAAGAAACTGAGGAATTGACTGTAGAAGAACGGAATTTATTAAGTGTAGCATACAAAAATGCAGTAGGTTCTAGAAGATCATCATGGAGAATTATCTCTTCAGTAGAACAAAAAGAACATAGTAGAAATGCTGAAGAAGCTAGTAAAATGTGTGCTAATTATAGAAGTAAGGTGGAAGTTGAGCTTACTGATATTTGTAATGATATTTTAAATATGTTAGATACTCATCTTATTCCATCAGCAACTACTCCAGATAGTAAAGTTTTTTATTTTAAAATGAAAGGTGATTATCATCGCTATATTTCGGAATTTTCTACAGGAGAAGCTAAACAAAAAGCTGCAGAAGATGCTTTAAAAGCATACAAAGATGCTACTTCAGTTGCTAAAGAATTGGAACCAACTCATCCAATCCGTTTAGGACTTGCATTAAACTTTTCTGTATTTCATTATGAAATTCTTAATGAACCTAGAGCTGCTATTGATATGGCTAAGGAGGCCTTTGAATCAGCAATTGAACATCTTGATAAATTATCAGAAGATTGTTACAAGGATTCTACACTTATTATGCAATTATTAAGAGATAATCTAACTCTTTGGACTGCAGATTTGGGAACTGCTGCAGAAGAAGGTGCTCCAGAAGCTTCATAAATGAATTTTTTTTTCCTTTTTTTTTATTATTTTATTCTTAATAATAAGATAATAAAACAAATAAGATAAACAATTTATGTAATTTTAGATAGATTAAGTTAGATTTGGAAGTTTAATATTTTACATAACAGTTTTCAATGTAAAATTTTGATATTATTGATTTAAATTTGTAACTTTAATATTTGTAGATATTTTTATTAAATATCATATCATAAGGCTTTAATGTTAGCAAATTTGAGCTAGCTTTAATTTAGGTATGATTATAGATCATTTTTCTTTTTTTTTTCTTTTCTTCTTCTTAATTTTATATTATCTTAAATTAAACTATTAACTATTATTAGGAGCGGTGTTAAAAATAAAATAATATTATATAATATAAAATAAAAAAAGAAAGAGATTTAAAGAGTTATTGTTTTTTTAATGGAGAACCAAGGTATACAACAGCTTGATTTTATATCAACTAAACGTAAAACACGTAAGGCATTACGTCCTGAATTTGCTGATACAAAATATGATATTGAAGAAACAAATCAATTATATAATACAAATGGTATATATAATGAAAATATAGAAACTTTTGAAATTGATAATAAAAATAATCATCATCATAAAGATAAAGATAATCATATAAATAACAATACAGATAATGAATATATTGATAATAATATACCTAAATCTATTATTAAAATATGTAATTTAAATAATAATATTTCAAATTCTAATAATATAAATACTAATATAAATATAGAAGAAAAAGATTGTACAAAATCTATTAATTTACATCATAATATAAATGATATATTATTAAATCAAGAAGAATTATGTAATATAAATGAAGGATCACCTTGTCCATTTTTAGTTGGTTCTAGTTCTGAAGCTTCATATGAAAGATCATGTACAATATACCCTACAATATCTCATATAGAATTTAATTCTGATAATGAAATAGATATAGATATATCTTCTTTAATATCAAGTTTACCAACAAGTATTTCTAATTTACAATATTCAGGTGGTATTAATGAATTACAAATTTGGTTAGGTGAAGTTATAGATCGTTGTGAAAGATTTGGTCTAGTTATACAAAATCGTTTAGAAGCTATAGAAAATGAAAAAAAGATTAAATATGATACTTCTCAAAATCAAAATTTAACAAAATATAATGAATTAATTTTACGTAAAGAATATTTATTAAGTGAATTGCAATCTATTGAAAATGAAATAAAAACTGAAGAGAAATTATTAAAAGATCAAGAAAATGAATTTAATATTCAAGAAGAAAAATTAAATGAAGAAACTAATAATCTTAAAAATGAATTAACTGATTTAACAAAATTAATTTGTTGGCTTGAAGAAATATTGCAATTACGTTTTATTCCAATTTTAAGATTTCAACATGAATTATTATTAGAAAATACTCGTGAAGAAAAAATACTTTTAAGATTAAGAAATGAGATCATTAAAATTGAAAATGAAGAGATTAATTTAAGAGAAAAATTACAAGAAATAAAAAAACAGAGTATTAATAAAAAGGATAATATAGAATTACTTGAAGAACAAGTAAAATTAGCACAAAATTCTAAATCAGAAAAATTACAAAAGGCTAATTTTAAAGAGGCTTCACTTATTACACAAACTATAATGTCTCTAAATAATCAGATTTTACAAGCTGAAGAGGAATTTAGAAGAATTTTATATAATGAGAAGGAAATTGATGAACGATTAGAAAGAATAAAGAAACTTCTTAACGATGAAACATCTAGATATGAAGATACACAGAATAATTTCATTATATCTAGAGACAATAGAAAGAAAGATATGACTAGGAATTTGCAAGAATTATCTAAACAATTAAAGGATTCAAATATTAATCTTTCTCATTCTACAAGTGAATTTATAAAGGATATTTCAGAAACTGTAATAAATAGAATGAATTCTGCAATACTTATTGAAGAGGCTCATCAAGAATATGACAAAATGGAAGTAAGGGAAGGAAGTAATCATTAATAACTATTTCTATTATTTAAATAAATAATATTGTAAATATTTAGAGATATTTAATAAAATCTAATTATATCCTATTTATAATAAAAATAAATCTATTGGTATTATTCTTAATATAAATAAATTATAATAAAATATATGAAGGGGGGAAGAACACGTCCATCTTCTAGTTCTTTTAATTTTACACGTAGGACAGAATTAAGTGAACAACAACGTTCAGAAATTCGTGAAGCTTTTGAATTATTTGATAGTGATTCTACTGGTTATATTGATGTAAAGGGAGGTAAAAAGTCGCAATGAGAGCATTAGGATTCGAACCAAAAAAAGAGGAACTTAGAAAAAATATTGTCAAATGTCGATATTAATGGAATGGTCAGTTATTCAGATTTTCATGATTTAGTTGAAATGAAAATTTTACAAAGGGATCCACGTGAAGAGATGTTAAAAGCTTTTAAATTATTTGATGATGATAATACAGGAAAAATTACTTTTAAAAATTTGAAGAGAGTTGCTAAAGAACTTGGTGAAAATATAGCAGATGAAGAAATTCAAGAAATGATTGATGAAGCTGATAGAGATGGTGATGGCGAGATAAATCAAGAAGAATTTATTAGGATTATGAGAAAGACAAATCTTTTCTAGTATATATAATACTTAATTAAGATACTTATATTGGATATTCGTATTTCTACTTGATATATTACTTAATATTATGTATATATATTAAATGAAAGAAATAAAATATATACAGGGAATATTAAAATTGTGATATTTTGATACATTATAGTAATAAGGTTTATTATAAAATATTGCTAAATATTAAAAAGGACTAAATAATTTAAATTTAATAACTCCAAATATTACTTTTATTATATTATAGGCGGTAGTGACGCTAATTAAATTTAAATAGTATAGTATATTATTATTGAATTTATCTATTCTTATTTTTATCATATTATTTATTGATTATTTGTATTATTTTCAATATTAACTAAACCGGAAACACACTGCCTGCATACTGGACATGAGATTTTCCTAGCAAGTAAATTACTAGTACATTCAATACATAAGCATGCATGTCTACAAGGCAATAAAATTGTTTGTTTTGGATTTGTAAGGCAAATTACACATAGATCATCTTGAGAATATTTATCATTAGATTTATTTTGTTCATTAATACTACTATTTGTAATATTTAAACCATATAAATCTTGTAATTCAAATACTTTACCATTATATTTTACACATTGCCTAATAACTCTGATTATATTTAATTTATCTTTTTGATTATTATTTGTTATATTAATTCTACAGAATGTAAATTGAGATATATCTGTAATATTTTGTATATTTTTTTTATCTGAAGCAATAGAAGATATAGTGTAGTTTGTATTTTTATCATTATCTTTATCTTTAATATTTATATCATTTCTAACCAAAGAAAGTGGTTTCAATAATATTAAAAATGAATTTACTAATGGTTTATCTAGATGAATAACTTTTGATTTATTTATACCATTAGGTAAATGTACCTTTAATATAGGGTTTAAATTTTCAATAATGTTTTCATTAATACTATCTGTAGAATATAAACTAAATAATGCATCTTCAGTGCAATCATATAAAAATTCTAATATTTGACCATTATTTGAAAGATTTATTGATTTTCTATTAATATTGCAAGGATTTTTGATAGCCTTAGCACTTTTTACTTTTAAAAAATGACAAGAATTTACATTAGATGTTTGAAATACATAATTTAGATTATTTGTATTTGAAATATCACTTTGATCTCTTATTGTATTAGAATTTAAAATAACTTGTTGTCTTGTTGGTCCATGATGATCATGAGCTTGTCTTATAAGGCTAAGTCCCATTACAATATATTAAGATATTTTTGATTTATATTTATTAGAATATATTTATAAATATCCTTCAAATTATAAGGATAAAGAAAGGCGGTGAAGTAATATTTATAAGTTTTATAAATAGAAGAAATAATTAAAAAAAAGAAGAAAAAAGAGAAGTAACTAGTTAAATTACTAAAAATGACCATCTATTTACTTTATAGAAAACTTTAGCTTATTTCCTAGAAGTTTTTTTTAGTTCAGCCTTAACTAAAGCCTGTCGTTTCTTACGAGCAACCAATAAAGAGTGCCTTTGAAAATCAGTCATATTTGCCTTAAATATCTTGGTAATACTAAAAATAATAAAAAAAAGAGTTATATAATATATATATGTAGATAAAGAAAAGTCATATCAGGCAGATTATTTCGAATATATCTTTATTTAATTAATGAATAAGTAGTATGTCAGTAAGTCAGATATTATATTATCACCATAAATATTAAATAAAATATATTCAAAGTAAGACGAACGAGACAAAGAAAGTTTACATCATTCTTGCCTGACATAAATAATTTATTCCTTTTATAGATAAATTTGAACTTACCATTTCTTACCAAAAGTAGTTTGATTAAATTTCTCAATTGAATCATCCTTACGAAGAATCTTTGTAATTGTACCAGTTCTTGCACCTCTTGGTATATGTGCCTTTATTTGTGTTAATGTAAGTCTTTTCAATGGAATACTTTGTCTTCTAACTCCTGTAGTTGGACCATCTACCAATACACGATTAAAATTGACAATATCAACAATAAAGCATAATTTCCCTGTATCTGGACCAAATTGGATACGGCATAAACGACCTGGTTCAACAAAACGGCTAAATAAAGTCATCTTTATAAGTTAAATTATATCTTTATAATTTTAGTATAATTGTCTTATTATTATTAAACACAAAATTAAGCCGGAAAATATATTATTACTTAAATTCCGCGTCTTCTAGAGTACACTTTTTTTTTTTCTTCTTAATAGCTAAATATAAATAATCAATATTTAGTATTTAGTATTAATAATCTAATAGCTCTAATTATTATTTAAAAAGTATAGTCTAATACTATTAAGTATTAAATTGTCTTTGAATGAGGATGAGACGAGACGAGACAAATGTGACCGCTTAGCAATGAATATTATCCTTAATAATCAGATAGGTACCGAACTACTTTTTAAAATGAAATTTAAATTACTTACATGTAAATTTTATATTATTTTAAAATATTTAACAATAATTATAATTATTGTAATATATAATATATTATACCTTTTTATTTTTATTTATTTTTAGAAATAATTTACTTAATTTTACACCGATCTTTTTAATTAAAAGTGACTTCCCAATGACATCTTGAATAATTTCTGTGTTTTTATTATCTTCACTTCGATTATTATCATTATTATTATTTTGATCTAATTCTGCACAATAAAGAGAATAAGCATAATATAAGCTAGTAAAGAAAATAGTTCCATTTTCAAGTAACATTAAATGTCTTGGCCATACCCAACGAATATGATGTTTATTTGGAGTATTTATATCAACTTTTTTAATTATCTCACCTTTTCTATTTAATAAGACAATATTATCTGTTTCTGTTAATATAATTAAATATAATGGATGACTTGTACAAGTTGATGTAATAAATCTACTTGGTGATTTTGTTACAAATCTTGTATTCATAAATGAATGTATATTATTAGAATTTGATATACAAATTGTAATATCAAAATTTACAATCATATAATTTGAAATTACTAATACAATTGATTGATATCCCCAGAATTTTGCATCATTTATATTCCATCTAGAATCTAATAATTTTGATTTATTAGATGTTAAATTTGATAATTTAAATAAGGTTGGATAATGATATCTATAATTTGGTAATATATAACTAATTTTATATTGATTTGAAGAATTATATGAAATTTCTGATTTTAATTTTGATGATAAAAGGCACCATGGTTTAATTGGAAAATTAAGTAAAAATAAAGGAGGTAAGTTTAATATTGAAATAATTCCTTCAGAATTATCTTGAATAATATTATCAGGAATATGAATAACTTGTAGTGAACATAATATAGAATGATGTAATCTATCTGGTGATCTTTCAATAGCAATCACAAGTTTATTTTTATAATCATAATCTAAAAGTATAAATTCTCTGTCTGGTATATTAAAATTTAACCATTTAATTGATATTTTATCCACTTTATCAATTCCTAAATATGAATTTGATATAGAACATACTATAAAAGAGGGAATTTCATTATTATAATCATTAGATTCATCAATATTAGATGATATACTAAGTTTATCACCAATCACTTGTCCATATTGTATATTAGATCTAAGTTCTAGATGTTGAAAATATTGTGAATCAGTTATATTAATATTCATTGGGATAACAGGTGTGTATTCTGATGTCTTTACTATAAAATTTGTAGTTGAAGAAGAACCTAATAATATATTTAATATTTCAGTATTTCTAATATTAATATGTCTAATTGAATATATAGGCTGTATTATAATAAAAGGATCTAAATTATTGGATTTTTCACTTAATGATAATTGCTTATTAGTTTCATTTATATTTTTACAGTATATATAACCATTCCATGTTCCAATAATAAAAATTTCCCCATTAGTATTTATTGTACATGGTGGAGATGTTAAAGGTATTCTAGCAATTCTTTTAATCTGGTTTTGAGAATTATTCGAATTCATTAATAACAAATTTATAAAAACATAATATCCAAGAGTTGGATTTAACCATTCCTCTTATTTAATAAATTGTCATTATCCAAAAAATTTGCAAATTTTTCTACTGTATATAGAAACTTTGTATGTAAATTTTTAAATAAAAAGGCGGGAAATAAAATATTATTAATAAAATAGAAAAATAGAAAATAAAAATAATAATTGAGTAACTTCTTTAGCCTGAATATTAACAATAGTATTTCTATTTTGAATTTTTTTTAGGGAATTTTATAACTAATTATTTGGTTTTTTTTTGATTTGGATTTCATTGTCAAAATATCAACATTGAATATGACATCTCATAGAAGTCAAGAGAGTTTGAATACAACTCCAGAAATTCAACTTCAAATAACAAACAAGCTTAAAGAGATATTTGGTGATGATGATGTCTCTGTATTAACAGATTATATATGTCATATGTTAAGTCATAATCAACCAAGAGAGCATATTATAAATGAACTAAAAGAATTCTTATCAGATGAAGCAACACAATTTGGGACATGGGTTTGTGATTTTGTAGAATCTGAATCAATAAAAAATGTAGAGAATAGTGACAATATATCAATTAAAGAAAAAAAATCTAATGAAGGTAATTCACTAGACGATGCTATTTCTAGTGTCATAAAGGATAAAACAATGAGTGGAAGGTCTATGGCAATTATTGGAGCTCAAAGAAATAGGAATTACAAAAATTTACCAACAAATACTTTTGGAAATAAATTTCCGAAAGTATATAATTATAGAAGTGCTCCATATACTGGTACAATTGGTAATCAAAATGGATTAGTTGGTAGATTTTTACATCCTTATAATCAGGTTTCAAATACTAATAACCAAACTGGAGGGCTTACAAATTCTGGAAATTCAATACAAACAGGAGGATCTATTCAATCAAATAAAATAAAGATTAGATGTAAAAATTGGCCAAATTGTGAATCAGGTGATCATTGTCTTTATATACATCCAAATGAAGCTTGTAAGCTTTGGCCCCATTGTCCTTATGGACCTGGATGTTTTTATATTCATCCTGGTGTACCATGTAGGTATGGTTTAAGTTGTTACAATACATTATGTAATTATTCTCATCCAAATGGTTGGGATCCAAATCATATTGAAGCTCCAGTTTTTAAATATGGAGGATATAAGAATACAACCCTTATAATTAATAATAATAAACGTTTAAACAATGATGGAAATAGAAATAATGAGGATAATAATAAAGTTATAACTAATGGAGATGATATAAATAATGTTAATAATATTAGTAAAAAGTCTGTGATAAATAGTTCATTAGCACTAGTAACAGATACATCTTCAAATATACAATGTAATTCTACTGATATAATGAATACTGATGTAAATAAATAAAAATATCCTAACTTTATATAGAATAAATAGTAGATATCGAGATATATAAAGTGATTATTTATTTGTGTTATGAAATATAGTGATTAAGATACTATTATTGGTAATACTTAAGGATATTTAGGAATATAAATTAATATACATTACTTTATAAATGATCTAAGGGCTTTGTAGAGTTAATAAAAATATATTAATATTATAAATAATATGGTTAAACCGTGAGATTAAGCACCTTGGAATTACAATAGAACTTTTCTCTTATTAAGAAATTTATTATTAATAAAAATGAAATTATTTGAATAGATTTATATGATTGTGGGGACAATGAAATATTGATAGTTTTTAAATTGTAAATATATTATTATTTATAAATATCTTATAGATATTTATTTTTCTGACTTCCTTTTTTTCTTTTTTTCTTTTTATAATACTAAGGAGTTATATTTTCATATTAATTACATACAATGTTTCTTGAATATAGTTCATATATACTAATATGGGATCTTTTTCTCATATATGTATATATATTGTAGTGTTTATATCTAATGTCTAATATTAGCTTTTATTTCTTTGATAAGAAAATATACTTTCCTTACACTTCATAACCTATGAATATGTGAGACGAGACATGACCATCAATTTTAAATAGTATTATACAAGCATATTAAAGGCGCCATTATGGGACTCCTTGGTGTCTACAAAGGACAAGGTGGGACTTTCTTTTGGAAATTGAACCATACAAAAAGGAAATTAGTATAAAAGTATAGAATGCCAGTTATATATTCAATAAACACTAGTAACAAGTTTGCTGCATTGAGTGTGAGTGATGATGAGGGTGAACCTGTTAAACCACAATTAGAAGAGAAACTAAAAAAGTCTGAGCAGATAATTATTAAGAACAATATTAGTAATAATAAATCTAATATAGAAGTTAACTCCCGAAGTGAGGAGGCAATAATCTCGAGTCAGGTACCTGTAAATAATATTGAAAAGGACTTAAGAGGTCGTAGAAGAGGTGGTAGTAGTATTTGTAGAGGTAGTAGAGGTGGTTACATTGATCATCATGGAAGGACATTCGATCGTCGTGATGGGTCAGGTAGAGGTCGTAGAATTCCTAAACATGGAGCTGGAGTTGGTAATTGGGGCACAACTGAAGATGAAGTTAAGGCTGGAACTAAAGTAGATAATAGTATGACCAACTTTCAAGAAAATGAACATCATTCAGTTGAAGATTGCAATAATAATACGGGAATGAACAAAGTAGATGATTCACCATTAATAGTTAGCTATGAAGATTACATGAAACAATTAGATGCAAAACGGATTGGAGTTAAGCAAGATACCTATATAGAAACTAATAATATTCAGAAAGATTTTGAGAAAGAAGATTTAAAGCGATATGTTAGACAATATGGATCTACTAATTCAAGTATTAAGAAACAGCGTTCACCAAGGAATTTTAATAAGAATGAAAAAACTAAACTAAATTACTTTGAATTAGCTGCACAATATGGACGTAGGGCTACAGGTCGCAGAGATAATAATTTTAATAGAAAAGAGAAAGGTGATACTAATTCTAATTTACGTACAGCAAAAGTATCTGGGAGACGTGAGGCACCAGATGTTACTGACATTCGTGCATTTCCAGAACTTAGCAATTCTTCATCATAGTTTATTATTACAATTTTAACTAGCTTAACAAATAATAAATTACTTGTACTAATATATATAAATCTGAAAGAGTTGTTTTTTAAATGAAGATACTCAGAATAATAATATTTATAATATGCATGGAACAGAAATTTAGCAAATTAAATGAACATTTAGAAAAGTACTTTTGGAAACTTTTATTGAATTGTAATTGCACTAAAAAATGTAAACTAGTTTTTGGTTTTGTCATACTTTGTTTTGAATATTGCATTTTTTTAAATCATTTGGCTCCTAATTGTATTTCTATCATAACTAAACTTTGTCACTTTTATTCTCGTAATTATTAAAGCTATTTGTAATACTTATGTTATTGAATCCTAAAGTGTTCAGAAATCTATATACTAATATAGCTATTAATACAATATCTAAAGCTTTGATTTCCTTGTTAATAGTTTATAGACTTCTCTTATATTTATATTGACTTTATTATTTCTGTTAATTTATATTATTAATCATTATTTTTAGTTTCTTCAAATAAATCTAATTTAGGAGCTACAGTATTAATAATATATATATAATACACTATTATCAATTAAATATATTCATATCTCAATGCTATTATTTTGTACACATCCTATAGATTTTTGGTATGAACTTTCTAATTTTTCCTTTTTTGATTGAGATGTTGTTGAACGTGATTCAGAAAAATCAATAACATATTGTGAATTACGTTTCTTTTCTGTTTTAAAATTTTCTAATTCTGGTGTCATTCTATTAGTTTCTGAGTCATAACCTGATTCTATTTGATAATTTGTCATTTTTATATTTGAAATACAATTTAAACACATTACTTCTTCTTCAATATATTCACTTGAATCCAATAAATTTTCATACTTCTTACCTTTATTGACTATAAATTGTAATAACTCCTTTGATGTTATTATTCCTTCATAATGTATACTAGAATTATCTGATGAATATATTAGCATAGATCCAACTTTATTAATTGGAATATAAGATAACAATGACAATAGTGTTGCAATACATATTTTACCATCAATACATAATACTTTATTCTGCAAGGTTTCAGAATTTGTAATTAATGAAATAGAATTTAATCTTTCAATATTAGAAACTGATTCATCTGATATTAAAATATTTGAAAGCTTTTTAAAGCATTCCCGATTAATTAATTTCCTAATTTCATATTCACATTTCCTATTATCCTGATAAATTCTATATTTATCTTCTTTCAAATTTATTAGTTTTGTTAAATCTAAAAAACCAATAATAACAGTATTTTCATTCAAAATTCGAAAATTATTATCTAGTTTAAATTCAATATCTTCATCTATTGTATTATTACTATTATACTTCATTAAATTATAAGATAATGTTTCATTAGTTAGATTTCTCTCACCTTGTAATAATTCTTTACTAACAATATTTTCTTGCTCATCTTGTACAATTAAGCTACAACTATTGTGACCAGAATTTATAGAATATGATAATGATAGCTGCTTTGTTTTAGTTGTTCCCATAATAATCAATTCTGTTATTCCATTATATATATATTTATTTACTAGTTCCATATTAATACTATCATTTACATTATAAAATACACATTTACTAATAGGTAACATTATTGTAGAAATATATTGTTTGCCTGCTAATAAAATACTTTCCATCAAAAATAGTTCATACATACTTATTATTTTTCCCCTTGCATGATACTCAAGAAAATTTTTTAATTCATCTCTTTTATAATATATTTCACCATGATATCCTACTGTATTATCTAAAATATAAGCAATTGGCTTAATTAATGGAAATAATATTAGTTGTATGATTCTTATTAATGGAGAAAAAAAACCACCAATCAATAATCCATATTTTGCACAAATAGCTTGTGGAATTATTTCACCAAATATCATTATTAATAGTGTAGATATTGCAAAACCTAACCATCCAGAAGTAAGTTCAGATACTAATATTGAGAAACCGGCATTTACAGTAACATTACCAAATAACAACGTTACCAATAAGAGATTTCCATCACGTCTTAAAGGAAGTAAACGACGAGCATACTTCGACTTACGTTTTGATAATCCTGATTTTCCAGTGATTGTTGTAGATACCTGTAAATACAATACATCCAGTGTCATCATACCTAGAGTAAGTCCTGAGAATAAGGCAGATCCTATTGCTAAAATGACTGATGTTGCTATAAGGACTGGGGTTGATAAATAATGTACTGTCTCCATTTTCAAAGGTTTAAAGTTTTATTTAATAAAGTATCTTTAATTTAAATAACTATTAAGCCACAATTATAGATGCTCGTAAATTTTAGCGCCTTATAAGCATTACATGTATCATTTACAAAACTTAATGCCACGTAATTGTTGCAGGTACCTAATATATATAAATAATATGTATAATAGTTCTAAAATATCTCTCTGTGAGTTCGTTTAGGTTTTAATTTTAAATATCCAATAATTAAATGAATAATGATATACTTAAAATTATATATTAAAGATGGAACTAAGAAAATTGACCACTTTTTTTTAAAAAAAAAAAAAAAAGATGAATAAGATTAAATAAAATAAGCTAATAATTCCCTCTTTTATCTGTATAACTTTGATATATTTCATAAATAGCTCAATTTTGACTTAAATTACTTATAATAAGAGTTAAGAGGTTATTGTGATTTGATATTTTTAGCTTGCTTTACTTTGAATTTTTTCAATCTATCAAAAATATAGATAAATAATATTAAGATACTAAAATATATAAAAATAAAGAGTTAACATACCTTTGATGATTTCTCTATAAGTGTCTTCTGAAGATCTTGTGAAACTTTTGATATACTTTGGAGCTCAGATTTAATATATTCAAGTCTTTTTGAGACATTGGCTTTAGAATCTTCAAGAGATTGTTTGACCATAACATTTCCAACAAGTTTAAAAATAACTGCATCAGATTCTAACTGTTCTAATTCTTTGAAAACCATATCATTTTCACTCTGTTGGGTTATCAAGAGTCGATGTCTCTCAGAAATTTGTTCATACTTCTTTTGAGTATCAACAAACTCTTTTGTTAAAGTTTCAAGTGATTTGAAATCCATATAAGAGGTATTATATAACAAGTACTAGTTTGTTATATCTTAATTTTTTTCCAATTAGTACTACAGACACTAGGTAGCCTCTTATTAACAAGTTAGAATAACAGTCAAATACCCGCTAAGTTATGGGACTTAATACCGCCACTGCGTTAATTAGCAGTAAGGAAGAATTTGAATGGATGATAATAAAATCTCAACTTTTTTTCTTTATTTCGTTCTTTTTTTTATTAGAAGAAATAGGAGATAAATTAACAAATAAATGAAGATTACAATCCCCAAAGGGGATAATTATATATTGGCAGTCTCATCATTATCACAATCGCAAAAACATTTGATTGAGAAATTAAGTAGTGCTAACAGCGATAAATACAATGAATATCTTGATGATTTCCAAAGATGGATATGGGATAAAGGTGATGTACAATGTTGGGCATCTGCTCTAAATAGATTTGATGACTACATTACTAAATATATAATTAAGGAGAATCTAGGTAATGAATTCTTAAGAAAACATTTGATCAGTCCTCAAGAATCAAATGTCATTGATTCTAATATTATAGTAGATGATGAAATAATAAAAAAAATTCTAAAATCAACTTTTCTGATATTAGAGAATTGCACCTCAAAGTCATTGTATGCTAGTACTGTTGGGTTAATTGCTTTACTAGACTCTTTTAATCCTGATATTGTATGTTGGTCCCTACGGACATTAACAACAACATGCTCTAATTGGAAGAAACCTAAGCGTAAAGTAGATTGTGGAGCTGTATATCACTTACAATTTAGATTATCAACATTATGCTATATACCAATATATCGTGGTTTAAATATTCATACAGATAGGATTACCAAAAGTACAAGTATCGGTGAAAATGATGGAACTTCAATATTATCAAGTTTTTATAAAGAGGAAGTATGGCCATTACCAGATGATAATGAGCTTATTGAAATAATTGTTCCTCCGTTTGTATGTAATCATACATTAGGCAAACAGGATGAAGGTTTGAAATGTGATGATCTTGAGTGCTTCGATTTTCATAAGTCGCATGTAATGCTTATTAAATTTAAGGATTTAATTATGACAAAGTCAATGGGAGATTTAGATGAATTGCTAAAGAGGCATTCTATACCAAAGTGTTTGAAATCAATTATTGGGCATTATGTCCGTATATTTCATAGTTATAACAATGTATGGGAACGTAGACGTTGGATAGATGTACGCTATGCAACTACACTTTGCTTTCCTGGTTTTTCAACTAACAATTTGGTTAACATATGTCAAGTGAATACGACTCTAATACCAGATTCAGTAGATATTTTAGATTTTTGTCATTCAAAGATATATGGTAATGATTCTCAAGTTATACTTTCAGATTTTAATGAGCAATATCGTTATATAACAAGTATGAGGTCAATAGTTGAACTTTTAACATTAATGCTACAAGATCGGATATTTCCAAAAGTTATTGTACAAGCATTGAATTTTACGCATCCTAATGGATTAATAAGCAAAATAATATGGGATACTTTATATTCTATTAATCAATATAATGGGAAGAATCTTCCAACACTTATTTCATCATCATCTAAATTCATGGAATTAACATATCCCAAAAATAATAGCGAGTCAAGTTCTACATTTCATTTTTCTGCAATTTTAAGACTTTTAGATGAGAATATATTTATAAGGACTAAGTATCCTTTACCTAAAGATTCTGTTAGTGGTGATGAAAGTAAAGATGTCAATAGAATAAGATATGATGATACAACTATTAGCATTTCATATGGAATTAAGGAGAATTGTAATGATAGTAATAACATTGAATATAAGGAGAAATCATCTTATATAGATTTTGTAACAGTTAATGAAGAAGTCTCTGAAATTAGTCAATATTATAAACAATTAGGTATTGAATTTACTAGTAATCTTAATAAGAAGTCGTATTTTACACCTGAATTAAGTATGGCTGAATTTGAAGAGGAAATGATAAATTTTGTTATGGAATTGATTGGTATATATATTTTAGTAACACAATTATACTCTCCGCCTCAATCAACAATATCTAATTCGTCATCTTCCACATCTTCATATTTGTATATACCGCATCATTTGGCTGTTTTGGTTGCATTTATTGACTTTATATCATCTGTAAGACATCCTTATTATATTATTTTAATTTTACCTATATGTAGAGCACTAGAAACATTACTTGAGAAGAAGACATATTTGTCTCACTTATTACAACAAGATGACCCGATACATAAGTTGCTTCTGATGAGATTACAGTATGAAGTAGGTATTTTGCATACTGACCAATCTAATAAGGAAGATGAAGGTATAATTTTAATAAGGCAGTGGATCATTAAAACAACAATGAAGTTCATGGAACTTTTTATACATCCTAATAGTAATAATTTAATATCAAATTCAGACAATAATCCAATAATTTCACAATCGAAGATACAAGAAGAACTACTATTTTCCGAAACTTCTGTATACAAAAGTTGTTTATTTTTAATTATCATGTATCCGGAAATATACTCATTATTAAATTATTCATTAGTAATACAGATGATAATACCACTTGTATCAAGTGATCCAACTATTGTACCTGCTCTTATAAGCAATAATTTAATACCAGCTATATTAAAATCAATTAATTTCTCAATTTTACAAAATGATGATATACTAAATATATTAGCAGTAAATTTACCTGTTTTCTTCCTTCATAATGATGGTATTAAGTTGATGGAATCAATCTTTTATAGACCATTAATATATTTAACCCAATTTTTGACATCCACATATGCAATACATATTGATAGGATGGGTGAAATTGCAACTCTTATTGGTAATGCATTTGAGGAAATTGTTAGGTATCATCCACAACTTGTAAGCACAATATCATTTATTGCTGTATCTACTGTTCTACAAATAAAAGTTATACAGGATGACTTACCAAAGTGGAAATCAATTGAAGAGGACTTCACAAAAGATGAGGAACACGATTATTATAAACCGTTAGAGATACCCTCAATACAAAATGATGAGCTGATATCAGATAGAATGGCTATTGTAGGGCGTTTCTTATGTGGTTATCTTTCAAGTCATGATACAATACAACAATTTGTAATATATGGTGGACCTTATTATGTGTTGAAATGTATCCTAGATGATTCTTTACCTCCAGCATTTGCTTCAATATTAGTTAACCATCCTTTTGTATCTTTGTTTACATTTTTGGGTACAAGTAGGAGTGTACCTGTGGCAGATTTACAATATCAAATTTTACCTATTTTGGAACTTGCCTGTGAGAAGTTGCAGGAAATTGGGATTTCTAATGACTCAATTATTTATATTTCGAAGATATCAACATGTCTTTCAGTTATAAATAGCATGTTCAGAAATGTCTCAAGTTATAATCATAATAGGATTTTACAGTCAAGTTTTATCTCAAATGAAATGGTCCATTTACCAGATTTTACTTCACCTAAAGATTATTTTCCATACGGTTCATCTATACTTGAGCTGTACAATAGAATTATAAAGTGTACATCATTCATTTTTCCAAAGTTATTACAGCACCTATACTTTAATACCTCAGAAAAATACCTACAAGAAATGTTATTAATAAATAATACCTCAATATCATTACTATCTTCTAAATTACAATC
The DNA here is from genome assembly GCF_000006515.1 of Cryptosporidium muris RN66. NCBI lineage: Eukaryota > Apicomplexa > Conoidasida > Eucoccidiorida > Cryptosporidiidae > Cryptosporidium > Cryptosporidium muris. Next base: position 1,226,882 of record NW_002196570.1, on the reverse strand, counting down.
TCATACTCATCCACTATTGATCTCTCAAAATGGAAATACAAATATGTCAAATTCTAGGAGTTTATCTACTACAAACACTACAAATACATCAGGGTTAACATCTGTAAATGGTATATATAACTCTTTGACTTACCCAATTTTATCCCTATGGCCTCAATTAACAACAAATGACTTTTTATGGTCCACTCAAATTGGATTTGCATATTCAAACGTAGCATATTCTGAATTACCTAGATTTCACCCTTCTACTATACTTTTAGAACTATGTAGAATGACATGTGGGAATATAAGAAGTAGTTTAATATTATCATCTCGTCTTTTAAACACTTTCAAGAGAAGAAATGTAGCGAATTCATTACTTAGATCTGAAAGTAATAATATCTCGGAACCAACTCCACTACAGTACGATGCTGCTATTCAGATAATAGCAATATTTAATGCTATTTTCAGTGCAATACCAGGTTTACCTCAACCTATTATTGAAGAACTTGGTCAAAATGTGACTAATTCAGACATTAATAATTTATATAATAAGGATTCTTTATCATGCTCTGTTGGACAGCTTTGTTCTTATATATCTGATGCTATTGATTTATTTTATAGAATGTGTATTGACGATAAACATAACCATACATTTTACATTTTACTAATTGATTTGGCATATAAAAGTGGTACATTTAACAAAATAATACAAATGTTTCATTTATCTATGTCAATTTACTGGTTAATTCTTGGAAAAATAATTAACTCAAGAAATAATGAAGATAACAAACTAGCCGACTATGATATTTTACCACAGATAAGTCATAACTCACCTTATAAATATAATGAGTTATATCTGAAATACTTGGTTAATTTGATATATCCCAAATTAAAAGATACTTACAATATGAATGGTTTATTACATCTATCAATTAAAAATATGCAAAATAACTTCCTCCTATTAGAACATATGTCTTCATGGAAACGTTACTTAAATTCATCATTGACAAATTATCTACATAAATACAAGTTCCACTTACCAAGTAGAATTGAAAATGAAAATACCATATCTATCTCTGATGAGAGCATGAATGATGGATCTAAACAAATGGAAGTTCAAACTGATGGTTCAAACTCTATAAAAGTTCACAAAATATATAGTGAAGATTCAGATAATAGAAGTTCCATTAATAAAAAATTATTAGATTTACCTTTTGATGCTGTCGAGTTAACAGAATCAATTTTATACATTATAATGAATAATCTCCAATTTTGGTGGAGGGGAGTTTTAACAAATAAAGAGCTAGAGATGTCTAACAGCAATTGGTTAACTCTCTTTCCAACTCGATGCTTATCTTCATTATTAAAAATAATTTTACATATCTATGACTTACAATCAGATGGATACAGCAACTTTATACAAAAAAGTTTGTATACTGTATTAAATAAAAAAGGTGAAACTTTAAATAAAACTAATAATGCAGATACAAGTATCAATGCAGATACAAGTATCAATGCAGATACAAGTATCAATGCAGATACAAGTATCAATGCAGATACAAGTATCAATGCAGATACAAGTATCAATGCAGATACAAGTATCAATGCAGATACAAGTATCAATGCAGATACAAGTATCAATGCAGATACAAGTGTCAATGCAGATACAAGTGTCAATATTACACCATCTGCGGGCAATGAAAATGAAATATCTGATGAGATAAACAATTTTGAAGCAAGTACTTCACCAAATGTACCGGAGAATATAATTTCATCACTACTGGATAGGCTAACAATTATGGGATTTGATAGGGATGTTTCAGAGAATGCAATATATTGTTATGGAAATAATATTGATATAATAGTAGAATACTTGACAAATGTACATGAAAGGAATGAGAATAGAAATGTGAAAGATTATATGGAATATCTACACTCATATAAAAAATTGGACATAAAATGTTCTGAGTGTTTATATGGTTCTAATTTGGTATTATACAGCCCACTTACCAAGGAACAGAAGAGGAATGAATATCACTCTTGGTATTTACATTTAATTCAAGAATTATATAATGTAAGTAAAAATATATACTATTCATCATCTATAATAGCAGATGTATTACTCAAACTACATCCAATAATAAGGAAAGTTAATATTATGGAACATTTCTTATCATTAATACACTCTTCTATTAAAAATTTAACTGATAAGCGAAATATTGGAATTAGTACTTTATCAAAATCAGAAAGTTATGAGATTTGTGGAAGTGAGGTAAAATTCTTAAGTAATATTAATTGCAAAGATTTTCCATTAATCTTTAGTTGTTTTAATGCAACGCTTAGTAATTCATCTCCAATGATAGATGGAATTCTTACACTTAACAAATTGAATTTGGAACAGATATACAGTAATCTCAGTATTTATATAGAAACTTGTACCTCTACAAAAAGTATTCATATGAACTTAATACCAGATTTATCTATACTTTCAATTTTACTTTATAGAAAGCCTGAACTAAGAATATATTGGGTAATGTTGGATAATCAAAGCTCTACAAATAGCAGTAGTGTTACACAGTTAAAGACTTCTAAACAATCTAAATTAAGTACTAATACATCTCAGGGTATACAATACAATAGTAATAGTACAACTAACTTTGTTTCTACTGATTATCACCCAATAATGACATTATTAAGATTTATGAGCATATTTATTGATGCTCACTTCATTCTTGACAATGAGTATGATGGATATGAAATGAAGGGAATGGTTAAATATCTAACTTCTAGTGAAACTAAAGAAAATAACTGTGATACAACACATTCAGCATCTTCATGTATATGGTTACCATATTTTAACAAAATTGAGATGGATGGAAATGCTATTAAAGATACATGTATATCATCTATACCTAATAGTGAGTGTATAAAACTGATTAGTCGTCCTCCTATATGGTTTGAATATGCCTGCCTGGTTTTATGGAGATTACTTCCACTATATGAGCAATATTACACCTCTACAAATATGTATTTGAGTAGTAATACTCTAGCTGCAAATAATAGTACATTTACTACACTAAATACTTCTACTCAATCTATGTTTGTACTATCACTAACTGAACAAAGAAACATAATATTTTCAATGTTAGATATACTCACTCATTTCCCATATAACAGCGGAAGCACAGCAATGGCAATATTGGGTGTGATCAGTATACTATCAAGGAATTTCAATAATTCACTATCTATCTTGAGTTATACCCCGTTTTACTTGTTGAATAAAGATATTGTAGGTATCAATGAAGGTAATTTAAATCAAAATTTGAGTAATAATAATTGTATCTGTACTAACATAAACTTAGGTGGAGGGCTTGGAGTTTTGTATCGTCTACCTAAAACTGCCTACTTTGATGGTATACTACAAGTTATTTCCTTGATAACACTACAAGTAATAGAAGATTATACTGTTTTACTACAAATGATAGAAAATAAACTCGACATACTATTTTCAAAACAGCTTTCATTACAAATACAAAGTAATAAAATATATGAGGATAGAGTTCAAACCCTGGAGATGAGTGATAATGAAGAGTCTGAAAGACCTTCATTTTTACCACGTAATTTTACTATGCATGATACAGAACATAATAAAAAGCTAAGTGATTTAGGTCTTAAACATCCATTCATACTTTTAAGCCTGAACAGTGTTATTGCTGAGCTATTTCCCTATATACAAAGAAGTCCACAAATATTTATGGATATAATTTCGTACTTCTGTGTATTGCATGAAAGGAAGAATACTAGTTATATAGATAATTCATATAGAAACAATGAGGCCATACCAGAAAATAATAATGAGGATTCTAAAACTGCAATTCAGTCACTAAATAATGAGGATAATTTAAGTATAAATATTGATAGTAATATATTGGAAAGTAATCAAGATCAGGATACTGAAGAGAAAAAGAGTACTACATTCACTCTACTGGAGAATGTGTTATGTGATGAATTACTTAGTTTATATAAAATACCAGTTAATGATAGTTTACTTCTACAATGGAAACCATATTGCTATCGTGAAAATAATAACAGAAACTCAGCTCCAGTATTTAATGTTTTGAAATCTGGAACACTGAGAAGACTAAGATATTTGGAAAAAGATCATGCTTTGAAGCCTAGTATAACTTCTATAATTGTAATTTCAAATATATTTGATCACATTTCATTATTTGGTGATAATAGTGCACATGAGAAAAAAGATATATTTAGCTTATCTATAGACTCGCTTATTTACACATTGTTACGTATATCTTTGGAATATCCAATAAATATCAATACTATTTTAAGGCCTTTTTCAATACCATGTAATAGACTAGCATTACAGCTTTGGTCTGAAGCAAAACAGTCATTTTCTTCTTATCGTTATAAGCTAGCATTAAATACAAATATACCGATCCCTATGATAAGTTGTATTTCACAAAAAATTGAAGAAATAAAAAAGAAGAATCCTGGGACTCCAAACTTGCAGCTTTTGAATTTAATGTCAACTGATATTAAGCAAACTTCTAAATTAATTCCACAGATACCATGCTTACTATGCTCACAGTATATGTTGAATCAACTATCTCAATCTATTTCATTAAACAGAATAAATCTTTTATCTTATATATTTAGAAATATAATACCTATTATATTGTCATCTAACAGCAGCTTATTCAAGCCTAAACCTCAATGTACTTGCTTTGTTTGTCAAAAAGATATTGAAAATAGTTCCAAAACAAATGATACTAATATAATAAGAACTGCTGGATGGCAATTAAGTGATGATTGGACAAATAATCACTTGAGATTAGTCCCAAATTTATCTACATCTCGTCGTTCAAATATTAAGGAAATGCAATTTGCTCAGATGGACCATTTTATCTACTTTTTCCATATTGTTATTGGATGGAATAAGCTTGCACTAAAAAAATTCTTAATTTTTGCAGTTAACTCTTTGAAAAGTATATTAAATGACGATGTGTCCTCTTATAGTGCACAAATTAGAAATAATAATGAAGTTACTCATTGGACCTACAACTATATGAACTCATATTTAGTACTCAATTTGCTTCAATTGTTAATAGTATTGCCACGTATAAGCCCAATGAATCGTTGGTCATCTTTGATTAAGCATTCAAACTTATATCATTTGCTTTCAAAGCTCTATATTAAACTACCATATTCTGACTTATCAAGTATTATTTTATTTTGCATGAAGAATATACTCTATCCACGCTCTATAATCTACCCAAAGAGTAAAGACTTACACAATAAAAGTGATGGAATAGAAATTGATGTAGAAGATGGAGATGTTGAAACTTCTTTGGCATCATCTCTGCAACATTATGATGTGTTGTTTCCATCAACTGATGAAGATTTTGAATATGATGAATATGAAGATGATGAAGATGACAATGACGATGAAGATGACGATGAGGATGATACTGATGATGAATATGATGATTTATTAAATGATAATCTTGAACTTAGTGAAGTAGTGGAGGGTGGTATACTCAGTGAAATGGATGATGGTGATATACTTGATGATGTACTGGATGATGATGTTATGGATGTATTAGATGGTGACTCAGATTCTTTAACTGATGAATCACATGAATCTGATGATATTAGCGATGCTGATGAATCGATGAATGAATCTAGAATAACGTCAGATTCTGATTCCGATGAATTCCGCAGAACTCCTAGATTACGTGATGAATATGAATTCAACTACATAGATCCAATAAGTAATCCAATGAATATTACTGGTTTGGAGGATATACCAATTAATGGCAGTGATAATGATAGTGGGAATGATAATATAAATAGTAATGAGAATAATAATGGCCAAGATCCTGATATTATGGTTGGAGTGGATAGATTAGGTGGGGTTAGTTTGTCAAGAAGACGCAGAAGACATCGTCGACATTTGTTAAATAATAATATCGAAATTATGGACGATATTGGTGATGAATTTGATGAAGCACTTCTTGATAATGATAATGATGATAATGACATTGATGGTGATAATGATAATGATAATGATGGTGATGATGGTGATGATGATAATGATAATGATAATGATGATGATGATGATGATGATGATGATGATGATGATGATGATGATGATGATGATGATGATGATGATGATGGTGATGATGATGATGATGATGATGATGATGATGATGATAATGATGATGATGATGTTGATAATAATAGTCACAATAATATCCTAATTACAACTCCACCACAAAACATTAGAACTGGAATTAACATAAATACATCATTACAGGGTGCAGGTATTACTAGTGCTTTAGCATCATCAAATCTAGCTAATAGAAATAGTAACAATGGTAATAATGATAATGATAACTTTAATAATAATAACCTGTCTTCATTTAGACGAAGGATTATATCGAGAGGTACGAGCTATTTAGATGATATGATGATGGTACTACTCCGTGATGAAGATGACTTTGATCTTGAAAATTTGCAGTTTTTGGAAGAACTTGGTACCTTAAGCAATGTAAATAATGTAGATATAAATAATTCATTACTGTACTCATCATCACCTTCAATTGTTGTGGGGGGTGAGTTTAATTCTACATTTCATTTAGAATCTATAGAATCATATTGGCCTCCTATTCCAATAAACCAAAGAAATATATTTGTGAATACAAGAAATCTCCCACTTCCATTTTTAATATTAAACTCCTTAACATTTGTACCGACAGTATCTAGTATAAACACACCAGTTAACAATGACTTAGTATTGCAATGGTTAAGTTATGGTGGGTATTTGACAACCTCTACTATTAACTCACTAAATAATTTGTATAATACAACAGATAGTAATATCAATAACGGAGTACAACCCACAAATAATAACAATCAACCATTATTTGGTTGGAATTATATAAATGACTTATCATTACCAGTTGAACATCCGTTTTTGTCAAGGAACAATAACTCAAATACAAATAACAATGTATCATGGTATAGTAATGGTCCTCTTAATGAAAATCAAAGATCACTATTTGGTGAAATGTCAATTATCAGCAGGACTAGTACTTTGGGAGGTGGAACTGAACTATTAACAAATGCAAGCAATAATAGACAAATGCGAGCTAGCACACCAACATTATCTGCAATATTACGTAACATTGGTGATGTTGAAAATCCGATAACAGTGGATAATACAATAACCACTCAGCTTAATACCATTATTCAAACTGTAGATAGCTTGAGAAGATCTGTAAGAAATAACCTATCTCGTAGCACAAGCAATGGTCTAATACTTATAAATCAACAAGTTGATACAAATGAAGTTGTAGAATATGATCAAGTTTCACCAGTTAATGATGTAGATGTTCCTCAATGTGAGGATATAAATGATACAGTTAACAATACGGCTAGTCATATTGCCATTGAAGTATCAAATAATGATTTGGAAGAATCAACACTGGTAGAAGATCTAGATTCTGACTTTGCAATGGTAAGTCATGAATTAACTTCAGGAAATGAGTTAAATGAAATATTAGAGAATACTGATAGTGACAATATTATGGAATCTCTTGATAACTCAGTAGCTACTAATATTATTGATATTAATCATACTGAAACTGATCATATTGATAATAATCATATTGATAATGTAGCAACTGAGATTTCTGCAGGTGACAATTTAGTCTCTTGTACACTATTGCGTGTATTATCTGAGCGTACTGGTATTGGTTGTAGTAGAATTCTGGATATAGTTGGTATTGATAATACTGTATTTAATGAATTACCTGAAGATATACAAACAGATGTGTTGGTAGTGCAGTTGCAAGAAAATGATATAACACACAGGCTACTTGAAAATATGACACTATCTGCTTCATCACCAACTTCAATCTCTCCATCAATCCCATCACTACAATCATTACCATCTAATACTCTGGAATTATTACCATTATCATTAAGGGAAATAATTTTGATGGGTTCTTCAAGTAATAATACCTCAGAGAGTGATAGTTTAAATAATCGTGATGGTATATCTGGTAGTAGCAATGAAGACAATATACAAAATCAGAATATAAGAAATCCGGATTCAGAAAATGTCCAATTTATCACATCATTGGATCCCGTATTACGCCAGGAAGTACTTTTAACAGCAACAGAGGAGTTTTTAAGAACACTTCCAGAAGAAATAGCTGAAGAAGCTAGAATACTACAACAGAGGATGTATCCCTTATTTTCAAGTGATATTGGCGATAGAGTACGTGGTGAGAGAACAACTCGCAATACAAACTCGAATAACATAAATAGATTGAGGAATATAGCAGCTAATTCTAGTGAAGGATCTACTTCCAATAATATTACCAATAATGATTCCATATACAATACCGGAAATAATACTGATGAGGTTGTATCTAACCGTAATACAAGTAATAATGCAAATAACCTGTTTGATATACTACCTTTAATATCAAGTAATAGGACAGGTAGTGTTACAACAATACGATTTAATGTAAACCAGTCAAGTAATCGTGTAGGTATTGGTGGACTACTATCAGCAGCCGCTGTTCTATCAGACTCACAAAGAATATTAAATAATGCATCTGTTCGTATTCCTGGAAATACCAGAACATCTATAATATCAAACAGTACTAGTCAAAGAAATAGTAATTCCAACAGAGTTCTAAATACAGGCAATCTACCAGTTTTATCAACTTCTGCATCATCATATGATATACTTTATGAACTGTTAAATGAAATGTCTCAACCATCATCTAGTACAAATTGGAATTTATCAGGTGATACAGATGGTCCAACATTAGAAAATTCTGTATATCCACCTACTGGCAGTACAAATACAAGCTTAAATAGACGTAGACAAAGTCAACATAACTTTACTTTAAATTCTTCTAATAATTCATCATCTATACCAATACAAAATGTTCTTCCATTACTACGTACTGACTATCAACTAGCAAATAATATACCTAATGGAAATATGAGTAATTCTAGCTTTAATTCAAATCGTTTATCAAATTTATCAACATTTGTTAGGGTATTACCTACAAACATAAGAATATCTAACACAATGGGTGAGATTATAGAAACAGATAATGTGGATAACAATAGTGGAAATAATAATAATATAAATGCAAATAACAGGAATAACTTAATTAATAACCAAAATAATACTAACTTAAACAATAACACTGCGATAGTTCCTTATTACAACTCATCTATGAATGATCCATTCTATGGTTTTCCTGATCAACAATTCATTTCATCTTTTCTTGAGGACTTAATTTTAAATTATAAGAATGGAAGAACAAATATTAGTAGTGTTTTTTCAATTAATTTAATACCTAGAATTATACTTAATACAATATTTTCTCGTCAGAATATCTCAAAACCACTATTTCAAACATATTTATTCTATATGCTCACTTCACTTAATTCAAATAAAATAATAATTTTAGATACTTGGTTTACGATACTATGGCTTAGTGGAAATGAAAAAATATCACCTATACACTTACTATCAAAATATAAACAAATTAAACCTAAGAAGTGTGAGAATGATTCTATTTTGAATATAGACTATAAAGTGGAGATTGAAGACAATCAAAATAGTGACAATTCTAATGAACATATATTAACCTATGATGAATCTGGAATTAATGGTATATGGTCAAATGTCGTTTCATATGATTCTATACTAAATTCTTTGATTTATAATTGTGACATACACACACCTAATATAATGTATTATGCAACTTTACAAATATTAGAATATCTCATAGAATATATTTCCCATTTACCAATATTGATAACATCATTATCTAGTCCATGGGATCCAATTGGTACATATATGAAATCAAATAGTGAATTTATTAATATAAATAATGAACAATCAAATAATAATACTAAATATATAAAGAACAATTGCTTGAAGGCTAACAATACTAATAAAACAAGAAAAGTTGAAATTTGTTATAATAATCACCTTTCAACTTCAAAATTAAAAGGAAAATCAGAAGAAAGAAGAAGAACTTGTTCACCACAACCATTGGTATATCATGAGTCATCTAGGAAAAAGAAGAGAAGATTTACTAAGGAAGGATTGGATAATGCACAAATTATTAGAAATGATGAATCAAAGGAATTAATAAATACAAGAACTACATTTAATAATATGTTTGAAGGAGTTGGTGAATATAACAAACAATCAACTGATGTTCCATCTTCTACTTCTTTAGCCTTACATACTCCTGATAGAAACTCGAAACATCTTCAAATATATAACTCTGACTATAGTGGGCTTTGTGATTCACTTGAATGTAGTCCAAATGGTGAATTTGATGATATGATAGATAATGATGAAGAAATTGTAGATATTAGTGGTAATTCTCCTTGTAATATAAATGGAAATAAACAAGTAAATATGCCAGATTTCCCATCGAAATTAGTTAATATGCCCATATTTACACCTTTATTATTATTAATTGATATGCTCAATTATCCAAATATTCAATGCTCTCCTCAGCATACACAGAAACTAATAAGTTTAATTCTACGAATACTTACTACTACTGTTGAAGATATACCAGAAATTCAAATTGATCTATACAATATCTGTGATAACAAAATTAATGAAAATATTAAATGTGAAGATCTTAGTAATGAGAATCCTATTCTTACTAAATATAATGAAGATAAGTATAATATAACTTATAATCAATCAGATAACAATAATTCACTCGGAAAAATTAATTTGTCACTACGAAATATTTGGACTAGTATGACATCATGCCCATACTACTTGGAGACATTTCTAATGCCACTTTTTAACCCTATTTCATTTATATATGGAATTAATTCGAATTCTCAATCATTACGAGATAGTAGTAATTCTTCATTCAATCAATCACGGCAAACAATAAAACTATATACAGAATTGCTTGGAATTTTATATTCCAATGATATTTGTAAATTTATGATTCATGATATATTAATGGAAAAGACTAAATTAATAATAAAAGATTTAATACTAATGTTAAAACAATTAACTAATTGTTTAAGAAGTGGAAATGAGAGGGTTAGAAATTGGCAAGATCAAATGAGGGTACTAATGATATCAAATTCATCAAACTATTGTGGTATTGATGATGCAATAATTTTCCTTAGAATTGTTAATCAATACATGGATATATTAGGTGAAGCATTAAATAAATCTAATTCTGGCAATTTTGCAAATAATCTAAATTCCAATAATAATAATAATAATAATAATAATAATAATAATAATAATATTGCAAATACAAATGAAAATAATGGTGATATTAATATGAATGAAGCTTTTGAACAAAAATATGAGAAATCTGAGTATAGTTATTATGAAAGTTGGAGTTATTTATATCCAAATATATCGGAAATTCAACCAAATTCACTCAGATTATATTTATATTCTGAGTTCTTTTTATTATGTGGATTTGATGAATTATGGCAAACATTAGATCATACTTTAAGCGAATTTTCATGTTATGATGGAATAAGAAGAAAGTCTTATTTTGATATAGGCACTGATGTATCTATGGAGGGAGATACTGTTGTATCACAAACTCAAACAAATATAGATGGAACATTGAATTTATCTACTAATCATCTATCAGATGTCATTATATTATTAATTCCATTGTTAGAAGCATGTTATACAATACAACAAGCTTCAGTTGCATCATCAATGGGACTTTCTTCAGTATTGGCACTAGATACAGATATAAATGTGAAGTTATTAAGTGCATCTGCAACACAATTAGAACTACAACAAATGGGAGATAAAAGTCATATAAATAATAATCTATTATCGGACTCAATTAATAAAACAAAAGATTCTAAAACTGCTGAAATCTCTAAATTAGATGATATAAGTTGTAATGGAAATATAATTGAACTTTTAAATGATAAATGCAAGCAAAAACATCATGAAATTATAAGATTTAGTTATCGTCATCGTCGCTCACTTAATTCATTATTACAATCATTTCCTCAATTATTACTACCTCCTAATGGTAGCCTAGTACCATTGCTACGTTTAGCACCAATGGTTGTAAATTTTGAAAATAAAAGAACATATTTCCGTCATAGATTACGTCAACTAAGGCGTGAAAGTAGTAGTTATCGTAATACAGATCATCATCAATTAAGATTAGTAGTACGAAGAAATCGTGTATTTATGGATAGTTATCAACAAATAAGTACTAAAACATCAGATCAATTAAAACAAAAATTACATATAACATTCCATGGTGAAGAAGGTGTAGATGCAGGTGGTGTTACTAGAGAATGGTATAATATACTTGCACGTGAGATGTTTAATCCTGATTATGCACTATTTAGACGTGAGGGATCAAAGAGTGAATTTAATCATCCTAATCCATTAAGTTATATTAATGCTGATCATTTACATTTCTTTAAATTTATTGGTCGAATTATTGGAAAATGTATATATGATGGGCAACATTTAGATGCATGGTTTACAAGATCATTTTATAAACATATGTTAGGACAACCAATAATACCTGCTGATGCAGAACCAATTGACCCAGAATTATACAAAAATCTAAATATAATGTTAGAACATCCAATTGAAGATTTAGGTTTGGAATTAAATTTCACTACAACCATAGATGAATTTGGAAGAAGTAAACTTGTAGAATTAAAACCAAATGGTGCAAATATTGCAGTTACAGATGAAAATAAATATGAATATGTATGTTTATTATGTGAATATAAAACTGTAAAACTTATTGAAAAACAATTAAATGTATTCTTATCTGGATTCCATGAATTAATTCCATCACGTCTTATTGCAATTTTTGATGATAAAGAACTTGAATTATTAATATCTGGATCTCCAACAATTAACTTAAATGATTTGAGAGATAATACAGAATATCATAATTATACCAAAAATTCCCAGCAAATAATCTGGTTTTGGGAAACATTAGAAGAGTTTGATCAAAATCGTCTGGCTACTTTTGTACAATTTGTAACTGGTACATCACGTGTACCATTAGGTGGTTTTAAAAATTTAATGGGTATGAGAGGACCACAAAAATTTAGTATACATAAAGCATTTGGTGAAAATAGATTACCTAGTGCTCATACATGTTTCAATCAATTGGATCTACCTAATTATTCTAGTAAGGAACAACTAAGAGCAAAATTGTTACAAGCTATTACTGAAGGTAAAGAAGGGTTTGCACTTGTATAAATTATTACAATTACTTCTTATTATCATAATATCTACTTTGGAAATTAAATATAAAATATCTAATAAATACTAAATATTTCTTTTTTCTTTTTTAGAAATTAATGTAAATGTATATAATATATACTATAGAGAAAAAAAAAAAAAAAAAAAATTAAATAGGGTAAAATAGAAATTTATTAAAATTATATTAATTTATAGGATAAATATAGTAATTTTAATATTATAAGGGTTAAGATAATCTTTATTTTTATTTTAAAATTCTCTAAAAAGTAAAAGTATTGGAATTATAATCAAATCAATATCTAACTAATAATCTTAAAATATAAGATATTAGTAAAATATAAATTAAATTAATAAAGATCTCATTATATTTGAATAAATCTAAGTATTGTAATAATTGATATATAATCATTTTCTCTAATATAAACAATATACAAAATAAAATAAACACTGATAATATATAAGTAACTTTATATTACAGCTACTTTCTTATAATTAAATTAATTTTCTTATTAACTAATAATAGATATATTAGCTAATATACCTTATAAAATAATTGTTATATTTAGGGACTGTATATTAAGTAGTCAAAGTATGAAAATTAACTTATTTGTATATGTAGGTTATTTGTAAAATTAATATAAATATACAAGTATATAAAAGTTTATTAAATTTTTTAAATATATTTAAATATTTTAAAAAAAAAAGTAAAGGTATTACAAATTTTATTGTTTATATATCATTCCTTTTTTCTATTATAAAATATTTCTAATTAAGAAATTTAGATATATTCTTGAATACTTTCTTAATCAATTTTATAATTCCAAATATTAAATATCTAAATTATATTAATAAATAATCATTATAACTCAATCTAACTCAATCTATTTATAATTTTTATAATCTATTTTAAATAAATATATTAAAATTATATATTAACTTAATTATTATATCATATTTTAAAAATAAATTTATTTTTAATTAAAACTAAATAACCTTGTAAACCAATAAATCTAAATGTTACCTATCATATATATATTTTTCAATAATGTGACTAATAAATTTAAAGAAATGTAAATGATTAGTATTAATACAACTTAATGGATTAGGATGATTAAATTTACTCTTTGATCCCTCATTTCTAAAGAACCATTAATTCAAATAATATATTAAAAGTATTTCTATTATCACCTAATTTTAATGTAATTTACACTATTTTACTAGCGGTGATCAATTTTAGCAAGTAAATTAGTTATTTTATACTTAACATAAAACTGAATTTGTTTATTATTCAAACCAATCTAAATATTATAACATAAATTTATTATTTGATATGCTAAAAATATTACTTTTATATATCTATTGGTTATATTATATTTTTAAAGTCATTCCTAACTATGATATCATAAAGATACTATGTTTATCAAAATTATATCTAAGAACAAATAATAAAATTGAAAATGATATAAATGAAAATCTTATAGATCAACAAAAGTCTCTTAATGAAAGCTTAATTTCAAATAATTTTACTAAAGATTTTTATATTCAAAATAATGGAAAAAATATAAAACCCTCTATTAAAATATCATTAGAAGAATTATCTATGGAAAGTTTAAACGCAGAACATAACTTTCTTTCACATAAAATAAAACAATTAAATACTCAATACCAAATTTTAAATTCGGAATTAGCAGGAATAAAATCAAAATTTCATAATAAAGAAGTACCTGATGAACAGAAAGAAATATTATATGAAAGAATAGATGAAATAAAAATATCTATAAATAGTATTATATCAAATATTGATAAGGAAGTTTCAAAATTGCTTTTGTTTTATTTTGAAATTTATGATAGAATGTTACTAGATAAAAAATATATGAATCATAAATATATTTTATCATGTAGAAATAACAAGAACAAAATATATGAACTTAATTTAAAAATGTATAAAGAATTATATTCTCATCTTTGTTTTGAATGGGAAAAATCAATGTGTTACTTATTACCAAAAAATATAGAATGTATAAAATTACAAGATATGATTACAATCATAAAACAATATATTGAATGAGTAAAATTGTGATATAATCTTGAGGTAATGTTAATATTAGATATTTACAGGATATATATATTTTTTACATATATATACATACATATACTATTATAGTTTATATTCTAAAATTACTTTATTTTTACAATTTTTATTAAAATTTAAGAAACAAAATTTAGTGATATATATTTTGTTATAAATTAGAAGATATGAGTTATTTATATATATATATATAAGTAGACTATTTAAAATATGATCATTTTTAATAAATAAATTTTACTAATATAAACAATTTCTTAAATTATAAGTAATATTAATTTTAGTTAATATTTGATTAAATAAATCTTGAGATAACTGTGTATTTTGGTACAAATATGATATAATATTAATATAGGTAATATTTTAATTATAATAATTAGATAATATAGTGTTTTATATTGATACAAATATTTATACTATTATTATATTATTATTATATGTTAGTTTAAATTTAATTTTAGAATATTTTATTTATTATTTATAATTAAGTAGAAGTTTAACAGTATAGAATGATAATATTTTACTATAAAAAGAGATTAAATTCAAAATAAATATTACTAACCTAATAAATAATAAGAATTTATATAAATTTAAGCTTAATTATATTATAATATAATATAAATAAATATAATAATATTATTTCTTTATAAAAGAATAATTATTGATAATTAACATTGGCGCAGTAACCTTATATTTTAGAATATATAGGATAATAACTAATAATTTATTAATAAATAATGATAAGATAATGATAAAAGATGGATAAATTGTTACTTGAATACTTAGATTGTATAAATGAATTAAAAAAGATTCGTACACAATATTTTAGGAAATATATGAAATATTGTATTTGGATTTGGCAATATGAGTTAATAAAGAATTTTAATGATTTAAAATATAGAAAGAGACCAGGAATTGAAGATAGAAGATATGATAATATGTCACTTTTTACTAATAATGAGGGGATATCTGCTCCAAGTAATAGTGAAACTATACTTAAAAATAGAGCACGTAGATTATTACCAAGTTATAGAAGAAAATATGATTGGAATCATGGTATATGGTTATCTAGTGAAATAAAAAATCTTGCAAAATTAGTTGATTTACATTTGGAAACTTCAATAATAGAAATTTCTGCAAAATTAAGATTATATGAAAGTTGTTTAAGTAATGAGAAATCAGATGTAACATATAAAATGAAATATTTAGATGATTTACTAATACAATTGAAGGATAAGAATACAGATCTAAATATTCAAGATTATTGGATTGAATTTTGGAATCATGTAGCTTTAGATATTGGTGGAAGATGTGAAAGAACTGGGAAAGATTGTCAAATTACTTGGTATCATCTTATTGATCCAAATATAAATAAAGATCCATGGACTAAAGAAGAAGATATTTCATTAATTGGTTTAGCTTCTCATTATAATGGCCATAATTGGAGATTAATTGCAAATAAACTTGGTACTGGTAGAACTCCATATCAATGTATTGTACGTTATCAAAGAAGTTTAAATAAAAAATTAATTAAAAGTAGTTGGAATAAAGATGAAGATGAAAAATTACTTTCTATTGTAGAATCAATGGGTGGATTTGATATATTAGAAGCTCATAAGTGTACAAGTAAATGGAATTATGTTGCAAGTTACTTACCAGGGAGAACAAATCAACAATGTAGATCAAGATATGTACGTAGTATTAAAAAAACATTAAAGCATGGACCATGGACATTATATGAAGATGTACGTTTACAATTTGCTGTATCTATATATGGTCAAAATTCATGGGTAAAAATATCAAGACATATACCAGGTAAAGATGATGCTAAATGCCGTGAACGTTTTGTAAATTTACTTAAACCTGAAATATATAAAGGTCCATGGAGTATTAAAGAGAATGAATTATTAATTGATACTGTACATAGGTTTGGGCCTGGGAATTGGAGTAAAATAAAAGATTTTGTACTTGGTAGGACAGATGCTGATTGTGCAAGGCAATGGGAAAGATTAGATCCTATATCTTCTTGTAAATATGATTTACTAAGAGCAAAATATCAAAGATTATTACCCCATAGTAATAAATGGATTGGACTAGCAAGATCTAATCATAGGTTATTTGTAAATATTCAATGTAATAATAATACTAGTGAATCTAAAGATAATAATAATAATAATTTTAATATTAATGATAATATAAAATCTCAATTATCTGGATTAGATTTTTATTTAGAGCCTGCTCAGAAATTATTAGATATAGTTCAAAATGTATTTAATAGCAATAATTTTAACTCTTCTTCAAATTTCAAAGATTTAGTATTTGAAGATTGTACTACTATAAATAATGGTTCTAATATAGATAATTCATTAAATAATTTACAATGTGAACTTAAATCTTTATCTTCTGGTGATATTGAAGTTGATAAAATATTTAAGAAGGTTAAAAAATCTATTATTAAGAAATTATCAAATAAATTACATATTTGATTATATAAACGATATATTGTTTCTATTTTATATATGGTTAATGATTAATAGTAATATTTAAATTTAGATATTAGTGAGGTTATATTATATATATATATATTTGGAATTCTATTTAATTTAATGACAATATTATATAATTCTATATTTCAATAATGATATATATATAATATAGTACTTTTTTTATTATTATAAACAATAATTGATTTCATTATATTATTTTAAAGAATTAATTATTAAATTAATGATTTTGTAATAAATTTAAATGAGTTTTTAGAATTTATATAGATATTTATAACTTAAAAAGAAAATAAATTATATTGATTAGTAATTTTAATATATATTAAAAATATTTTGTTTAATTATGAAAATAATAGTAATAAAATCTTTTAAGTTTCTATTTTTGAGATAAATACATGTAATATTCTGTGGGGGCGCTATTTTTATATTTTAAAAATACCGGTTTGCAACAGTACTACAGATACATTGTCAAATTAAACGCTAAGATTTTTCTTTAAATATTTTTTTTTAAATATAATTTTCATAATAGACTATAAATAATGTTATAAGTAGTAATTAAAAGTTTTTTTTTCATCTACTTTATTTGAATCTCTCATAAGAAGAAAATCACAAAGATATAAATTGAAGACGAGATTCAACACTCGAGATAAAATAATTCAAGACTTGGTTTTAAACTGTTAATGATTTAGGTATATAAGATATTAAAAATGTCATTTATGAATGTAGAAAAGCGTATGAGCTATATAATGGCTGAGACTGCTGGGGATATTTCTAATATAGGTGAAGATCAGAATATTAAAGGTATAGTAAAGAGACCTGTATGGGTAACAAGAAAAATTTTATTAAATCCTACTAGTGAAATGGAAGATGTAAATAATTATCCATCTAACCAATATTCAAGTACGGCTTATAATTGGTTTCAATTTCTACTATTAGCACTATGGTTGCGTTTTCGAAGAATTCCTGTATTAGTTACATTTATATCAGTAGCTTTGTCTTTATTAACTGAGACAAGATTGGGTAATTATCGTTGGGCTATTTTAGCTCCATCTATTTTATTAACAATTTTACCTCCTTTTACAGTAGATTTATACTTTTATATAAGGACTCGTTTATCTGATTATAGAATAAATAATACATATTGTTTAGTATTTAATTCAAATAAGATGGAATTTAGTTTATTAAAGTGGGGTAAATTAAAAGTTGGTGATATAGTGTGTGTATTAGATGGTGAACAATTTCCAGCGGATGTTGTAGTTTTACAGTCTAGTGGTAAGAAAGCTTATATTTCATCAGAAGATGTAGATGGCTCTAGATTAGTTCGTACATGTGAACCAACAGGTTCTCAAACAGATTTAGAACGTGCTGTACATGAAATAATAATTGTTCAGGGGCGTTTAACATGTAGTATTCCTTCGGATGATATATATAATTTCGAGGGTTCTTTAAAATGGGAAGGGAATCCAAGAGCTACTGCATTATCAATTGATAATTTTGCTCAGATGTTTTCTAGATTAAGATTTGCAAGTTGGGTTTTAGCAGTTGTGGTTTATGCTGGAACAGATACAAGAATTGTTTGTAGACAGCATAGAGTGACCGATAGATGGTTACGATATTATTTACATTTAAAAGTTGAAAATATTTCTTCAATTATTTGTCTTGGTTTCTTTTGTTTATTACTTATTTTTATTATAGTAATTTCCTTTACAAGAGAATTTTCAATATTTGAAATTTACATGGATAATTTAGTTACGATTAATTCCAATTCAGTTATAAGGAATTTTAATAAGGATCGTTGGTTTTTACCTTTTGAATTTGCAGTTATATTTCATTTAGGTGTTCCAATTACACTAACAGCTATGACTGATCTTATTCGGATGATAAGTATATTAAGATTTTCAAGAAATAAGACTATAGTATCTAATACTAATGAAGAGAATTATAATTTACATAATGCAATGGCTTTATCAGTAAATTCACAGTTACACTATCCTAAGATAAAATCTGAGAAATCTTGCGAATTAGTATATAATAAGGATATTGAGGAAATAAAAAAGATACAAGACAAAATTGTTATTACAAACAATAAACAAATTACAAAAGATAAATATAAATCTTTTGAAGTATATTCAAATACAGAAATTTCTTTAGAATATCAAGATTTGAAATTAAACTTTGATAATAAACAAAACCACTTTAATACAATAAGAAATAATAATCTACAAAGAAAAAAGTATTTATATTCAGCACAGAAACAACTTAATAATATGATACAAAATACAGATATAAAACATAATTCAGAAATTATACCTCATTTAGATAGAAAGCAAATTACTGAAAATTATTTAGATAATTCTGAAGATTTATTAGAATCTCAACCGAACATTATTGTTAGAACTCCAGATGACATTCCAGCAAAACTATTAGAAAATAATAATGAAAAATATAATACAATTATAGATAAAAAATTAACACCAGCACAATCTGTTTCTTCAAATCCACCTTTACATAATAATATAACAATAAACAGCTTTGAAGACTTGGGCCTTAATAAAATGGAATCAAGCAGGGAATCTGAAAAAATAAAAGTATCCTTCCATAAATATGATTCTCTTGATTCATTTGGGCAAGTTGACTTTGCAATGACATGTCAGTCTGCAATAATGGAAATACCACCAATGAAACTTAAAGTATTAAGCTTATGTACAGGTGAATATTTCAAATTTTCAAAAACTGGAAATCTAGATGTAGCTCCTAAGTTTCCAATAGTATCAGGTTCTGTTTGGAAGTTTCATTCAACTTCATGGCATAGACATGAAGCTTCTAGATTTTGTAATGGTTCTCTTAGAGTAGTAAGACCTAATATCAATTTACCAATTGAATATATTGGCCTAAAACCACCTGAGAAATTGGAATTATACCGTTATGCTTCTGTTTTACTTTCACTAAGTAGATTGAGTATATTTAATACAAATATATCTGTTCTAGCTGATATTGAGCCTGATAATAAAAATCTTATTATTGAAGAAGATACCAATAAAAAATATTCATCTTATCCAAAAGAAATTCCATACTTAAGAAATACAATAGTTGAAACTCCACCGGATCTTTGGGTACCAGAGTATAGAAAACCATGGCCACCAGTTCCTCAGATCAAAGTTGAATCTCAATTACGG
Organism: Cryptosporidium muris RN66; assembly: GCF_000006515.1. NCBI lineage: Eukaryota > Apicomplexa > Conoidasida > Eucoccidiorida > Cryptosporidiidae > Cryptosporidium > Cryptosporidium muris. The sequence continues at coordinate 1,205,816 of NW_002196570.1, read as the reverse complement.
CAAAGAGTCCCTCCAGGGTCATTAATTGATTTAGAAGCACAGTTAGATATTACTGTAGGTGGTATATCTCAGTATAGAAATATTTCATCATCTCATTTATGGCATCCAGCTCTACCAATTCATCTAGTTCCTCATCATGTGATTAGAATGTTAAGTCGCATTGTGTTTAACAAACGTACTTCAAACTCTTATATATACTCATCTTCAGGGCATAGTAGTGATTCTTTTTGCCATAGTATAAGCTCACATAACACTGAAGAAAACGATAATCCTATAGAGGATGTTTTATATTTACTATTCAGCAATATTGTAGAATTGACAAGCAGGTTTTACAGTTGGTCTGATAAAATAGAATATGGTCTAGAGAATGAGTATTCATCTGTTATAAAGAGATTATTACTGGATTCAGTAGAATACTCTTTAAGATCCTCTCTCCGTAAGAATAAATTCACAAGAACAGAAAATAAAGTTGACTTATTAGGGAATTCTTCGATATCGTCTAAGAAAAAAAGTGACTATGAAGATCAAGAAATTGATTTTACAAATAGATCTGTTCTAACTGATATGTTATATGCTATGGCTATTTGTAATACAATTGTTCCACATTTAAGAGTTATACAGTCTAAAACTCCGAGAGGTTCAATTCATATACCCTCAGTTAAAACAATATGGGACAAGCAAAATCAATTTAAACATAAAACAACTATCAGATCCTCTTTTTTATCTACTTCATCAAGTATGAAAAAAAAAAACAGTTTTAAAGAACAAAAAAAAAGGATTAATCTTTTAAATAATCATTCTAGAATAATAAATTGCTGGAAAGGAAAAAAAAGTCAAGTAGTTAATTTTTTTAAGAATATACTTAATATTCACAAACAAATACCTTCAGAAAATAAATTGTCATTAAGTTTTGGTACTAAGTTTTCATCTTCTAGAAATACAAATTATTCAGAAATTGTACAAACTTTAAAAATTAGGAATTCATTATCATCATCGGGTTTATCCCCAGGTACTACAGATTTAAATAAACTAAAGTCTTCAAGATCCCTAAGTTCAAATTATGAAATTCTATCTTCACAAGATATTATCTCAAGAAGATATAATAGGAATTACGAGAAATTTCTTAAACAGCGTAGAATAAGTGGATTATATTTTATACCTAGAGAAATATTACTAATTAAAGCCTATTTAACTTATTCTCGTTATATTAAATATATTTCCTCAGATAGGGATATAGGAAAAAACAGAAAACTAAGAGAAAATATTGGGTTTACCTTAAAGACAGATTTTTCTTCACCTAACAATTCAAAAGTTGCTGTTCCTTTAGGAAAAAGTAAATCTAGATCTTCACATTCAATTGGAAAATATTACTTTAGAATAAAGCAAAGACGACAGAGAATAGCGTTATACAACTCTTATTTCCCTAGAGCTTATGTTCAATATTCTGGAATAGATGAAGATGACTTAACTATTGTACATGCAGCGGCAGGATGTGGAATGAGATTGGTTTTAATTAACACTCAACATATTGTAGTCGAAAGCTTTGGACGCACTATTTTTGCCTCTTTACTTTATAGAAGTGAAAATAATTTGAAACAAGAAGTTTCAATGCTTGTTAGATTTCCTCATACTCATATAGTAACTTTATATACTAGAGGATTAGCAGAGCACATGTTACCTTTGCTATCTGCAGAGTTTCTAACAAATGAAGGGACGGAATTTGATTATGATGGTAAAGTTGGAGATATTGGGATAAATAATTTAAAATCTGCTAATAATTCACCAATTGAAAGGGCTACAAATCTTGAGGAACTTATTTATAGAATTAAGAAACTTGAGTACGAAGGATGCAAAGTTTTCATCTTTGCTAAAAAAAATATAAGCCCAAAACTGGCACAGAGAATAAGTCTAAGACGTTCTCTAATAGAAAATTCTGATAATTTTACATTTATTTTAGATAATTCAGTTGATGATTACTTTGAATCAATTAAGATTAATATGGATTATCTTGGACATGTTGGATTAGAGTATAGATTGCAAGATAAAGTTCCAAGAACAATACAATCTATCATTGACTGTGGTATTAAACCATGGTTTTTATTTCAGCTATCATCAACTAATTCAATTAAACTACTATACAAGATTTTTCCTTTTTATAAAAAAATAGCTCTTATTAGACTCGATAGGCTGCAGTTGAATTCTACTCAGAAATGTATAACACTACTTTCGACAATATTAGATGATTTAAAAGCTTTAGAAGATTATTTATATAAAGGGAGTTATAATTCAATAAGTAGTCCAAACATTGAAAAAGATTTACAAAAAAAACAAAAAGCACCAAATATACTCTCAAATTTTGTATCCTTATCGACACTTTCTGGAGAGCAATCTATTAATTGGATTCAATCTTTATCAAGCACAAATGTTGGGCTATTACAAAATCCCTTCATTAAATCTATTTGTAAGGGAGGACATGAATGGTTAGGATGGAGTGGTAATTACCCAGGGAAAGGAATTACAAATGTTTTGCCAGGAATTATATTTTCTGCTAGGCAACTGGATGAAATCTTCTCTTCTAGAGATATGCTTAACTACTTTTTTTCTGTTGTTATTATGTGCCCATTTGTTGTAGTTAGTGATACAATGCCTACTCATATTGAATCAATCTCAACTCATTTAAGGAAAAATGTTTTACCACGTCCTGTAATTATGGGAATTTCTGGTAATACTGGAAATATTCCTCTAATGGCACCTTGCGATATATCTGTGAACATAACCAATAACAACAATATTTTTAAAAATACTAAAGCAAAAGCAAGAGCTAATAGACAAGATAATCCTCATACTTATAGAAAAGTAAAAAAAGCTAAGAATAATAAACCTGAGGATGAAAATAATGGAGTACATGTATCTATTTCAAATAATTTAAACGATGAAAGTGCAATGTACCTACAGGATATGATAAAAAGATCACATACTCAAACCTCATCTAAAGCTAGAACATCTTCAATAGCAGCTATTTCTGATGTTTCAATCACTAAGTTCTATCAAGTATTTCCTTTACTCTCTAGGGCTGGAAGATTGACATGGTATAGAACAAACTTAATTTTATTCTTCTCACTATTCAAAACCATATATTTGATGACTCCACATGTGGCATATCAATTTTATTGTCAATGGTCTGGAACTCCTATTTACTCTGTCCCCCTGATAAATGCATACTTTTTAGTATTGACAGTTGTACCTCCAGTTGTGTATGGATGCACTGGAGTTGATGTATCACCTGAACTTCTAGACTTACCTATTCTTTACAATGTTTCAAGAAATGGATATTATATATCTTGGGTAAATTACATACAATCATTTTTAGAAGGCTTGTTCTTAGGTATTGTGAGTTTTTATCTTGGTTTAATTGTTACATACTCAAGTCCATTTTCTTCAGCAAAATCTACAGGTCTTCCAACATTATCTGCAGCTTTAACTCTTTATAGTGCTTTTGGACCTCTTTTATCATTTTTTATGAAGGTTAATAGCATTCCTTGGCCATTCCTCTTTTTTCTAATTCTAACACCATCCACTTTTGTTATACTACTGGCTTTTATAAATACCCATAACCTTGTACAATGGTCAGAAATTTTCTTTACAGGTTTTGAATTTTTGGGATCTACTCTATTTATTTTAACTCTGCCTCTTTTATTTATGTGTATTGTTATATTCAACACTATCTGGTATTTATTAATAAATGCATTTTATCCTAATCCAGTTTATTCTCTTAGAAGCTGGTGGTACATTCATGTAAAACAATCTAGAGATGTAGCTCTAAAACCTATTTGGGAAAGTTTTAAGCAATATATTTACATTAAAAGATATTACAAAAGTATAAAGAGACTCTTGAAATATTTCTATATTTGGATTTTCTATTCGATTAAAATATTTAAACGGACTTGGAATATTGGGTTTGATGAAAAAGATTCTCCAAATACGAGAGAATTAATTCATTATAATATGATACCAGTACTTGTGGACACCAAAAATGATTTTTATCCTTTAAATTCTCAGACAAAAGGTCAGTCTAAAATAGCTAAATCATTCTTAGATGAGAAAGCTTCTGCTACGCAAACCTCTTCCCAGAGTTTAGTATCTAATACTATTTCATATTTCAATAAACTCTCCTTTGTTGACCAATATTATTCAGCCTTTAATAGAGAATTAAGTAAATCGGAAAAATTTCCAATGAATTATTTAAATCCAAAACTTGATTTAGGAACAAGTAACTTAGAATCATTAAATTATTTTTTACAAAAACAATTAATTGGTAAGGATAAACTTTTTAATGTGTTAATAATTAACTACTTAGAAGGTGATAATTTAGTATATTATTTGGATTCATTTACTGAATGGCTTAACCATGTAGCTTATTATAGTAGGTTAATATGGCATCCCAAGCAACCTTATATTTCAATTTACAATAAGCCCCTCAAACATATGAGAATTAAAGGTATGAAATCTTTACAATTTATTCAATATCTCAGAAACTTAGCAGGAAAAAACAAGGAAGATTTTCGTGGAGCAATTGTTGAATTTGGTTTATCACTAATTAAGGATTATAAATTCATTGGAAATGAAAGTGGTACTTCTGCAGGTCATTCTACATCTAACTTTGAAAGTAAATTATTATATAATGGAATAAATACAAGCACTGCAGGAATCTCAAACTATGGAGGAATTGCAGCTTTATCCCAAGAAATTAATAAATTATTAAACCCATACAAATTAACTTTTAAAATTAATCAAATAGAAATGCAATACCAAATCGAACGAAAATTAGAGACACATAAATACCGGTATACATTCAGAGCTGTTCTATTGGTTTTATCTGGATTATTTTTATCTTTAGCACCTGCTGCTATAAATTTATGGGAATATAGTCATAAATGGGTTGGTTTACTTCTATTAATATTTTGCCTGTCATTGTCAATCCAATTTGCTTTAAGTTACACAAGTGCTAAAAGCAATTTATTATTTAATTCTCAACTTCCAATTTTAATTATAATATCAGTTAGCTCTATAATAGCAAGCTGTCATGGATTCTCATTAGCTGTAATATACCCGATTCTATCATTTATTATATTTCGCCTTGGTTTTATACCAGGAGTTTATATCACAATCATTGGGTTTATAAGTGTGGTTCTTAGTCAACTTATATGGTTTGTTTCATCCTTTAACTGGCTTAGATTTCTTCCAATCCTGTTGGGAATAAACTCATTCTGCGGTTTCCTTGGATATAGATCTGAATTACTATATAGAACTCAATTCTTACTTTTATATCATACAAATGACTTGAGACAAAGACAAAGACAAATTCTCGATACTATGCTCCCATCTTTTATTGTTGACAGATTACTTAATATCCAGGGCTTTGCTAATACTGTAACTGCCGAAGATAGGGGTATTGTATCTGTTTTATTTTGTGATATATATGATTTCCATACTGTAGTTGCAGTATTACCTCCAAAGAAGCTTATATATTTGTTAGACAAATTCTTCTTATCTTTGGATTGTCTTACTGAGGAATATAATTGTACTAAGATTGAAACAGTATTTGAAACTTACCTAGTTGCATCTTGCTTGAACCCAACACACAACACTACTGGATGCAATAGGCACTCTGCTATGAATGACTTATTCAATCTTTTTAAATTAGCTCTACAAATGCATAAACAAGCATCCCTAATATTCTATGAAATTTCATCAATGAACTTTATTATTCCCGAACTGGATACATTTAAACAAAATCAATCTAATCAATTTAATTCTACTGTATCTGAAAATTATCGATCAATAAATATTAATGATATTGTAAATCTAACTTTAAATAATAAAGGAAATCCTTGCATAATTTCAGGTACTGGTATAAATTTACAACAACTAAAATTAAAAATAGGAATCCATTCAGGAAGAGTAATATCAGGTATTGTAGGTACAAATAAACCTCAATATGCACTATTTGGTGATACAGTTAATACAGCTAGTAGAATGAAGTCATCTTGTGAATTTGGAAAAATACAAGTTACATCAACAACTTATGAGTTTTTAAGGCATATTCCACAATTAAAATGGAAATATAAACGTATATTTGTAAAAGGAAAAGGGTTCATGGACACATTTGTTCTTAATCGTGTTATTGGCTCTGCATATCCAAATTATACTATAATATCACGTAGAACACTTCGGGGAAAAGGAGTAAACTCTATTCAAGTTGGTGAATACTCTATTAAACTCTATCCAGATGCAGACTTGTTGAATCTCTATTCGACTACAAGAAATGAAACAATTTATAACTCCAACTCTGTTATTAAGACTCCAGATTCTGATATAAGTGCTGTTATAACAAAATCACCTGAATTATCTGTATCAGCTTCTCTTGAGTCTATTAATCCTCCTTTAGATCATCATGAATCCATAAATCCAATTCAAAACCATTTTTCACTTGCTGAAAACATATCATCAAATCCATCACTGAATACTTTAGATGATATCTTACAAAATTCAAATCAAGATCTAAAAGAAAAAGAGAAAAATGAGGTATCAAGCTTAGTTCTTAATATTAAAAATCATTTCACACATTTTGAAAATATTGTTAAGCATTTTTCTCAAAAACATTTAAACAACTGTAATAATCATCATGATAATTATAATCACAAAAATGGTGATACTGGGCAAAATTTGACAAGGAATTCACATTTATATACTGTTAGCAGCAACTTTCATGATTACTCTGATGTTCAATCACAATGTAATTTGGGAGCTAAATACGATGATTATAATATTGAACATCAGCAACTACATGAACATAGTGTTGATTCAGAAAATTATGACATTAATATTGAAAGTTCTAGTGAAAGTGATTATAATTTTCATTCTTCACAAAATTCATTATATTCTTCATCTAATTCAACTGGTATAACTGGGGAAGCTATATCTAATTTAATGTCAATAAATCTATGCTTTAAAGATAGCTTAATTGAGCAGAGATATCTTATTACTTACTATTCTAATTTAACAACTTTACGTACTATTGAAGAAAGTTTGGTTATAGTTGTTGTAACTCTAGTCTTACAAACTTTAATATTTACTATAGTACCTTGTGGAGAAATAACTGAGTTGGAAAGTGCTGGATTTAGAGTACTATGGACTGTTAGATCTTTTTATATTGCATCTATATTCCTCTCATGGCTTGTTTTATTTAGCAGCTCCTTGAATTACCAAGAGCAAAACCTTCAACTTAAAAAGCAATCAATATTAAATTCAGACTATATAGACTCAGAAGCTGATATTTTCTATACTAGTACTAAAAACATCGGTGGACCTATTTTATTTCTTAATGCAGTTTTAGCAGGAGGTGCATCGATGCTGATGTTAACAATATTATGGCAATATGCAACTGTAGAAAGTTCAAGAGTCTTATGGCATGATGAAGGAGTAATTGAATTACTTTTATTAACTACAGTTTATCATAATGCTGGTCTTCTATTTCGATATATTATATTATTTGATACATTGATAATATTTTTCTTGATTATAATATTTATAGCAGGAAGTAGTAACATGAATTGGCAAGGAATGATTATATATTGTGTAAGTCTATGCATTAATATCATTGCATCATATACACGTGAAAAAACCGGTCGTACTATATTTTATACTACAGTTGAAGCAGAATACTGCGAACAGAAAACAGAGGAGTTACTAGTTGCAATGCTTCCTAGAAGAGTACTAATTGATATCCAAGAAGATTGTTTAAAGTTAGTATATGTGCATAAAAATGTAACATTTCTTTTTTCAGATATATGTGGTTTTACTCATTGGGCTATGTCTGTTGAAGCTGAACGTGTAGTACTAGTACTAAGTAACTTATATGCTCAATTTGATCAGGCAACAGCTAAATTTGGATTATTTAAACTATTCACTATTGGTGATGCTTATGTTGCAATGAGTGAGCCAGATCCTTCCTTAGATGTACAATCTAACTCAACATTTCAGCATAAATCTAGTAGTTCAAATATATCTAATAAACAAACTCCATCAAATTGTTCCAAACCTCTATTATATCAAAATAATACATTACCTACATATATTGATGGATATACTCCTGCAGAAGGAGCTAAACGAACCATAGCTATGGCTTTATCTATGTTAAAACAAATAAGTTTAGTTAGAGAACAGCTTCAAATACCAGATTTAAATATGAGAATTGGTCTCCATTTTGGAAGTTGTATTGGGGGAATAGTTGGAAGTAGCCGATTGAGGTATGAAATTTGGGGTCATGATGTTATTATTGGAAATCGTATAGAATCATGTGGTATTCCTGGTTGTATTACCATATCTGGAAAATTACATCAATTACTAAATAAGTATTGTTCTAATTTATTCAAATTTACTTATGTTGGAAATGTAACTATAAGAAAACATCAAATATCAATGTTTAAAGTGAAAATCAAGAAAAATGTCAAACTACAAATTGATAAAGTTACTAACTCTGAAAGTATTACATCTAATATAAAAAGGAATATACTATCTTTTAGACCAAAAAGAACTTATATGCAACAGCTACTGAATAAAGAATAATATTCCAAGTTAATTATTTTATATATTATTAATTGGATAACGGAAATATATAACAAAATAAATAACTTAAAATTATTATTGGATCACTAATCTAGAATGAAATAAATATAAATATATTATTAAATGTTAAATATATTTTGTTACATTTAAAAAAGAATCAAATATTATACAATTTTTATTTACTACTTAAGAAACTATAATTTAACAAATATATAGAAACATTTAATCTATTTAATATTTACAAATTTCTATTAGACATTATTTGAGATACCTGCAGACATATTATATTCATTTCTCGCTATTGAACAGACACCATGTATACGTACATCTACATATCCAATTGCACATTCATCCAGTAAACTTTCTACTACATTACTAGAAAAAAACTTATACAAAGGATATCTAGTTATGGAACGTACTTTTTCCTTGCCTACAATTACCAATTGGGTGTTACTAGTTTTATTTTTCTCTATATCTAGTTCAAAATTACATACTGCTACTATGTCCTTGTTGTCTTCAATATATATACTATACTTACAAGTTCTTCTAACTTCATTTAATATACTAACTGGTAAGAAGATAATATCATTACAGATTAGTTTTATAGAATAAGAATCTATGAAATTATTGAAATATCTTTTATTATATATATTACAGAGTTTTCTAGCAAAATGTTTGGATATCCCAGTATGTTCACTCTCAAGTCTATGCAAATATACTAATCTTTCATTATTTGTATCATTTACTAAACGAAGATTTAGCTTTAAATTATTATAAATATTAAAATGTTTACTTGCAAAACCGGGCAAAAGGGCCACTTGGACTATATAAAATTCAATTTCATTCTTTTTTTTATGAATATATTCAGGACTAGTTAATAACTTATTAAGATTTTCTGTTTTAATTTTAGCTATTTCACTTTGAGTCGTATATTTTGGCTTTACATATTGTCTATATTCTGCTATAGTTTTAATTTTTATATCATCAGTAGAGTTCAATTTACATACATTTAACTGATTACTTGTTCTATCTTCTACTTTGTATCTCTTGTCAGTTATTTCACTTTTAGAGGGCCAAATTATATTTATATTTTGTTTTGGGTATCCATTATCTTCATTATCACTAGAATCTTCATCTGAACAAGATGAAGAATTACAATACTTAATTTCTTCAATATTATTGGTTATTGCTGATTGTGGGAGTAAATCTAATTCGGAATTTACATTACTTATATTTTCAAAATTTGGATATTCTATGCTTTCAATAAATTTACTATTTGATTTCCTCGAAAACATTTCAGTTTTATACAGCGAAAACTAATAGTATATAGTTTATCTCTATAGAGTTAGTAAATTATTTGTATACCTGTAAAAAAATATCAACTGAACTCCACACAATATTTGTAAATTTTAATGCAATTATTTTAATTTTATTTTTTAGTTATATATAAGTCATATTCTATTATAGACTGTTACTTATACCACGATTATATTTATAAAAAAATATATACTCTCAAATCTTAATACTCAAAATAAACAATACTAAGAATAAATTTAATATAAATTTTACCAAAAGAGACAATATGTACCTAATTTAAAAGATTTGGTAGCAATCAGATAATATATTATATTAATTTTCTGAGATTATAGTAACATTACATCACATGCATCAAAATACTACTAGATAGTATCGAATATAAATACCCGCTAGCGGTCATATGCCACGTAAGAAGAAATAGTCTTTTTCTGGCATTTTGAAAATATATAATACAATATTTCTATATATTATAATTCGTAGTGAATATTATAAATGAGAGATAAATCAAAAAAAGCAAGCAAATCTCAATTGAAACGCATAAGAGAAAGTCTAGATGATGAGATCTCTTCAGATGAAGAGATACAACAAGAAAAAAAAGGTTATAAAGATATTAGTATTGAAGAAGATGACTTTTTTGAGACTTATGATGAAAGGAAAATATCAATGGCAAAGAAATATCTGAAAAAGTTAGATATCATGGATAATGAAGGCAGTTATGACTTATCTGGTCTGGAAGATAAAATACAAAAGAAAGAATTAGCGAATAATTTGAAACTCTCAACTAAAACCTTCTATAAAGGCCATAAATTAAGTGTAACATGTATTTCAGTATCTGATGATAGTAAAATAGCATATACTGGGGGTAAAGATTGTGCTATGATTAGATGGGATCTAGAAACAGGTAATAAGACAATATACTCTGGTAGAAGAAAACAGTTTGATTGTGGAGGGCATTTTGAACAAATTAAAAGTATATGCATACAAAGAGATAAAAACTTGATATGTACAGCTGGAGTAGATCGCGTGATTAGACTATGGGATTCAAGAAGCCCTAATTGTATAGATAAACTACATGGTCATACAGATACAATAACGGGCTTAGTTAGTGAACCAAATTCTGATATGAATCAAATAATTTCAGTATCATATGACAAGACATTAAAATTATGGAGCTTAGATTCTAGAGCTCATATGAATACATATTATGGTCATACAAATCATATTACATCTTGTGATATTGCAATCAGGGATCGACCTTTGACGGGTAGCGAAGATTATACATCTAGATTATGGAAACTTTCAGCTGATTCTCACTTAATATTCCATTCAGAGAATTCTAATAATAATAAAGTTAATACTCCAATAGATTCAGTTTGTTGTATAGATAATTCTACATTTTTAACTGGGACACAAGATGGAAGTATACAGTACTGGTCACAATTTAAAAAGAAACCATTATTATCTTGTAGCAAAATACATAATAGCATAATATCTATAAGAAATATTAAATTTTCAGATTTAGTATTTACAGGAGGTCATGATGGAGTTATTAAAGCATGGAAAATACAAAGTAATCAGATAATTAATCTGAATGCTAACATAGAAATTGATGGATTTGTTAATAGTATGGATGTTACAGATCAAGTTTTAGTAGCTGCTATTGGACAAGAACATAGATTAGGAAGATGGGAAACTGTAAAATATGCTAAGAATGGGATACTAGTACAATCACTTGAGTTTTGTTCTGCTGATTAAATATTTCAATATCCATTCTATATATTTAATGGTTTACAGAATTTCATTGGTAGATTAAGATAGAACTGTTACTTAATAAATATTTTAATATATTATAAAGTAAATAATTACTCTACATAATTGATAATATCAACTTTTTTTTTTTTCAAGATTTCCTTTTTGATTCATTAATATTTTCTAATATGGAAAATAATTCCGAATATTTCAACTTCAAAGAATTATTCTCTAGTTCTAATTGATCTGCTTTAGATTTCAAGTCTACCAATTAAAACAAAAAACATTTATTTATTATATAGTATAGAATAATTCTTTTTTAACAATTTATAACAGAAAAGGTTAAATAATTCCCTCATATAATACTATATACATACCTTCCAGTTCACTTTGTGTCTCTAATATTCTGTTAACTAAATTAGATTTTTCCATATCTTCATCATTATTTAGATCTTTGGATGTCAAATCCCCGTTCATTATAAAATTTATTATACCTAGTTTATTACTCAAAAGTGAGATTAAAATATTTGGGTTATTTGGCGCTCATACGGGTCTTGTGTGTTAAATATTTTCTAAAAACATTGCAACTATTTAAAAGGATTTCATAACATTTAGATTATTGAGATCTTGTAATTGTAGTTCATATATATAGGAAAAAAAACTTTAGTGAAAAAAATAAAAACAATTGAAGTAGTATGGACCAGACCTAAATTAGTAAATTAGGATGGTTAGCTAAACTTATGACTTATATTATTCTTGAATTAAAATGAGTTCAAATTTTTTTTTAACCCTAAATAAAAATTTGATCTATTCAGGTTTAGGAATTGTAGGTAAAGGAGTTATAATTTTTTCTTGGTATGACAAAATACTTAGCGAGATCAAGGATAAGGTAAGCTACAATTTCTTGAAATTGATGAATATATGAATTATAACAGTATAGAACTTATCTGAATGGTTAAAATTACACTTTTCCATTATTTTTTAATTATCTAACTTGTAGTAATTGAATATTCTTATTAATTGTCATTTCTAGATTCATGACGTCTTTTCAGATTCACTAAACTGTAACTTAGGTTGCAATACAAGAACAATTAGACAAGTTCATGATAATGCAAAATTATATATTTGGATACCAGAAAAATCTAATAATATTGCATATGCAATATGTTGTATTTCAAAAAATTATCCTGAGAGGTTGATATATGCAGCTTTAAAAGAAATGGAATATTTTACAATGTCAATGATTACTATTGATAATTTAGTTATACTCAAGGAAAATGAATTAGTAGATTATAAAGATTTCAGAATTAATATAAAGGAGTTGATTCATAGATATGATAATCCTAAAAATATTGATAAGATATCTCAGATGCAATGTACTGTTAATGGAGTCAAAGATACTCTTCAGGATAACATCCATATAATGCTTGAAAATAAGGTAAGTTTTATTTAAAAAAATAAATAAGATTATAAAATAAATAAACCATACTTTTTAGGGAAATCTTGAAAGTTTAGATAATAAGGCAGCATTATTGGAAAGTGAAGCAGGTACATTTCTTAATGATTCAATAACAGCAAAGAGGCATTTTTGGTGGAAAAATATGAAATTGAAACTAATCCTGATAGGAGTTATTTCTCTTGTTATTGGAGTTATCGTAACATCTTTAATTAATATGTTTTCTTTTAGCCATACACGTACAATAACAACATATGTACATACAAAAGAAGATAATAATACAATAAGAGATCAGCTTAAGTCATCTATAGATAACAAACAAATTCTCAATAATACTGAGCTACCATTACTCTGAGTTTTATTAAGTTGAATAAAAATTTGGTGGGAAACCTAGTTTTTCCATTTCATCTTGTTCATCTACTTGAATATTATTATCATTTTGTTTCAGTTGTTTCTTCTGCAAAATTAAATTATCTAATTTTGATTTTACAGATTCAAGTGATTTTTTTTCAACAATCATTGTCATACCTAGCATTCTGTTATGTTTTTCACTGTTTAAATGAGCTACCCAAGAGTGAGAATCGTGAGAAGAGTATTCACAGACTTTGCACCAAAATCCAACACTTTCCTGTTTTTTTGTAATATCTGCTATTATATGAACTTTTCCAATATCTCTATCTAAATCTAAATTCTCCTCCCTGATCTTTAAATTTGACTGTATTTCAGCTAAATTCCTTCTGCTATTACTGCTATATGGTGACGTAGATTTAGCTGCGCAGTTACCAGGTCTTTTATGACTTCTATAAAACTCCTTATCCCATATCTTCCTACCTAAAACATCTTTTCTATCATTTTGTTCTTTACCTTGACTCATACCTCTTACATCCTATATCTATCTTTCTTATATACCTACAGTACAAAATAGAGAGCATTAGTCCGATTATATATCGAGACAACCCGCCAAGACATATTAAATCTAAGAGTAAATTTCAACAATACATATTAAACTTTTTTACTGTTTTCATTACCTAAGCAATGTGCATGTATGCAACTACCATTGGGATAAACAGCACATTGTTTGCTACCAAACTTAAGTGAACAAACAGGACATATCATATCTTGTGTCAGTGTAATATGCTTCGATTTCTTTGATGCCCATTCTTCAAAACAACGTAAATATGATATAGCTGAAAGGTTCATAGATATTGACTTCGTAGTATTTATATTCATTGAAGATGATAGACTACCTTTTAAGTAGTTGATAAGTTTCATAATAGGCCATTCATCTGGTAGTATTGGCAAAATATTAGAAATATGTAAATCTGAAGAGTTGGGATATTTATTCAAAATATGAATAGTATAATACTGAAGCTTCTTGCATTCACTAAATTTAGATTCTAAATTACACTTTTTCCAAAGTCTGACCAATACTTCTACTAAAACTTTTAAACCATTTGTTTCAATGTATGTAGCCATATTGAAATTATGTTTACTATCTGAAGTTAGTATCTTTATTATTTCATCTTCTATATAAATATTTGAATTATTTCTTTCAAATTTTCCAACAAGAGAAAGCTCATTAGATGACAAATTTAATAAATCAATCCATTGATTTATATTAGCATCATTTATAAAGCTTGTATTACAACTAAAGTAATTTCCATGTAGATTTTGAGATATCAAACTCTGCCACATTTTAAATTTGCTGAAAAAGTAAATATGCCTGTATCTTCCCTTTAGATAACCTATTTTTTCAGATTGTATGGAATTTTCATTTAAATTAAAGCCACTATAAATGTCCTTAAAATATTCTAAATTTGCTAAAGCATATTTCTCATGAAAATTCCATGCTAAAGAATATATTTCAGCTAGTTGGAAGTTTCCCAATATTTCAATAATATACTCAATAGCAGATAAATGCTTATTTGAACGAAATAGAATAGTTATATATTCCAACACAAGCGATTGATATATTTGCCCTGAATCTTTGCAAATAAACTTTTCCAAAGGTAATACATTATCATCTAAATTTGGAGTATTTTCGAGCATTAGCAATAATTGAGATGGAACAAAATTAGTTAAAAGTAAATGTTCGTAGTTACCAAAGTTCTTTGTAATGAGTTTTGGATATTCATCAGAATTATCACCGATTGGAGATGAAAAGCTGTTATATACCATTGTGCTAATATTTGGAGAATTGGAATGATCATTTTGTTTATTATTATCAAGTGAAGATAAATTTTTTTTTACGTTATAATTGACTTTTAATTTATTTATTTTACTTTCATTTGTTATAGATTCATCTATGTATATGTTTATAAGAGTTAGCTTGTGTTTTAAATCTAAATTAGGATTCATTTTAATTATATATTCCAAGAACACTCTAGTCAATTTAAGAGAAATATCAGTTGTACAATTACTAAATATATCGAGAATTTCATCAACACTTAGAGGATATTGAGTAATTGGTTTCAAAGTAAAAAGTCTGACAATATCGAGATAAGGTTCTTGTAATATATATATAGAATATCTTTTGAGTAAATTAGCCTGAACATGAACAGGTGTTGTTTCTGATCTACACATATTTAATAAAATACTATATATTAATTGGTAAATATTCAGTAATTTGTTAAGTTTATTTCCATTTTCTAGTATATTAAATACAGAGTTTGCAGATGGTGAAGTTACTTTTGATTCAAGCATCTCCAAAGCTTTAAAATATGATGATTGATTTGCAAGTATAATAGCCAAAATATCTTCACGATTATTTTTAATAAGAAAATCCTCACAATCCTCAGTAAGGCATTCTGATAATATAAGTTGCCCCTGTAATTCTAACCCATCAGTCCCATAATTTTCACTCAATATGCTTAACAATATCTCCTTATTATCCTCATACTCCTCTTCATTTGATGAATTCACTAGTAAATTTAAAAATACTATATCCATCATTCTTCCAATAGTGTACCCACTTTGCTTATTCAATATATTAGTTTGTTTAGTAAAACTACTGTATGGTTTTGATCCTGAAGACATATATACTAAGTAACGCCTTCTCTCTCTAAACAAAAATGATCTTAAAAAACTATTCGCAATTTCGACTATATCATTAATACTTTCTTTATCTGACAAATAGTTCAATTTATTCTTTGTATCAAAACTCTCTTTGCTTAATTTCTTGTTTGGAAAATTACTTGTATCTTGAAAATGATCTTCAATTTTCAAAATACTTTTTGTACTATACTTTTCGCTCTTTGAGTGTCGTTTATTATTCAATGATATACTATATTCTATAAAAGCTTTAATATCCCAAGGTATTGATCGTTCATTGTTTATTAAAGATCTTATTAAAGATTTCTGAAACCTTATAGATGGTGAAATATCCTCTATTACATTACTCTTATTATTTAACCATGAAATTCGAGCATATTCATACAATATATCATCATCTTTTGCTTGTTTCTGAGATTCAGAATGCAAAACTAACCACTTTTTTGGAATTAAATTCCTCCAAAATAAAGTGATCAAAACTCTTGGGTCCATGTGTGCCTCTTCAAACCATTTAAAGGCTTCTTTAAATCTCAAATTCTTAAATTCATTCCATCCAGCTAAACACTGAATCTTAAATTTTAAACTCGAGTAGAGCAAGTCATCAGATGAACAATATGTCCTTAAAAAGCTTAAAGCTTGATTACCTTGATTCTTATTAACCAATTCCTGAACTGATTCCTCGAATGGAATTTGAACAAGTGCATAAATTGTTGCTGTAGTAGAAACAATAATCATTGGACCAGTTACTGCTGTTATCATTGTAGGTGGATTTAACTGAGAAACTTGTTGAGAACTTCCATTATTCATACATGTTATCTCACCATCAAGCTCCAAAGTTTGTACAGGTTTTATTTGCTCATTTGAGTAATTAGCAAGTGAATAAACATAAATAGTTCCATATCTTGTTCCTCCCAATATATATGGAGCTGATAAAACAATATTTGTTAAATGCTCAGTTGGCCATTGAATCATAGGTTTTGGACATGGTTGTTGAGTTAAAAAATCAAAAAATGCACCTAAATTATCCTGACATACTAACATCAGTTCAAAATTAGGTAAAACTACAATTTGTTGATTCATCTTAGTTGATAAATTATCCAAATGTAAGATATCATGTAATATTTCATCATTTATATTTAGTATATAATATATATTAGAAATAGAAAAGCAACACCAATTATTGCACCATTCTATATTTGTGACTGGATCAGAGATATTCAAAGATTCAGCTGAAATATGTTGCTCCCTTTCACAAACAAATTCAGCATGAGTTAAATATTTAGAATTATTTGTATCATCTTCTGTTTTACTATTTTTATTAGATTGTACTGAAGCAAATAAAAACCAAGGGTTTATTCCACCTGAATATGTTGATTCATTATTATCTTGCAATGTGTTAGTAGTACTTCTGTCCTTTTCTGCCAAATTCCTTGAAATTATAGTATTATAGAAATATATTACTCTTTTGGAACAAAAACAAAATTTAGTCTCAGAATAACCTAAATTATTTGTATCTTTCCATTGGGAGATACAAGTAATTCCTCCTTTATAAAGTATTGAAATAGGACCTTTTAAGGTATAGTCTAGATAGTATAAAGAACCTCCACACAAACACATCACAACTCCTAAAATCCCTTTCTCACCAATAATGTTGTTATATTCAGGTTCACTTATATATTCAGAATAGTTCGGTTCTAGTAAAGTGATTGGAAAGATCTTATCAATACTTTTCCTTCTTGATATGCATCTAGAATTAACACATTTCCCACTCCAAGGTTGCACAGTAGAATACAAGGTATCAGATCCATTTTGTTTTATCTCATCATATTTATATAGTAAAATATCACCAGAATCTGTACCTAAATAAATATAGCCATATGGTATGTAACATAAAGCTGTTATTCTTATATTTTGCTTCTCACTAAACTCAGAAGTAATAGGTAAAACATCAAATCGTCTCATATACAAAAGTTTTGTTTTTTTCTTTATTAAAACTTATTTCATTAGTTACTCTTTAAGAAATCCTATAAATATTAAAAATTAGTGGTAAAATAAAATGTGAAAATAAAGCGCTAGCGCTATTGCATTGGTTACTCTTTCCTAGACTTTATAGTATTTAAATCATAATTTTTAGATCCAATGGAATTTATCTAATATAAATGGAAATGCAAAAATTTTAAACTAAAGAAGTCCCAGAAATTAATTTTGTCTAAAAAGAATTACCTATAAATTCTACAAGTGAGGGTGCAAATTAAATGTGTGCCCTAAATTTAGATCAGCTTAAGTTTTATTCTAATAAAATATGGAGATATAACGAAGTATGAGATGAATAAATATACTAACAATTTTATATTCTTAAAATATGAACCTGAATATCTTAAGGTTTTAAAATCAAAAAGAAAAAATGACCATTTTTCTTTATTTAAAGATCCCTTAATAAAAATTACAGAACTATCAGTAATAAGCTTGAGTAATGTATATAAAGTAATACATGTAAGTTTCGAAAAATTTAAATAGTTCTATATTTTATTTTTTTATATTCTTTAGGATATTACAGATTTTTTTAAAGCTCTTTCTTTAAGATTACTACATTACTATAACAATAGTAGCTGTAAAAAACAAATAATATTCAATAATTTTAATAAAAAAATTACGGGTTACGAACTAAATGTACAATATAAAATTAACAAATCGCAGTATAAATCTTATTATTTAAGTACTAGTACAGATATTAATACTCATCATGAAATACAAACTATTAAGGACAAGCTAGCCTTGTACATTGTCGAAACAACATCTCTAGCTATACTTAAAGATGAGGTCAAATATACTTATGGACTAACTACAGAACAAGCAACTCAATTTAAGATAAAACTTATGGAGTTATTTAATAATAACTTGTATTAAAGATTATCTCTCAATAGCCTAGATATTTTATTAATGCTGTTTTTAACTGGAATATCCCTCAATATAATGCAAATTATATATTCTATTTTACAATATCTTAAGACAGAATGTTTAGCTATAATATTGCAAGTTTTAGCTACTCCATACTTAATTCTCCTTTAGTAATATTATTTTAAATATTTTGTATCATCGAGATAACTTCTAATTCATTAATCTAGGATATCTAACTTATTATATTTTAATAGAACTAAATATTCTATTACAGAGATTTAAGGATCCCCAAATAAGTTTAGTGAATAAGACATAAATTCAGCTATAATTGAATATCCTTGTATCCCTTATAAATTTGTAATAGCTTATCTTATTTAATATAAGTGTTATTTTTTACTTTAATATAACATTCAAGTATATTATATAAACTATTATTTTAATTGTGAGAAATATAAAACTATCTATTAGATAATTTAGTATACTAATACTTTTGTAATTTTAAGCTCAAATGTTTCTAGCAAAATATTTATATATCTTAATATCTTCAACTATAAATTGAGTATATATTTTAAAATCAAATATTAATAAACAATAACCTAAACAATACGATATTTTTATTGTATTGATTTTATATTATTAAAATTACTATTTATTTCCCTAAGTAATTAAATGTTTTACTAATAATATTAAGGTAAGCACTATAGTTTCTGTTATTTCTATTTTTACTCAAAATCTCAAATAATCTTTGTATCTTAATAAATTTACATTATTATTGTACCAATAAATATTTTAATTAAGAATATATATAGAAAATAAACTTAATTAATTATTAGTAATTAATAGATAAAATTCATTGATATTATTCTTTAGCCATATGATTATCCTATTTAGTTTACTACTCGAAATTAAACAATTTTTTAATTAAAGAATATTTAATAGTAAAATTGTTTAATATATATATAACCTCAATTAAATACTGTAAAAAGTTAGATATAATTCATCTTAATTATTTACAATTGCTATAATCTGAATACTAGTTTACTTATTTGAGGAGCTTATAGTACTAATATTACATTATAAAATGTATAAAGTTATTTAAATTATATTAGATATCCTTACAATTAATTTATTATATAAGAATTTAATAACATAATAAATCCTATTTCCTTGTATCTTTGCATTTCACTGAAATATTTCCAATTAATATTCCACCTTTGATCTAAGTAGTAAAATATATCAAAATAGAAAGAACTCCAATGCTTAATACTTTTCCAAACTACTCCCTATATATTCAGATTATAATGAGATCATCTTTATTTATATATTGAACTAAATTTATATTTCAAATAATATGATCAAAGTAATATTTCTATTAAATATGAACACAATCTTAAGTTTGTAGAGCTACTTATATATAATTATATATCAATTATCAAGTAAATATAGTAAATTTAAATATATACTGACAAGTTACTAAATATAAATATTTGTTTAGTAATGATCACGTATTAAGAAAGTTATTTTGAGATTAGACCATTTTTAAATTGAAAGTATCCCACTCAGTAATTTACCGCTCAACAGAAAATAAAGCGCCAATACCAGGTACATGATGAAAACTTAGGAGATTATTTATAAGGTTAGAGATAGAAAACTTTAGTATTATCTAAATGTCCTCAGTTAAACCAAACAGTGATGCAGCTCAAGCTGCAATAGTTGAATTAAATGGATTAGCAGATATATTTAAAAGGTAAGCACATCCTACTAATTTCATATTAGATACTGTATATATATAGAGTAATTTTTTTCTTTCTTATATCTGCCCATAGAATACAAGAAACTTGTTGGAGGAAATGCATCAGTGATATATCAGACTCATTACTTTCACCTGGTGAGATAAGTTGTACAGATCGTTGCATTGCTAAGTATATGGAGACACACACTCTAATTGGCAATTATTTACAAGGAACAAGTGAGAATAAATCTCCAAAGTAACAAAATAAATATGCTCAATATTTTGAGAGTAAGATATAATATTTCCTATATGACTGAAACTAGTATTATAGAGATATTTGGATTTTCACCGATATTCTAAAATATTATAGACATTTGAAGATTATATTTTAGTTAGATCTATCCTTCTTTTTTTTTGGTTATCACCAAAATTTGGATAGATTTCTTCCTGATAATTCGATATATCTGCCTTTACAACCTTAATATTTTCATTTTCGGAAAGCTGTGGTTTACTGAATGTTTTTTCCTGCTCCATCATTTCCAACTTTGGAACAGCAGAAATAGGTTTCTGATCATTTGGATCAATAGCTAACTTTTTATTTATATCATCTAAAGTTATCTGCAAGTCTTCTATTGTTACTTTATATATATCTATAATTTCTCTACTTGGGGGGGTCATTCCATTATCACCATTAAGATGCTGTTTAACAAGTGTTAGGGCCCTCTCAAATATTTTTTTGGAATCTTTTATCTTGCCAGAAAATAAAGTACTTTGAGCTAAACATATTAATGGTGATTCAAGTGTATCAAGTGGAGCATTAAATGATTCTAGAACGTACAATGCATATTTATATTCCAATCTAGCCTCTTCATATTTCTCTGCTAACTGAAGCATATCACCAAGTCTCATAAATGTGAATGATAGATCACTAATGTCTTTAAATAATACATCTTTGATTATTATGTTTTCATCTTTTCTATGATTACAAATAGTCTCGAGTAAAGATTCGAAGCTTTGACTGGTTGCATCATTTATAGATGAGAATATATCAGTAATATATTCAGGAATTATCCCAGTATTACAAAAAGACTCATAGCCACTTCTTTTATGTAATTCAATGCGCTTCATATATGCAAGTTTAGCTGCTTCAAAATTTTCCCAGGCTATTTCTTCATCTGTAGTTTCATTGCTCTGTATATTTTGGATTTCAATAGCTTTAGTATCTGATGATGATGAAGATGATGATGAAGATGGTAAAAGAGAAACTTCCCTACTTTGTAGTTGCTCACCATGATTAGGTGATAATGTAGCTATATAATCAGTGCAATGTTGACTTATTGTCTTAGATTGGAAAAAATTTGTAGAGTTCTCCTCTTTTTCAAATAATACATCAGCATAAGAAAGATAGTATTCAGCTAGTCTTGGATCAACACCACAATCTTCGCTAATTCCTAACCTATTTATTTTGTTAGTCAAGGCCCAATAAAGCTTAACTATGGCTACATCAAATTCCCTAGATTTTTTCAATATATTACCTTCTTCTAGCAATGTTTCAGGATCAATTTGGGAATTTAACTCATCTTCATCGTTAATGTATGTAATATCCTCATCCTCTACATCTTCATATTGGATATTTTCATATTCTCCATCCTGTTTTCCTATTTCTTCACTCATCTGTATATCCTGATTAACTTTACCACCAAACATTTCTCAGATATATCACACTCGAGAAGTTTGTTGAAAGTGTATTCAGTATTGTGTGTTACGTATCTCCTATCTCTAGTGGGGTATTTGTTGGCTTACTTATTTTCACAATTTGGCGCTTGAAAGTGTACCGAATTGTATATATTTAGGCGGTATATATAGCGGTAATGAACACCGGTAAAAGGAAGTCTTATAAAAGTATTAAAAAACTACCTAGAGAATGTCATTAGCTGACAACCACTGTATTAAATGTACTATTATAGATTAAAAAGGAATGAAAAATTTTATAATTGATGAAGATCAGCAATCAGATTTTGATAAATATTGCAGAAAGATAAGTGAGAAAATAATAGGAAATAATTATGTTATAAATACACCATATGGTATTCGTCCATTAATATATTGTGATTGGACTGCATCTGGACGTTGTCTTTCATTTATTGAGGAGTCGATAATCCAAAATATAGCACCATATTATGGTAATACTCATAGTATAGCTTCTTATAATGCTAGACAATCGACATGGTACACAATTGAAGCAAGAGAATCAGTTAGACAATTTGTAGGTGGTAATCCAGATGATGCAGTAATATTTACTGGCTCAGGAACTACCGGTGCGATTTCTAAATTTTTAAAGTTAATGAGTACTTCTAAATGGAGTTCAGTCATCTCCAGATCAAACAAATATCATAATCTTAATAAAAACAGATGTAAAGATCCAAATGTTAATCCTAATTTAGATTATTTTTGCCATAATACACATATTTCTTTAATGTCATCCCAAGATAGATGGAGATCATATAAGTGTATTATTTGTAAAACTCAATACGATACTGAAGCAGCTTTTAGACGTCATTGTAACAAAGTTCACTCTGTACTGAATAACCAGAAAAACAAGAGTGTCATAGGTTATATGTCATATTTAATATGTTTTATAGCTGATTCAACAGCTCATCATTCTTTATTATTACCATTTAGAGATTATGTAACTAGATACAAAAGTGGTATTGATTATGATAGGTATAAAATATTGTTTGATTACTGTGAAATTGGAATACTGAATTACAAATTGGATATAGAAAATTTAAGAAGATATTTGGATAAAATGGAAAAAGATTATCCAAAAAACTTTATCCCTATAATATTAATATCTGCAGGCTCTAATTTGACAGGCATAATAAATGATTATATTATTCTATCCTCATTAGTACATCAATATGGAGGTATTAGTGTAGTTGACTTTGCAGCATTAGCTCCTCATATAGCTCCTAATATGTCTCCTCCCTTAAATATTAATGGATCCACAGATGTTGGAGTATTTTCACCTCATAAATTTTTAGGAGGACCATCAACCCCAGGAGTACTAGTAATTAAACGTGATTTATTAATCACTGAAAAACCTGCAGATCCAGGAGGAAATTGTGTCTTTTTTGTATCTTCTGAAAGACATGATTATATTCTTGATCAAGAACAAAGAGAAGAATCAGGTACATTGGACTTACTAGGTATATGCCGTCTTGGGATGATGATTAAATTTGAGATGCATATTACACATAAATTGAAACGTCAGAGAGAGATAGAATATTATATGAAAATATTACGGAAATTGTCTAAGTATAATAAAAACAATACAGGCTCAAAGATTAAAATTTTAGGTATTAAGGATATTTTGGGTAATAAATACAATGAAATAATACAAGACGAAAAATATCATATAAATATTGATGAAATTAAAATATTACCAATAATTTCATTTTTAATTAAACCATTTCCACCTGAAATATTCCATTCAGCTAATTATGAATTGGACTTATCTGAGAATAAGAAAGAATCTGCTTTACCAAATGATTTGTCAAACGATACAATATTATTGAAATTTTTGGCAAAAAATAAGAAGTATTTAAGATATATTAAAAACCTAAGGCATCAATATTTACATTATAATTTCGTATGTGCCTTGTTGAATGATATTTTTGGTATACAATCCAGAGGCGGATGTTCTTGTGCTGGTCCCTACTCACAAAAGCTACTTGGACTAAATAAAGAAACTGTATCAACCTTATATGATGAGTTAGTTATAAAAGGCATTGAATCTATTAGACCCGGTTTTTCTAGAATATCATTCCACTGGTCAGACTGTGAAGAGAATATTGATTATATAAGTGATGCTATTATTTGGATTGCAAAAAATGGCTGGAAATTGCTTCCATTATATGCATTTGAAGAATTTTATGGAATGTGGAGACATAAATCTGAATGGAAGTCATTGGAAAATTTATATAGGGAATGGCTTGAAGATTCAATTGGAGATTATTTCTTTGAAAAACCAAGAATATATAATAACAAATCTAATTTAGAGCTTAATAAAGAAGTAGAATCTAATTCATTTAATCAAATATGTACAAATTTACCAAATAATAAATGTAAACCCTTATTTTCAAGTGGTAACCAAATATTTGAACAGGCGGATAAACTGATCTCACATATAGATCGTATTATTAAAAATTATAACGATTATAAAGAAGGTTTAAATCCTTCTAGTAACAAAGTTGACGAAATAATCTTTAGAGATATTCAGCTTTATCATTATTCACTGGAACATAACGATTATAGAATAAACCAATTCGAATTACAGTCAGAGTCTTCATTATTGTGGTTTTTAACTCCAAAGATAATTCAATCCCTAATATTATGTATTCAGGACAGAAATGTTGATTTTAGTATCTTTAATAATGAGATTAATCAACCAGTAATATCAACTGAATATGAAGATTTAAATACTTTTTCAGAAAGAGCCAATCATAATTCTAATGCTCTTAATCAAGAAATAGCATATAAAGTAGAAAATGGTCAAACCAATAAAAGTTGGTTATATGAAAAATCTTATTATTATCAAAATGAGGATTTAAGTTGTTGTATCCCTAATATTAATCCTAATGATGCAAGTTATGAAACTGAGAAATATAAATTTATTAATAAAGATCTTTATGATTCTTGCCCAAATAATTTGAATAATAATGAAATGACTTTTCATGGAACTCTATCTCAAATAGATCACGAAATTATACAGGGAATTGAAGATATTGGGAATAATAAAGAAATCCAGAAAGTATATCTTAATGAAGATTCTGTGAAATCTAACTCCTATAAATATTCCTCAAATATGGATATTTGTGATTTAGTAATACCTGATCCTTCATCATATGGGATTATAAGAAAACAAGTTGGAATAGCTATTAAGACATTTAATATGATTAAACAAGGTGATAGAATTCTAGTTGGTGTGTCAGGAGGTAAAGATTCTTTAACAATGTTACATACACTATTACTATTGCAGCGTATTGCTCCAGTAAAATTTTCAATAGCAGCTGCTACTGTAGATCCACAGACTAAAGAGATGGATGTAACCAGTTTAAAACCTTATATGAATAGTTTAGGAATTGAATATCACTTTTTATCTTACCCTATTGTTCAGTTAGCTTCTAAATTAAAATATAAGCAACAAAAATTATCATATTGTTCATTTTGTGCAAGGATGAAACGTGGTATTTTATATTCATGTATGAAAAAGTATGATTACAATGTTTTAGCTCTTGGACAACATACAGATGATATTTGTGAGAGTTTTTTACTCTCGATAATACATAATGGAAAACTAAATACAATGAAAGCGAATTATCTTGTTCCTAAATATAATATACGTGTAATAAGGCCTATGATATATTGTAGAGAAAAGGACTTAGAAAAATTTGCACTAAGATGGAAACTACCTGTAATTACAGAAAATTGTCCTGCCTGTTTTTCCCAAGCTAAAGAAAGAAGAAAAATTAAACAACTACTTAGTCAAGAAGAAATTGACCATCCAAATGTACATTCTTCAATAATTAAAGCTTTGCAACCTTTAATATCACTTGATAGAACTAATTCAAAATTTGATGTGGATAGTCTTAATCTAAAAGATTAATCAATTAAACTTGTGATAATCTCAAAAACAGTGATAACTCTTTAGTTTATCAAACTATCAATCTTATATAAACTGATATTTCTTAAAATAGACTAATCACCATTATAATCTGTGAAAGATAGTATACTAGATTATATATTGTAAATATTCAATAAAATATTTATATAATTAGAAATGAAATTTGAAATTTATTAAACTATTAATTTTAGTTATTATTCAATTATAAAATTATCTAAATATATGTTTAATATTGAAACTTTAGATTTTTTATATTAAAAAAAGAAAAAGTATCTAATTAGGTTCTAATAGTTTATTTTAAAATAAAATAAAAATATATCATTTCTTAATAGGTAAAAATATTTATTTATAACTCTTACAAGATAAGATCTTGATAGTACAAAATATTATTGATAGAATAATAAATTTATTAGAGTTCAGTAATAATAGACCATGTTTATATTATATTTATTATCGTTAAATATCTAATATTATTACTACTTATTTGTATTACTATACATAATTTCAAAATGTAAATTACACTATTTTTAATGACTAATAAGTATAAAAATCCTTTATAGGAAAATTAACAAATCAATTTATTTTTATAATATAAATATTAGATTTATTAATTTCAATAAATCATATATATCAACTAAGGAAAAAATAAAAAATAAATCTTCCATATTCTCGCTTATTTTTATATATAAGTTATCTTTTTTGTTTTTACTTATGAGTATGTTTATTTTGTCAAATATCCTATATTTATTGGTTACATACCTAGTTCAAAGTCTTAGAGTGAAATATCATATATTTTGTTTTATATTTTAGCTAACTAAACTTAGAATATAATTATCTGCTATATATCTAATTATATACTCCAATTTATTAATGGTGTTAGATTCTAACAAAAATAATATTTTGCTATTGTCTTCTCAACTTATCTAGATTGCAACCTTCAAAGATAGGTGCAACATCAATTTGTAGTAACTGTCTATATGTAAAAAGGTAACCTTTACAAGAATATCCTCATAAAAAAGACTATTTAATATTAAAAAGTGTCTTTACAAATATTATATTTAAGGCAGAAAATTTGATAAAGATATTTAAATTCACTTTTACATCTAATTTACGTGATTCACAATAGGTATTATATGGATCTTAAATCTAGTATTTTAGATATTACAAGGTGATATTGAAAGGTACATATATTAACTAGATATTATAAAAATAAAGATTATTTAATATTAAAAACTAATACTTATTTGTACAGCAAAATTCATTATTATTTTAGTTGTAAAGTGCAATAAGTCCCAAAAAAATTTATTATACTAAAAAAAAGATTATTATATAACTAATAAATAATCCAAATTTATATTAATAACTTATTATAAATCATCATAAATAATAATTTAATACTAGATATTATCCATTCTGTAGTTAGATATATTGATAATAAAATAAACCAATCTGAAATAATATTCTTAATCAAAAATATACATTCGATGGTTCTCTTAGTATTACCAATTACATTTATTCTCTCTAAAATATTAGTTGATGAATATAGCTTTAAAATATGAAAATTTTCTGCAAAATTACAACTTAAATTAGGTTTACAATGAAATTCATCATCTTTGTAAGTAATATACCTATCAATCATCTTAAATCCCACAGGTTTCCAATAGTATAAAATAATTACATATTGGATTATAAGTAATTGTACTAATGAGAAGATATATATACCAGATATATTATTAAGTTTTATACCTAAATATTGGTGTTCATCACTAATAAAGTTATGAACTATATATAAAAGGAATCCTAAAAAAGAACATATAAATATACGCAATTGTTTAGAGTACATATACCAGAATTCTGGAAATGTTAGTTTAGTATTACAAGTTTTAACTGAATCCATAGAATTCATAAATCTGAATTCTTCTTCATCCATAATTTCCTCATTTCTATCTGTCTCCATTTCATCATATGTAGGACATATGAGTCTCATACGTACATTACTACTTCCTAGTAAGCGTTGTTTTCTAGCCTTTGCTTGCTTCTTCACAATACTAGACATCTCATCATTATCTTCTTTACATATTTCTTCAGTCATTTTTTAGTAAGATAATACATTAAAATATTAATCCCCACTTTTCCTTTTTTCTATAACCTCTTTATTCAATACTAGTGGAGTACATCCGTTTTTTTGTAATTTAGTTATATTAAGCGCTTTAGAAACAGTAGCTAGTAAATAAATAAACACATATTTACAATACTCTTCAAAATAAGGATATTAGGTATATACATTCATATATAATTTAATATATAATATATATAAGAATACCTTAGAAATTTTTAAATTTAAATTATTATTAACTACAATAGAACCCTTAGATATATTCTTATAATAGAATTTTATATATTTAATCCTAAAATAAATGTTATGAGTAATAACTTAATTATGATATATTACCAAAAGTACAAGATAATTTTTTAATAAAATTAAAATCCAAACTCCCCTTATAAATGAGAGTGTTGGAACTTCTTTCTAAATACTTATTAAGGTGATAATACTTCTTTAGCCCCTTAATTTCTTAAAATCTAAGTTTACTGAAATATTTACTATAAAATACTGCGATATATTTTTTAATAGAAAGGTTGTAAACGTATTACATATTCCTAGAGTCAGTAGAAAATAAAAAAATAAAAAAACAAATTTGAGTGATATCAATTAATAGTATTGTGTGTATTAGTGGTTTTATGAGCGCCAAGATGCATTAACACGCCAGGAATCTAAAATGTAATATTAGACTATTCTCTGACTGGTTAGTAAAGTATGTTTCTAAATATATTAAGATTAACACCACCTGGTGGTGGTCCTGCTCCATTAATAAAGAATAAGGCTATTAGGCAATGTTATGGTCTAATGTTTTTGAATATGTTTATAACTATATGGAGTATATTTTCAATATTATATAGTAAATTTTTAAACTCTCACTTCGGAACTGAAATATCTGCATATTTATCTGTAGTATTTGTAATGGGAAGTATAAGCTCTTATTTTTTTTCAAAACTTGGTTCACGTAAATATTCTAGTGATACAGAATGGTCAAAAATACTAATATTAATACTAATAATTAACTTAATACAATATGGAGCTATTGTTTGGGGATGTTGGATACTATATAAAGTATTTATGTCTAGACATTTAATTGGTACTAAAATGTACTATTATTTTATTTTTTCAAGATGGATGTATAGTACATTATTTTGCTTAACTGCACTATACTCATTTTCAGTTATTCTTACTTCACTTACTTATAGTCAATTATTAATATCTTTAGTGAATCAAAGGATATCGTAACCTTATAATAGTTAATATTTTAAGTATTACTGTCTAATATTTTAGATCTGTTACTTTTATTACCGTTTACATAGTAATATAATTTTCAATATCTTCATCCTCTTATTTAGAAATGATCAATTGTGCTTAAATATATAATGCTTAAAGAAGTAAGATATAAAACTAAAGAGAATCAAAATATAGATAATAATATTTATAAACTATTAAAAATATTGAAGAGTAAACCTTTACAAGGTCTCCAATTATTAACATTAGAAATAATTAGGACTATACTACCTTCTAAATTAATTAAACCTATAGATACTCCTTTACCTTTTGTATATTATATTAAATATTAGTTAATATTATTATTCAAGCTAATTTTGTTTGAATAGTAAATAATTTTAATATTTATTCTCATTCTAATTTTTGTTTTTTTTTTTTTAAATGTAAATTCTAGATTGGATAGATTAATATCAAGAAACTATAAAATTAAAAAATATTGAGATAGTCTCATAATATTTATTTAAATGGTAGGAAAACTCAGATTTGAGGTGGGGATGTAATTCAAGATGAAATTACAAATGAGGAATTACCTAAATGGATTGAGTTATTTATGAAATATTTAGTCAATACTCATTTATTTGATAACTCTACACATTCCAATCATATTCTCATTAACCAATATGATATAAATAGAGATATATTACCACATAAAAATGGTCTATTACATTATCCAAGAAGTTGCTGTATTATACTTGGATCGGATGTAGTTTTGAATTCTTGGAGACCACTTACAACTCTCAAATTATCAATAATAAATAATAAATCTATAAGACTATCAAATAAAGTGTTTATTTTTAGTATTTGTACCACATCGAAGTATATTTGTTTTTATAGATAAATATTACACAGACCTTTTACATGGAATATAAAACAGATAACTTTAAATTTGTTATTTGCATAATACTTTACAATATTATCTTTTATAATAGTTGCTAATATATAATAGATAATAATAACTTATGTGGAATTAATAAAGAATTTAAAAGCAAAATTACAAAAAGACATTTTAGAACAAGTCTTACTTTTCGATATATTGGAAAGGATCAAAGTTGAGATATATAGAACTCATATCACGGTACTATTACTAATATTATATGCCATTATATTATTTTATTTCTAAAGGATTATCCTAAATAATCCTCTATTTTCCTTTCTTTTTTCTTATTGTTGAATAAAAGCTAATATCTTAGAATCCTCATTAATAAGTATACTTGGCGCACAAAACCCCTGACCCTCTAGTATTGAAAAATTATTATTATAGAACTAATCATATTACACTAAACGTAAAATATTATGCTCTGAAATTGGAAATAATGTCTAATATACATCGATTATCTGATTATCAAAATCGCGGAGACATTATTAATTCATCTCAGGGCCAATCTGGATTAACTTTGAGATTTATTGACTTATTTTTTCCTGGTATAACATGGAAACATACCATTGTATGGATTAGTATAATACAAACTATTATTTATATTGCAACATGTATTGTAGGGTCTTGGGCATTATCTCCATCTGTGTAAGTTAAATATTAAAATCTTATTTTTGACTTATAATCTTTATTATATTCTAATTCTTTAGACCAACATTAATCAAATTCCAAGCAAGTGTACCTAAACTTATTAAGCAAGGACAAATATGGCGTCTTTTAATTAGCTTGTTTCTACATGCTTCTATATGGCATATCATATTTAACATATTTTTCCAGCTTAAATTGGCTATTTCGTGTGAAGATAAATATGGCAGAATTTTATGTCCTTCAATATACTTTATTACTGGAATAATTGGGAATTTATTTTCAGCTGCAATTAGAAACAGTTGTATTGTAGCCGTTGGTGCTTCTACATCTGGATTTGGATTAATTGGTACTCAACTAGCTGAACTAATATTATTTTGGCATATTATACAAAATAAAGAAAGAGTAATTCTTAATATATTATTATTTGGTATTCTTATGGTACTTATTACATGGGGAAATCCCACTTCTGCCGTTGACCATTGGGGACATACTGGAGGTTTCCTCACAGGACTTGCAATGGGAGTTTTTGTAAATTATAATTCTGAATCAAAACCTAAATGGTATAGAATTGCATTTGCTATTGCAGTATCACTTATTATAGGGCTCTTAGTTGGTCCAATTGTAAGAATCTGGGCCTTTAAAATGGCTTCTTGTTATTTCGTATTTGCTGTTTAGTTCTATATCTTATAACAGATCATGATATATTAAGTGCTGTTCTACTCATTTTAAATATATCAATGTATAATGGCTTCTTTTTTTTTTTTTTTTTTTTTTTTTTTTTTTTTTTTTTTTTTTTAATTTAATAATATAATCAATAACATTACACATTAATTATCTCTTGTTATTTATATTACTTTAATATTTCATAATAAATATGCAAAATATATATTGATTAATATATAGAAATAACTGGAATATTATCTAATATTATCTTACTTGATAGTATGGATATCTATATCTATCTGGTGTGTAAGATGCCATTGTAATTGCAAAGTCTACTGGAGATAAGTTCGGATCTTCTATTAATCTTCTTCTTCTTCTTTTAGAAGTTTTATAATCTTTATCCGGAACTATTCCTAGTAAACATACTGCTAAGCTAAATGCAATTACTCCCAATATTACTGCAATGACAATCAATATCCAAAAATACTGATTTCTAGCAGCATCATTATTAAAATTATTATTGTCATATATATTCAATTTAGAAGGATTTTCAGCTTTATTGCCAATTTCATATAGCTGTCGCGTTGTATCCATTGCACTCTTATTACTTCTGTACCACCCAAATGCTGCAAAAGGTATAAAGTATGATGGACCTCCTGAGAGAGTTGCCATAATTCCAGATTCAAGTGCACCAATTGAGCTAGCAATATTAACATAAGTTGAAGTACTACCATTCATATTTATATACTCAGTAATAAAATATAATAAAACTGTTTTATTATTACGACATTTAATATTGAGATCTATAATATTACAGGCGCTATTTCATATTTTGCCATTATGAAATTTAAGTTTGTAGTTATAAAATCTGAGTAACTCTTGAATATATGTAAATATTTTTTTTTTTTAATTATAAAAGATCCATATCCTTAATCATATAGTAATAAATTATTACAAGTAAATTTTTTAATGAGGAAAATATCCCAATTAACTTACAGCATATTTTTAATAATTTTCTCTCAAATATATTATTGATACCTTTCAGGTTTTAAATTAAAATGTATCTTTGTGTTCTATTTTGTTGTTTATCAATAATTTCATCAAATATTTTACAAGTTTATTGTCATGGGCAGTATAATCCACCTAATACAAATGATGAAGATTTACGACATTTCGGAAGTTTTGGAATGAGTCCTGGAATGGAATTTTATCATTCACATAGGGTATATGGTACGCCATTATTATTAGAAAACCAAGACTTTACATTGTGGATAATTCTCGCAATTTGCTGCGGTAGTGTTCTTTTTTTATCAATTGGTATCATTTTTTTATATCAATATATAAGACATGATCCTGAATATAGTGAAATGAAAAATGAAACCTATAATAATCCTTATTTTAATGAATTCCAAAAAATTTATGAAAATACTCCTATAAATAATATATATATCCCAACTAACCAGAACTTACACCACTATCAACCAAATTCAAATTTCCCTGTTGCAAGCTGTTGTAAGAATTATAATATTAACACTTGTATTCCAAATTCTAACAAATGTAATATTTGTTATACAAAATACTAGAACCAAATACCCACACATTATGTGTAAAATTATTTTTATAGGTAGGATTTATTGTAAAAGTTCATTGCCTTTGCAGCCAATTAAACATCATTCAACAAAAAATGAATTTCTTATATATTTTAAACTTTATAATCTTATATATATAAAATTTATTTCCAATCTAAATTTTATTTGATATTTCTTAACTTTCGTTTTAATTTCTTTTGGTCCTTATCTAGTATACTAATATTCTCATCACTTTCATCTTGTTTCACTTTTTTTTTTCTTGGATATAACAATCTAAGATCAATACCTCCCTTAATATTATCATCATTAATAGATCGTAACTTTACCATAAATTCGCCTTTGATAAATTCTTCATCTTCATTAGATTCATTATCTATTGAAGAAATTTCGATATCCTTATTGTTTGATAACATCAAAGTTGCTAAAAATGAACGGGATATCTGCCATTTTGGCAAACCCTCTACAATACTTGAAAATTTTACGCTGTCAATCCCCATACTTATAATTTGAGTTCTAATTTTCTCTATAATTTTTTCTCCCTCAGATTTAATATCAAAATCTGGTCTTTTATTTTGAATTTCCAAAATAGGTTCTAGGTATTCTGTCCAAGAATTTATGCGTGCATGTAAATTAGTCTTATGATCTTCCAAATCAAATTCACTAATTTTTTGATCATCTTCTATATTTCCTTGTTGAACATTACTAGTAATAAAATCTTCCAATATATGGTCATCTACCATATCTGCAGAGTATTGTTGAGAATCTTCGCATTCATCAATATTACAAATGTTTACATCTTCAAATTCGTTATTATTATCAAAGCAAATGTCATCTTTATTATCCTCAGTTTCACACAAAGATAAATCGTTAACATTAATATCACCTAACGTAGAATCTTTCTTTTTTGCATTTCCAAAAGATTGCTTCGAATAATACTTTCTCCAGGCAGTTATATTATTATGTATATCTACTTCTAAACTAGCTAATAGACAACTTTTGAACTGGTTCTGTATAATCAGTTTATCACTAAGTAATATTGGCTTTTTTAAATCACAAAAAAATGGAATATATTGATCTGATGAACAATTAATATCTTTTTCTTCTCTATATTGTGTTAGCCCCATTATATAAGAGCGAATACTGTATTTATTTATAAAATTAAGTATACCAGCCTTTTCTCCCATCTTTACTAATGATAAGGTATATGACTTAGTAGGAATTTTATATGATTTACCTTGTTTGATTGCTCTATCTCTTCCAATCTTTATATGTTCATCCATTAACTCCCATGGATCATTCTTATTTTTTTTTGTACCACTTATTACAGCCTCTATAGATTCTCCCTCCAGTATATTATTGCAAGTAATCACACCTTTTTCACTTATATCATTGTTACTTAAAGCTAAATCATCTTCAATATTATACTCCATGTCTATATTAGATTCAGTATATTCATTTATATTGTCATAGTTGCTAGTATTGTGAACATCTTT
Source organism: Cryptosporidium muris RN66 (assembly GCF_000006515.1). NCBI lineage: Eukaryota > Apicomplexa > Conoidasida > Eucoccidiorida > Cryptosporidiidae > Cryptosporidium > Cryptosporidium muris. Next base: position 1,170,644 of record NW_002196570.1, on the reverse strand, counting down.
ATTATAGTCACTACAATTTTCTTTAGAATTGGATACATTTTCACAAAAACTACTGTTATTTCCTAATAAACCAATATCTGATTCATCTAGAAATAAAGTAAATGTTGAGGGATCAATACGATAAATTGGTAGTGATATACATGACTGTGATACCCCAATAAGTGGTGAGCAGATTATATTTATACATTTCGATTCTCCCTTTATTTTGTCATTTAATTTCGTATCAAGTGAAATATTTAAATTTCTCCCAAATTGTAATAATTCCAATGGAACTGAAAAAATATTATCCATTAAGAACGCAGTACCTTTATTATTAGTTGGTTTTCGGATATACCCATTCATGTTTGTTGATTGTTCTATATTACAATTATTGATGGAGCTTGTACATTCCAATTTATTACTATTTCCCAAAGATAGTAACTTTAATGTCTCATATACTAAAGTATGTAAGTGCTCTATCTTCTTAGAATATATATTCGTTGAGTTTTGTATTATTAGTGCTGCTTCAGCAAAGTTAAATAATTGAGATGAACTATGAGAATTATCATTCATATTTTCTGTACTTTGACTATAGTTTATCTCATCTTCAAGAGTCTCTAGTACTGATAAATATTTCTCTAATTCTGCCGAAACATCTATATTCCAGTTTAATGAAAGATCTTTGCATTCTATAGATCTTAATAACGATAAGCTGTCACCAAGTTCGTTATTACATAGCATATCGTAATTCTCTCTATTTATATACCTATAATTTTTCCACTATTTTATTTACTAAAATAATTACACAAAATCTTCAAATCTTGCTATTTATCTTTATTCGTGGGGTTTTTTTCCTTTAAAAAAAAGAATATAAAAATTAAAAGAATACGGCGCCTTTAAATTTTAAATATCTAAACTCATCATAATGTGATAAAATATCATATATATAATTAAATAGCTACCTTTTAATTGAACAAGTCAATAATATTAGAATTACACTAAGATAAATAAAACCATCTATGAAATTTATCCAAAACTGTTGCAATTCTTCTTATGGATACTAAGTTATATTTCAGATCGTTACATGCATGCAATTACTTGCTGCATGTAAATATTGACACTGAAACTTTTCTTTATGATAAAACTATTTTATATAAATTAGACTCAATTTTTTACTTATTTTTTCGGTTATGGAACAAATTGATGAAAATAAGGTTAGTATTCACAAGGTATATGATAACTCGATAAACTCAAGAACCTATAACCTACCCCAATTACCAAAATTAGCAAGACTAGACTTAAATATAATTAGAAGAGAAAGAAACTCTAATAAGGAAAATAAATGTATGAAATTTAACTATGAAAATGAGGCTGTTTCCCAGTTAGGAGCTAGTATTACTAAAAAGAAAAGTGTAGAAGCAGTAAGAAATGAAGAAAGTGGTTTTAAGGCTAAACAAGAACCACCAAATGAGGATTATAAGACCTTTATGACTGAATCATCTGAACCAATGGATGAATTACACGAGATATCGAAATTTATCAAAGATTTCGAAGAAGAAAGAAATAAAGAAAGAAAAGATTTAGAAGATGATATAGTTAAAGTAAAACAAGAAATTTCAGAATATAAAGAAAAACTACTGGATTATTGGATTGAAATTACATTTCTTCGAACTCAACTTCTAAATTTAAAAGATGAAAGTAGTTCTTAACAGTTTTAATAAGAATTTTGTTAAAAATAAGCTAGTATAACTAATGTAAGAGCACTGGTGAATAAAAAAGATTACCATAAATTATTTTATATAATAAAAAAAGGTATTAAAATTATTTATTTAATAATATCTATTTTAATGTGATATCAAGATGACAATTGAACAAGTATCACATGGGAATAAATTGAAACCAACTTCAAGATCTTTCTTCTCAATAAAGATTGTATCACCACATCTACAGTCATAGTACATTACTCCTGAGTTATCTTGAAGACACTTTAACTGATTATATTTAATATTATAATGCCAAGAAGATGGATTAAATTTCTCTTTTTCACACTTTATATCATAATTCTTTCTTCTCTGAGGATCTTTTAGTAGACTGTATGCATCATATAAAGCATGATATTGAACAATTACATCCGAATATTCGGCATTTTTGCTGTTCTTTGTAATATCTAAATTAGTAGAATTCTTATTAATGTACTTGACTTTTTGATAAATACTTTTATCTGGATGAAATATACGAACAAGTTTTAAAAATGCTAATCGTATATCCCTATCAGTTGCATCTTTAGATACCCCCAATAAGGAATATGGATCTGACAACATTGAAGTATTTACTAGATTACTTTCTCTAAGGGTAATTATGTCAGGCGGTAACTTTTTGTCACCCATTACCGAAGCAGCGGCATATTTGTCTCTTGTAGGATATGGAATATAACATGTAAACTTAATTAACATCCTTTTTCCCTTCACCTTGTAAAGTAACAATAATTACTATGAACAGGTAAGAGCTATTTTAATACATATATAGTATTTAAAGATATATTACTATTCTTTATTGTAAATGCTTTTTATAGAGTGCCTTTATGTCTAGTTAATGAAGCTGTTGCAAAGTAAGTAAACTGAAATATAAGGCAAGTACTTACTATTTTAGCCAATAATATCTTTTTTTTATTAGGGCAAGGCTAAAAAAAAAAACGGAACAGGTAATATTTATTAGTACTGTATTAAATAGATCCTGAAGAGCAAATTTCATATACTATTTACTCTTCTATATTTTAGACCTTTGAAGGAGAAGGATTAACTCCAGAAAAAGAACCTGATAATATATATGATATGTAAGTTAGAAATAATATTAAAAATATTTTGAAATTATTCTATACTAAAATAATTTTGTTAACTCAATTTTCTAGATCAACATTACCCAATATGATTTTAATGCCTGGAATGTCTTCACCAGATACTATAGAAAAAATAAAAGAACTAGCGTAAGCCTATAAATATAAGGAAGCACTTTAATTTATCTGTATATATATATATATATAATACTTTTTATTATTAAACTTATTTATTATTTCAGAATTAAAAAAAGAGGATATTCGGCAAGTAGCACAAAAAAATATCAATATGACTCAGAATCATTAATTAATAATACAAATGTTACTCATAAAGATATATCTCCTGGTTCTGAGAATAATATTGAACATAATCAAGTTAGTAATGATGATAATATCACAAATCAAAGTGAGCATCTTGAAATAAATGAGACTGAGACTCAAAGTGAAGTACCCAATATTTGTGAAGATAAAAATACATTTGAAACTGACTTTGATAGGATCAGTAGTGAAGGTTCAATTGCTGATGAAGGCTTTATAGCGAATAATAATATAACTAGATAAAGTCTTGATTAATTTTCAAGAATTTGTAATAGAAAGATGTTTAGTAAATATCTAGCTAGTAGTATAATTTTTTTTTGTGAAAATAATAAATTAGATATCACGAAGTACTACGAAGGAATTATATTGTCATTCATTAACAAAACAAAATACACAAATTATTGAGACCAAAGTGCAGATAAGTATACAAGTATTGATTTATATGGTTAATATTACCTTATTCATATCTTAATTGAAGTTAATAAAACAAAAAGTCAAATAAAATATATGCTTTAACTTATCTTTACCCATCTATCATCTCCAAAAAGTGGTTTGGTAGTTAGAACAATATTTCTAATTCTGACAGTGAATTGGTTATTCTATTAAACTGAATACTTGAAATTATTTTATATATTATCCAAAAGTATATTTTTTAGCACTTTTTTTTATTTTACAAAAGGATCTTCTTTATAACTATATCATCTCAATTTGAATATATATAATAGTTTTTTATAACCCTATTCAAAGGTTATAAAAGACATAATTTAATATTAAAGATTTGTATATCAAATATATTCAATAAGATAATTTATTTGGAATTTACTTAGTGTCTATATATCCACCAGTATAATTATTTTTTATTTATTAAAAAATCCATTGCTAATTTCTAGATATTTACTGGCACTTCGCTTACCTAAAAAAAAAAAAATACATCAATTTTATTTAATTAGAACATGGAACAAGATTTTGCAACATTTCAACAAATTCATTAAAATCCACTCCTCCATCATTATTCTTATCAACTTGCTTTATAATCTTTTTTAATTCACTCATCTCTATTTTGTCGTCCTCTTGAGAAAATAATCTAAAAAGTTCTTGAGTTGAAATTTTACCAGACCCATCCTTATCAAACATCTGGAAAGCTCTTTCCATTCGCTCTTTACTTAATAAGACATTTCTATCAATAGCACAAGTGACAAATTCTGAATATCCAATAGATCCAGATTTATCCATATCTAATAATGGCATCAAACTATCTACCTGTTCTTCAATATTTATATTACTAAAATTTGTACTAGTACGGTTATTAGATAGGGAATCAATATCTTTAAGTCTAACAAAATCTTGATAACCCCTAATAAGCTCATTTCTATCCAACATCCCATCATTATTAAGGTCTAATTTTCTAAAAATATCTGTAAGTTTTTTTGTCTCTTCATGAGTTGTCAGTCTACTAGCCATATATAATAATGCTGCTTGTGCAAGCTTTTTTTCAGCTTGAAAGTGTTGTATATTAGTCATTGCTGACTCTAAAGAAGGTAAATCATCAATTGATGGGGATTCTATTGCATACTTTTGTATCCATGAGTGTTCAAGGCACTGAGCAGCTGATATTCTAAGTGAGGGATGAAAAGTGAGCATCTTACGAATAAGATCCTTTGCCTCTTCAGAAACACTTTTCCACTGTGGTAAATCAAAGGCATATTTACCAGTTTCAACACGTTTAAGAATATCATATTCATTTCTTCCATAAAATGGTGGAGTACCAGATAATAATATATATAAAATTACACCCATTGACCAAATATCACATTTTTCATCATAAGTACCCCTTAAAACTTCAGGAGCAATATAATATGCAGTTCCAATTCTATCTCTCATCTTTGTATTCGGTTGGAAACAAGTAGACAAACCAAAATCAATTACTTTAATATCACAATTCTTTTCTTTTGATTGTAATAAAATGTTTTCTGGTTTCAAATCTCTATGTACAATACTATGTTTATGCATATATGTAACTCCAGAAAAAACTTGTTTAATTATCCTAGCTGCATCTATTTCACTAAACCTTTTTCTTTTAATAATCTCATCAAATAATTCTCCACCTGTATATAATTCACTTACAATATAGTAACTATTAGAATCCTCCAAAATTTCAAATAATTTCATAATATTTGGATGATCTAATTTCTTAAGTAGATCAACTTCTTTCAAAATAGTGCTGGTATCTTTATTTTTTGCATTCTGTTTGTTAATAACCTTAACAGCATATTCCGTACTTGTTACGCGATCTTTACACTTTATAACTTCCCCAAATGAACCTTTACCTAACAAACATATTATACTATATTTTTCAGCAAATGATCCACTTCCACTCTGCACAAACATACCAGTACTTACACTACTCCTCTCAATACTAGATATACGACTCTGATTCATAACAGCCGTTCCACCTGAAGTCTCATCTATTACTTTATGTACTTCATTTTCAGATATTTCTGCTTTATTACGTAATTTTGCACTATATTGACTTGAAGATGATCCGCCCATTAAAGTTTTTATAATATTCCTTTATCTTTTAAGTTGTGATAGTCAAATTTGCACACTTGACCGGTTAGTTCACTACTTCAGACCTATTCCTGCATCTTGAACGTACCATGTCTTATCTTGCGTATCTGGCAAATAGACAGATATTGTCATTGATTTCATAGGAATGTATATTTATAATTAAGTCTATAAATGAACCAATATATTAACAAATACTATTTAAATTATTATTTAAACATATCTTGAAGAAAATTTAGTTTTTTTTTTTTTTTTTTTTTTAAAAAAAAAGAAGTGACTCACTAGAACATTGTATCAAGAGTTGTGAAGTTTAAAGATGCAGCTTATAGTATTAACTACTTGAAGTTATCAGTTTATTTCTGCCAGAATTAAGCTATTATTTGTAATATACTTACAATTTATATTTACAAATGTCCAGCTTTCTTTTAAATCAGAAATATTATACCAGATTTATAGATTTTTTTTTCAATAACATGAATATTATCAGGCATCCTTTACTATATGTATATATTTATATATTCACTGACAAGATATTTAACCCAAGATATTATTATTTAAATATATATTGAAGTTAATTACTTATACTTTTCCTTTTTCTTTCTTTATTTGGGAAGAGATACAAAAAAAGAAGAAAAATAAATACTCCACTATAAAAAGATCTAGCTGTTTACTAGATAATTTTCATTTGTAAATTTACTTTTTTGAGAGTTATATTACCTTAGCTATTAATGTGTACTTTTTTTTTTTGTTTGAATTTAATGTTACTATTAAACTTTATTCAAGATATTCTAGTGCATGCATATGTCTAGTATACACACTTCAGGCGCCAATATTTGCTAAGACTAAGAAATATTATAAATAAATAGCTAATTTGTTAGAATGAAGTTAATTATTCTAAGATTAAATAAAGTCGAAAAGGGGCTAGTATAATCTATTAGATTTAATATAATCAAGTATATATAGCAGAGTATGAATAATTAATCTATTATATATTGTTGATATTTATATAGGACTAATTCCAATACCAATATTATATTAGTTTAATTGATAAGACGATTTATAAATACTATTATTAACTAAATATTAGGATAAATTAATATTGTAATTAGCTCTAGATTTTATTTAATAGTTTCTCTAATTAAATTTTGCTTATTATATTCAAATTTATATTGTATTATTATCAGTTTCATGCGCATGCAAATACCAGTAACATAACTACAACTTTTTTTTTCTTTAATTAATTTAATAATTATGTTTAAAAAATCACTATTATACCTTGTGATATAAATATTATAAAAAGAAAGTATTTACTGTGTGCGTGTGTTTGGCCACTTCTGTGATAATTAGAAATTGGGATGTATAATTTTAAGGTATAAAAAGACAAAAAAAAAAAACAAAATGACTGGTAGAAATTTGGTGATATTCTATATAATAACTTTATGTAAGTCTCTTTAAATATGTACCTTAGTATTTAAAAAAAATAGTATAAATTATAATACTCATAGTATTGATTTGTTTAAGATCTTTATTTATATTTATTTTTGCTTATAATCTTTAGATCTAAATTTAATTTCAAAGATACTATGTAAACCAATTAAATATTCAATATGTGGTAAATGGGAAACAAAGGAAAGGCGTGGAGGTTTAAGTAATAAAGATGATATAAATATATCTGGATGCCAATGGATTGGATGTCATAGAATACATATTAGAGAGAGTAGAAAGTACGCAATTACCCCAAGAAATATTGTCGAATTTACTAGATATGAATATAACTCAACTACAGGATGTGAACCTGAAAATTTTAGACGGCTAATTATGGCCAATGGAATATGGGAAGTTAAAGATGAGTCAAAAAGTAAAATTAAAATAATATGGAAGAAAATTATAATCCGTACAAAGCCTAATAATATAAATATTTTAGATGATATCAAGAAAACAAATTGGAAATATAAATCGATTGATCCAGAATATTTTTTGAATTTAAATTTACTGAATACATGTATAAAATATGCAGGATTAGCAAATAATTACTTTTTTGAATCATATAATTCATCAACAATTACAGTTAATGGTCAAACAATAAAAGTTAGTAATGAACCAATGATTATAGATAATATTGAGCAATCTAAAGCTGAAGAAGCTTTATTACGTAATTTGACTGGATATAGTGGAAATATAATAACAGATAAGTTACCTCAAGAAGATACACTTGAAGACAAGTGGGCATTTTTCTTTAGATATGCAGAACCATGGACTAAAAATGTTTGTAAGTGGGAAGAAATTAGAGAGTTTTGCTCAAATTTTCCAGTTGAAGATAATAATAAATGTATAACTTATGAATTAGAACACATTATAAATAATACTTCTTCATCATTAAAACTACCTTTATATCCATTTAAACCAGAAATGGCAAATACAGATATGATTGAATTTTATCGGTTTAGAAAATGTAAAGAAAAAGAAAATGATATTATTTATCAAGATAAGTAATTTTGTATAAACATAAAGTTTAGCATGTAAGGTAAATCTTAAATATTGGCGGATAAAGAATTTTTTTTCTTATTTATATAGCATTAATTATTTTAAATAATGGAAAGTGATTATGAAGAGAGTATTTTTGGTCATGATATATCTTTTAGTAAGAAGAGTGTAGCAAAACGTCTTGGAATACAAATTAAACCATCTGTTAAGTATAAAAGTGTGCAAAAGGAATTAACGAATAATGAAAAAACTTTGATTGAGCTAAGTAGCAGTAGTTCAGAAGATGATAATAAAGAAGACAATATAGATAATTCACTACCTAAGGAATATGGCTCACATGCAACGTCAATATCTTCTTCATCAGAAACATTAAGAGTGAATGTAAAGGTGTATACTAGACAAGGTGCAGATATAACTGTGATAAAAACATTAATAGTTACATTATATAGAAGCGATTTAATAATGAAATTAGTTACATTTATATCTAATAACTTATTACCTATGGTCAAAATAGAAAAAATCAAGGTTTTTTTTGATGGAGATTTATTAAACTATTCAGATAACTTTAACTCTATAGGGATTGAAGATAATGAACAACTAGATGTAAAAGTTCCATTTGAATGCACATGGAAAATTTAAAATATATAATATAATATTAATAATTGAATTATTATTGAATTCCTCTATTTGAATTTATATTCTTTTCATATGGAGCATTTATTGGTGGTTGTACTGGTTGTAATGGGGCTGAATAATTTGTTTCATAAGTTCTGTCTGGATCATTAATAGATAAATCACCACAAGCAATAAATGGGACACTAAATGGATCAGAAATTAGATCTCTTGTTAATTTCGCACTATTAAAATTTCTACATACAATAAATGCTTCAAGACTTGAATTTCTGGAACTAGCAGGTTTACAACAGTCAACATATTCAAAATAATAAAACATTTGTTGATATATGAATGCAATATTTTCACCTCTAAATATCTTAGCAACAAATGACCCACCATCACAAAGTAATTTAGTTGTGATACTTAATGCAGATAATAATAATTGATTTTGTATAAATTCATCAATATCATGAAACCCTGTAACATCTGGTGCACCATCGCATAATACCAAATCAGCTTTTTCTCCCCCAAAATAATCAAGAATAATATCAACTGTATTCTGTGATGTAATATCACCTTTTATTATATTAACACCTTCTATTGGAGCCATATCTTGTAAATCAACAGAAACAATTAATGCGTTATTATTTTCGTTGCAATTTAATTTTTGAGATAAAACTTGACTCCAACTACCAGGAGCAGCACATAAATCTACAGCTCTATTTACCCCCTTAAAGATTGGATAATATTGATCAACTTGCAATAATTTATATGCAGATCTTGCACGATATCCTTCTTGTTTGGCTCTTCTATAATATATATCTCTTCTATCACGGCTAAGTTTCCCCATATATTTGAATAAAACCTTAAAGAGAAAAAATATTATTTATCAAGTTAAATATTTTAATATATTAACCTTATATATTTTAATTTATTACGCTACAATTGATATTATTACTAAATAAACCCAATTTTAAGATAATATTGTTGCTTTTATATAAAGCGGTCAGGAAAAATCGGGGCTAATTGTATTGATAATAAGCAATTTAACATAAAAAAAAAAGATCAAGTACAATGTAAAATATATACAATACCATTCTCTAACTAATATATAAATATTTTCTGTATATTCTTAGCAAATCAAGCTATTACAGTTATAAATTATACAATATTATTTAAATATTTTATAGTACAAGAAAAAAGAAATTTATATACTACATTAAATTCATCTTAAAAACATTAACGCAATAAGTATATATACTGTGTAATATTATAAAGGATATTATTGAAGTAAGTTCTGAAGATTAAATATTATACGAAAATTAAGTAAGTATTTGTCATAATAAAATTAAATATTTATATTACTAATGACATCTTATTGATCTTTATGAAGAAAAGATCACAATTTCTAACTAAAATATATTTGGAAAAGATTCACCTATCAAAGTTATTTATCGAACTTAATGTCTAATTTAACCGAAATATCAATAGTAAAATAAAGTATACTTATTTACTTACCAAATATTTGAGAATATTTTATTAGGGTTATTTCAATATTAGATATATCTGAATTTTATATATATAAATTAATTTCAAATATATCATTAACTTTAAAAATATTATTTCAATATATTATTACATAATTGTTTACAGAATCAAAATTCAAATAAAAGATTTTGTCTCTAAATATTATAATTACAATCATATATAATATTAGAAATATCATATTTATATAAAAAAGAAGTAAACGAAAAACTTATTCAAATATAATGATTAAGTTATATTAATAATAATATGCAGCTATTTACTCTTTATTAATATTTTTGATTTAAGGATATTAATATTGCAGGAATCTACAGTATAAAGCCTTTTATAATATTAATGCCATATATAAATCTTATTTTTCATTTTAATCAATTATAATACATTGTGATATTAGATTAATTTATAGTCTAAATTTACCAATTGTGATATAAAGATTAAAAAGAAAAATGTAAATATTAATTTAAATAATCCAAAAATACTAGTATTTCATTATACAGTTAATATTATCTTTTCATATTAATCTAAATAATATATATAAAAAGTAAGAATTCCAGATATTCAGAGAAATTCCAATGACAATCTATAAGATTTAGGTTTCTTCAATATACCCTTAATATATTCTCGTAAAATATATGTAATAATTAGTTATACCAGTATTTTACTATAAATCTTGTATATAATTAGATATACTAAAAATTCACTTATTTCATAATTTACTAGTAAATACTTATTTAATAGATAAATTAAGTACAAAATCTTTAATTGGTTTATCTAAAAATTTTCTTAAATTATTGCAAATTTATGCGTAAGACAAGGCGGATCATGCGAAAAGTATAGGTATCGAATACTTAAGTAATGTAATTGGTGAATAAATTTTCTAACATTAAGTAGAAATTCTGTAAATAATATACATTAGCAATAAAATATATCTTTGGAAAGATATCCACTAGAAATGGTTAATATTAAATCACCGAAGAAAGATATTTCGGTTTTTTTCCAGTGCTTAGCTCCAAAACCTGAAGAGGTATTAGAAGATATTGTATTTCATCCAGATTCAGTTATACTTCCACCTGTTTCAGCAGTTCCATTTGATTATTATCCATATTCTCCATGTTATAAGTATCCGGAAGTTACATGTAGTTACCCTTTTGTTTCTTCACCACCATATGCTGTTCATTATATGACTAATTTAGGAGTTCCTAGTATCTTCCATCCTTTAGATATCAGCCCAGAACAGAGAAAAAATGTATTTCAAAGGAACATTGGTAAAAATAGACATATTCATGTAGAAAAAGGTGAAGAAAATTTGGGAAAGTTCTGGTCGGCAACTTATCCACAACGACCAGTGGGTTGTATGGGATAATTACATAAAATTTATCAAAATTAAATTAGAAATATCTATTAGCAACTTAAGGAAGATAATTTATTATTTTATTCCTTTTCTTTATTGAAAACTCTTTTATTAATAATAGACAATAGATAATCTACTATATAATTAACTGTTAGTAATGCTCCAAGCCCTTCTTCACCACAGGCTAATTCTTTGTAAATTGGTTCAACTATTATGAAACCAAAAGTTTTTAGTCTATTAATTTGAATATCTGTTATTGGATGAGACCACATCATTGTATTCATAGTAGGAAATACAATGATAGGCTTTGAGAAGTCCCATGCTCTAGCTATATTTGTCTAAAAAAGTGTACAAATAATTTTTAATACATGATAGGAGAACAATTTTAATAATAGATTGACTTCTCAACTTACCAATAGATTGTCACATAGACCATTAGCTAATTTCCCCAGTGTATTTGCTGATAATGGTAAAATAATAAACATGTCTGCCCATTTCCTTAGTTCTATGTGAATAATTGGATCTCCTTTAGATTTCCAATTAAGTTCTTCCTCATCACTTATAATATTCATATAAGTTGAGTTAAAAAAGTGAGTTGAAGATTTTGTGACTACAATTTTGGTGATGATTTCAATATTAAGTTTCTTAGCAGAGTTAGTTAATAACTTGATAATATCTTCAGTTTTAATTGCAGCTACGCTTCCCGATATTCCGACTAGAAGATTATACTGAATCATTTATGAATATCAAGTATTTTATTATCAAATTATACTAAAATTAGAATTATTTTAAAGGAATATTGTCAATATAAAAAAAGAAAAAAAAAGTTAGAATAAATGCAGAATTGCTCTAGACATTAAAATTAATACTATAAATTTAGTGGAAAAAGGAAGGACATACTCCAGAGGATTGTCGAGCACAGTTCAGCACTGCCCCCCCTCCATAACTCCGAACATAACATCCCTCCGGTGCTTTGGGTTACAGGAGATGATGACCTCTATAGTTGCCTGCTGGCAAGACAGACAGGACTTCTTCCCCCCTAAGCCCAAGCTAATTACTCCCACGCCGGGAATCGAACCCGGGTCGCCCGGGTGAAAGCCGAGTATCCTAGCCCCTAGACTACGTGGGATTACATACTCTCGCCCTCTAAATAAATTAATATTATAACTATATAAGTGCCTTAAAAAGGTCAGATATTATTATTAAAATAGGCTCTAAAAAATAAACTCCTTTTTTAAAAAGGGTAATATTTTATTATTATTATACTATATGTGTAAGGTTTAGTATGATACTTGTGAAATATTAGAAATACTAATTTTAGCTTAAGTTACTTTTTTTTTAGTTATAATATCTTTTATAATATCTATTTATAATAGTTAATCCTGCATTCTGACAAATTCTATTAAAAAGGGGAGTTTTTATACTCTAAAATTTTTATCTATGTATCCATTTATTAAAGAAACTATCTTTTTATTTCACTGTTTAGCTATTTTAAGATATTAAGTGATAGGCTGTGTATTTATACTCAATTTATTATAAAAAGTATTATTTAAACAAATAGCTAGCTTAAAATATATTGTAATTAGATAAATATTATTGTATAGTATATAGTCCTATTTTTATTTTTAGCTTTATAATACCTTGAAGATAAAAGTAATCGATAAATACTAATAATATATTATATAGTTCTAGTAAAATATAAAAATATACTTTTAGATTAATTATAGAGATATTGATAAACTATTTATTTAAGTAAAGAATTTATTTATATTTATTTGTATAATATATATTAGAAGAATTAATTAAAATGTTTTATAAAGAAATTTAAAAGACTATTCAACATTACTTTTTATTATTATTATTACTTAGGGTATTTTTAATATAATACCTAAAACAACAAATAAGAATAATAAATTTGCCAAAAAAAAAGTTTATATTTTCAAAACTCAATTATTAATTATTTCTTTAATATTTTATTTTATAGGTTATAAATATTTAAAATATTACCTAATAATATATTTGATAAAAATAATCTTTTACAATAAAATCTACCTTTAATTTATACTATATACTATAATTGATTATAATTTATTTAAAAACTCAAACCTGATCTAATATTTGTATAATTTCAGAAGTTTCTCTATTAATAGAAACCTTCTTTCAATCATTATTAAATTTTATCTTAAATTAAATAAAGAATCCTTAATATTTATTAAGGTATAAGGTATTTTGACAATATAAGATAATATACCAAGTATATAATAGAGATCATCTCTTTAAAGAAAAGTATTAGTAACAAAATCTTGGCAACTATTAGATTTTTTCCATAAATAAATATTATTATGGATATTTATTTATAAACTATTCCTAATTATTTCTCTTTTTTTAAAGTTAAGATACTAACAATTTACAATACTATATCTCTTATTACTATTCCAAAAAAAAAGAAAAAATAAATCTCATATCTTTTCTTAAATTCATAGTTTAATTATTTTGCTTTATTATTATTATTACTATTATTTTTCTTTTTATAAAAGAGAATAAATTAATAAACATTAGTTATCTAAGCTACATTAAAATTAGTACTTCTAACTACTACTTTTTGATGCTAAAGTCCTTGATAACCAATCAAGACCTTCATACAAACCATCACCAGATGTTGCACATGTAGATTGAATGTACCAATGTCTATTCCGAATATTACTTAATTGAAGTTTCTCTGTAACATCAGTAGCACTCATAGCATTTGGTAAATCTTGCTTATTTGCAAATACTAAGAGGGCAGCATCACGTAATTCATCTTCACTAAGCATCCTTGCTAATTCATCTCTCGCATCATTAATACGTTCTCTATCATTACTATCAACGACAAAGATTAAACCATCAGTATTTGAATAATAGTGTCTCCATAATGGTCGAATCTTATCCTGACCACCTACATCCCAAACTGTAAACGATATATTCTTATATTCAACAGTCTCAACATTAAACCCAATTGTTGGTATTGTTGTCACTACCTCACCTAGCTTTAGTTTGTATAAGATAGTTGTTTTACCAGCAGCATCTAACCCAACCATTAGAATTCGCATATCCTTCTTACCAAATAAATTTCTCCATATCTTTGTTAATGCTAGTCCCATCGTTTAACAAACCTTAAAATAATCAAAAAATCTAATCTTCCAAATTTTTTATTTCTTTAGAGACGACCTATTTTATATACTCAAATTGACATTTATATTAGATAGCCCCACAAGCGCTGATATGTCTCTCTCGTGTAGTACTTAGTACTATACACTCACTCGCAATTATTATTAGTCACATTGATATATTAAATTAAATATCTGTACAGATAATATACAGAACAAATCTCTTAAAAGTCTGAATCTGAATCTTAAGAAAAACCAGAGGATCTAGTTAGGTTTACTAGTTGATAACAATAATAAACTAATACTTAGATATTTAGTAGAATATAGATACACATGATCTAAATTTTTTATTATCAAATAGTATCCATACTTTCTCCTATATAAGATATCAAAATATTAGTGTTAATTTATGTATTATTTATTCTATATCTCTACTAGGGAAGATAACCATAATATTGGGATATTTAGTATTATCTAAGTCTATATTATAAACAATATTTATAAAAAGAAAGAGTATTAAAACTATACCAACAATAATATTACTTTATTTTTCTTTTAGTAATATTAATAAGGAACCTTAGGGTTTTATAAGTATAAAGAAAAAAAGTGTATCATATGGCGCCATGTTTGTTTTGGCGCTATAGGGTGCACTTTTTTTTATTGATTTTTTGTTTTGACCTATATAATGGCATGAAAAGTAGTAACGTAAGATATAAAATTAATGGGATTAAATTTTTGTAATATAAATTAATTAAAAAATGATTCAAGGAATATTAAATTATTGGTACTCTAATGGTGCTAATAACTATAGTGGAATTGAATCAAAAAGTGATACTGAATCTAGCTTAGAGAGTGAAACAAGTAGTGATAGTATAGATGAAAGTCATACATTAAATTGGGGATTTTTAGATTATGTTGAACATCTTCTTGTAGTATCAAGGTCTATGGAGGCTTCATCTGAATTGAACTCTACAAATAACCCTATATTTCAAAGTATATGGTCTAAAATAGATGATAGAGCTAATTTATTACATAGATTAATGTTACATAAGGTAAGTATAGAAATTTCAACTATATAAATACTAAAGATAATTATTTGAATAATTTTTTTTTATTTTCTCTTATATTATATATTGAATAGGCTGAAAAAATATATAAGAAAGGTATCAAGACAGTGAATATTAGGAATAACCAAGATATATTAAGGAATATACAACAATATTATTTTAATATTCAGGTTAATATTAAATTATTAAATAAACCGGAATTTAGTAATACAGAAATTAAAAAGATTGATTTAAAGACACTCATAGTTTTAGATTCAGAAAATTGCCAACAATTTGAAGATAAAAAGTCAAATAAAATAACAGCTATTGAAGCTATATATATAGAAGCTGCTAAATGTTAATTAGTGTTTAGAAGAATTATCCAGAATTTTTGTATTTCTACCTACAAAATTAAGTTAATTAGATAACTAGTGCTTAGTATAGCGCTAAACTTAACATTTTGAGCGTGTATTATTTTTATTATTACATAAGATAATAAGCAATATCTTTTATACTTTAGAGGGTAAATACTAGGAAGAGTTTTAAATTAGCAATTTTACCTAGAATGTCAAAATTACCAGAGTATGTAAAAGAATTTGCAGAAGAGTTATATAATCAATATGAGAGCCTATTAGACTATGAGAGACTTTTGGACGAGACTATAATTCAACAGAAATATAGCTTAAGTGATGTGTGGTTAACATTAATGGATGATAAAAGTATTAGATGTTATAGAAAAAAATTAAGAGTTCATGTATTTAATACTTTTACAAATCAGAAAGCACAAGATATAGAACTAGAATCATTTAATATGAATAATGATTGGACAAGTAAAAATCCACCATCATGGACATTAAAAATTCAGGGTACTATTTTACAAAATGAAAGTATATTTCCACGATTTACCTCATTATTTTCACGTATTGTAGTAAATTTATCTGAAAATGAAACAATAATATGGGATAAAAAGACTAGTCCATTACCTGAATGTGATGGATTAGAAATTCATAGAATAGGAGGAGAAGAAAAAAATATAGACATATATTTTTTTATTGATTATAGAATTCCACATTATAGCTTATCTAATATATTAGAAGATTTTATGGGTACAAGTATTTCTAGTTTACCAAATATTATTAAGAGATTATGGCAATATATAGAAATAAATGGGTTACATAGTATTCAACAACATCCAACTAGTATAAAACTAGATTCTTTATTAAAAAATATATTTTGTGAGGATATAGATATTATTCAATTATCAGATATCCCTGATTTACTTAAAAAACATTTATTTCCTCCAAAACCTGTCCATGTTTCTCATCATTTAACATTAAAAGGAGATTGGATTGATAATGAATCTACTTATGATTTTACTGTTGATCTAACCGAACATGTACCAGGAGATATAAATCTTTGGTTACCTAATATTTCAACAAGAATACAAGGAAATAGTGATTTTATAGGTATACATAAATCATTAGAAGAATTATATCACAAAAATCAAACTATAGTATCAAAAATATATCATTCTTGTAATAAACGAAATTTTTATCTTGGGTTTGCTAATAAACCTATAGATTTTATTCATTCATTATTAACTACAAAACATTTTCAACTTTATGGTAGTAATGCAGTTAATAATATTTTATCTGATCCTAATGCTCTTTATGAGTATCAAATAGCAGATAAATATGCAGAATATTATAGGCAACCATGGGTACCAAAAGCAGTACAAAAATATTTATTTGCTAAAAATAGAAATTTTGATGATAGGGTTAATAAAACTATTGCTTCTGTTTCTGCATATGAGAAACATAAAAGAAGACAAACTATTCCTCATGATCAACATCCTTCAAATAGAATACACTAAATAATAATTTCAATATAATTTAATGAGGTTCATATTGTGAAATATTTAATCTCCTTTTAAATATATAATACAAAATACTAACAATAAGTTATAATATAATCTTAATATTTAACTCTTAAAAAAGATAGAATTAATGTTATTAATCATTTCTAGAGTACTATAGTTTAAGTGAATAATTAAATTCTAAATTTCCATGAGTATTAGAAATCAAATAACTTATGTAATGATAGCAAATTTTCTTCTAGGAAAATTTAAAGCCTTCTTACTTGCCTTAACTGTTAATCTATTTGCTTGAGTAGCTGTTAAAGCACGTCTCTTTGCACGGGTTAACTTTGGACGTAAATCAAGAGGTACATATTTACGATTTGCATATTGTTCTCTCAATGCTTTCTTTGATCTCTGAGATAAAATTGTCAATATACGTGCAATTGCTTTCCTAACAATACTAATTCTTGATAACTTGTTTGGAGCTGTACCAGTTGATTGTATAACTCTTAAGTTTGCTAATTCTTTCTTTAATTCTACAATCTTTGTCATCAATTCTGTCTCAGATAAAGAAATTAATTCACGAATATTTACTCCACTTAATTTTGTCATCTTAAATAATGCTTAATAAAATTCTATCTAAAAATAATCTTAATATAAACTTTCCTATTTTAAAGGAAGAGTGTCTATTATAGTATTCAGTACCAGTATTTATTATGGTACCCGGTTATAGAATATTGATGTAATAAAATATTTTCCGTCTCAACCGCCAAAATTATAATTCTCGGTTTTTATTAAAAGGGAAAAGGGAATAGGGACATATAAAAATTAATTTAGAAAAAAAAGTTAAAATAACATATGTAAGTTAACTAATATTAAAAAAACATATATATATATTAATTCTATCTAATTTATTGTACTTCGATCTATACTAATTCTTGAAGGACTACATAAGGATTTTAATAGAATTGCACTTTTCAACCACAAATATTCTATTTTATCATCTATTTTATGTTGAGGTGATATCCCCCATATTTTACATTGATAATTCCTCTCAATATTTGCAATATTCTGGACATACTTTATATTATACTTTTTATCAAATAAATCTATACCTGGTTAAAATAAAATTATATATAATTTATTATATTGTTACTTATTTCTCCTTTTTCTTATAATCACTAAATTCTAAACTTACCAAGAATACAAGAATTAAGCCATTGACAAATTGTATTAAGAGCAATAAGTTCCCATATATTTAGCATATATAACTTCTTTTTTAATTTATATGAAACATCAATATCCATATCATATTTATTAAAATAATAATTATTAATAAAATTCAATTTCATATTATATGATTTTGAAAAATTCTCAATAATTGGCTGCATAATTTCTTTATAAATATTATTTAGTTTATTATCTTGATATAATGTTAAAACAAGATCATTTCCTAATAAATTTAATATCTCATTTATTAAATGATATTTGTATATATTTCTTAATTTTATAAAATCTCCTTCTGGATCTTCTTTATACTTTTCTATTGCCCACTTTATAACATTATTTGTAATCCAATATAATGGTGAAATATTTAAATGTTTTCTTTTTTCTTCCCTCATAAGTGCTAAGACAAGATTCTTTGTAGGTAATATTATATTAGTTCTAATAATATAATGTTTATTTAATATTAATAAAAAACCAAATTTTAAAATTATTATTTATTTCAAATAACAATAATTAATAATAAACTAACCCAGTTGTACATAACTTCCACCAACAATATCTATATTCTTTATATCCTGTAATCAGGCTACTCCATTCTGGAGCCCTTACTTTAGTAATACAATTTTCAATAAGTAATTTTTTTTTAATCATATATTCATATTTTAAGATCTTTCTTATATATCTAATAGTATTTCAAATTCAAGTTATTTTCACTTCTAAGACTTTGAGTAACACCGCCGATTTCTATGCAATAATCCTTAATTATTTACACACAAGAGTATTATTTTGTACACAATACTACATTACTATTTACTTTTTATATAAAGAAAATAGTAAGATGAAACTATTTATATTTACTTTTTTTCTTATATATTTATATTCAAATTATATAACATGTCAAAATATTTTAGTTGATAATTCAAATGGACTTCAATATTCGAATAAATATAATAATTTATTAAATAATTCTAAAACTACTAAGCTTGGAATAAGAATATTAGATACACAAAATTCTTTAATTCCATCAATTAAAACAGTTGGAAATACTGTAGAAGATCATGCTTCTAGCTTATGGAATTATTTATCAACTGGTGCTAAAATTGGGACAATTATTGGAGTTATTGCTGCTTCTATATTTATTATTATAGGTATACTATATTGTTTATGTTTCTTTAAGTTATGTTGTTGTAACTGTTGTATAAAATAAAGCAATATAAATGGTTATAATAGTTATGATTACTTTCTAATATATAATTTAATTAATTAACCATTTATAAAGTTATTAATAGTTAAGTTATAATAAATAATCTGTCAATATATTTAAAAGAAATCAACATTAAGTTAATATTTTCAATATAATCTAAATTATAATATTTAAATTGGATTATATTTCATTTTTAGATCTTTAATACTGTAAAATATAAAATAATTCGTTATTGCATCAAATGGTTTGGCGTCACTTTTGCCCGCCTTCATGCAAAATTTTGTTAGATACAGGTACATGTATGACAATAAACAGAAATTTTGACTGTAGAAATTATTAGCTAGATGATAAATATAAAGAATGATAAATTATATAATATGATGTTTAATAAATATGTATATGACCCGAGATATTTCCCTCCTTTTTCAAGTCAATTTCAACAATTATATAATAGCTCATATATTATACATAATAATTTATGTTCACCAATATATTTAAATCCTCAGCAACAATTATATACGTGTGGAGCATCTCAGATTTATAGTTACCCAAATTTTTATCAAAATATGGTGCAACAACAAATATTAATAGAACAACAAAAACAATTAATAGAAAGCCAAATACAACTCCAAAGACAATTACATAAATTACATTCTGCAACTCTTAATGAAAAACAAACTTCATTTTCAATTTCTCAAATACAACATGATAATAATGCAACATATGTAGTAAAAACATCTACTAATAATATATCTTATGAGGATAGTATTATACAATGTAATATGATAAATCCAAATATTAATATTGATACAGAGTACCGAGATGAATCTGAAATTGAAGTAATAATTAGAAATGATGACCAATATGTACAGTTAGAAGTATTAGGTGATGAAGATTTGAATGATGAACAGATTTCATTTGAACCAGTAAGATCTGAGATAGTTGAGATAATTTTAGATGATAATATTTCAATACATTGTAATGAATTAGCTAATATGAAAGATAAAAAAGCTGAGGAATATACTAAAGAAGGAATTATAGAAAATAATCAATCAGTAGGAATAACAGTTTCTAAAGTTGAGCTTATTGAAGAGATAATTGAGCCAATTTCAAACTTGTATGAGTTAGTAAATAGGCAACAGAGCGAATTTGAACAAAATGAAGATAGTAATAATGAATGTAATTATAATAATGATATTGAAATTAATAATAATCATAATAGTATAATTAATGAAATTAAAAGTGATAATAAAAACTATGAAAATAATAAAATAGAAGAAAATGAATCTAAACTATTAAGAAATAAAACATGTGAATCTAATAATATATCAAATAATTTATTATATACTACATCAAAATTAATAAATAAAAGTAATTGTGAAAATACCAGTTTAGATAGTATTAACCAAATCAATTTATTAAATAATAATAAAGATATTAAATTATCAAATTTGAATTTAGAAGATAATACATATACTAATATAAATTCTTTAAATCCACAAGATTTAGATACTACTTTAACTCCTATAGAAAATAATATAAAGGCAATTAAAGTTAAAGATAATGTTAAAGAAAATAATTTTATTACGGAAATAGAATCAAATAACGAATCTAATATTGAGTCAGATTGGGAAAATATTTGGGAATCATATTATAGTTCCAAATCACCAAATATTATAAATGATGAGACAGACTCTTTATGTTATAGTTTATTAACAACATCAAGGACTGATATTGAACAAGATAATCTAAATCAAAATGAATTAATTGATTCAGAAAGATATCTTTATAAAATTACAAATAAATCTGAAAAAGAGATTTTATTTAAACTTTCTCAATGTAGAGTAATTAGTTCTAAAATAATGAGAAATTCTTCAATGAATTCACCTATTGAAAATAAATCAGATGAGATTAATAATGAAGTTATAGATTTCAAAGATATATCAAATAAATTATGTAGTAAATCAAATAATAATATCTTTCTTGATGAAATGGATTTAGGATTTAGATCTCTAATTAATAATGGATTAAAATTAGATATATCTGAAATGGCTAAACCTAGGATAATAAGGAAATAAAAATTATATTATGAAAAAGTAAATAAGTAATTTAAAAAAGATAAAAGAAATATTTCAATATAAATTGTTATATAAAATTAAATAGCATTAATAGAGGCTTTATG
Source organism: Cryptosporidium muris RN66 (assembly GCF_000006515.1). Classification (NCBI taxonomy): domain Eukaryota; phylum Apicomplexa; class Conoidasida; order Eucoccidiorida; family Cryptosporidiidae; genus Cryptosporidium; species Cryptosporidium muris. Next base: position 1,148,291 of record NW_002196570.1, on the reverse strand, counting down.
TCTAAATTTATGTTTTATTCTTTCCGCTGGATGATAACAAAATTGGGTACCAAATAACAATATTTTATAATTATCCAAATGTATCATAAAAGTACAACCAGATTTTATTAAGGTACGAACTTTATTATCTTTAGAAATAATTACAAATGTTTCTTGGGTTTCCTTTATTATAATACCCTTCAAATTAATATATCCCTTATTATTACTTCTAATAATTTCTAATAAAGCTCCATGAAAATCACATTGGGTTATATAATTACAAATTTGGGATAATTTTGTTATATTTTCAGAATTTATTGATATAATATTATTTATATATTCTTTCCAAAGTTCATTTAAAAAGATAAAATGTTTATAAGATAAATTATTGACTCGAATATCATCAATAATATCAGATAAGTTACTATATTTCATTGCTTTTTTATTTTTTTTAGATGTTTCACAATCAGATTTTTCTATTTTCTTCTTATCTAATCTAATTATTTTAGTAGCTATACCACTCAATTTTGGATTATTATTAAAGTTACTATTCAATATATCTTCTGAAATATTATTAGAATTTACGAATTTATTGATTGACTTAATAATATTATTATGTGTTGGAGTATTTATCAAGGACTTCTCAAGTGATTCTGTTATATTCAACCATTTCTTACATATCTCCAAATTATCCAAGGGATTATAAAGTAAATGACTTGATCTATCCATCGCTATATTAAAATAAAATTAAAAAAAGAGAAAAAAGAAAAAAAAGATGAAAGAAACAGGATCTTTCTAGTTTAATTTTTTACAACCTAATAATTTATTATACAAGAGACATCTTAGCGGTATCGTGGTATTATCTAAAAAATTAAAGATACACGTGATAATTTTCTAGATTTTACAATAAATAGTGTAATTTTTCTGTTAATTATGAATAACTTTAACTTTATTATTATTATTAAATTATTACTTAATATTAACTACATCCTAGACTTCATATATCTTAACCACAATTCTTTAAAAACATGATAATCATCAAATAAATCAGGTTTAAATTGAAATATTTTATCTATATAATTCTTAATAAAATCATCTTTTGGATATTCATCAAAAATCCATGAAATATTACAAACCAATGAAGAAAAATATATTGTAGATAATTTTAATTTAAAATTTGGTACAATATCTTTAAAAATACTCATATGTTGTTTATAAGTAAAATATTTATTAAATGAAGAATCTTTATTATTATAAGTAAGATAATACAACATACAAATCATTGAATATACATTAAATTTTATTTTCTGTATATTTGTTATAATGTCATTAAATTTACCAAAATAATAATATCTGAAATATAATTTATTACTAATTAAAATTGAATTTAATAAATATTTAAAATGATCGATATCTTCTGAAGTTAATTGAAATTTATTTATTAAATTATATTTATAATATAAATCTTTTGTTATATTATTTAAATTAAATTTTATATCTATAATATCTGAAGATATAAAGTATATTAATATTTGAGATAATAAATATTTCATACATATCCATAATGAAATATCCCAAGGAGTTATTTCAATCATTTTAAATGTTAAATTAATAATAAAACATATTAATAATGATAATCTATAATTTTTATAATAATTATTATTATTTAAATATATCTTATTTGATAATTCTATTAATTTATAGATAATCTTCACTTTACAAGGATCACCACATAATTCTGATAATTTTTTTAATATTAAATTAAATTCATTTTCAAATAAAAAATCTAAATATTCATTATCATATTTTGAATCAATTATTTTATTAGTTGCTTTATCTATTATTATATAAAAAAAAGTTTTAGTCATTTGAAAATTTGGATGTTGTAATAAATTCTTAATAGGTAATGATATTAAATATAACTCCAAAATTATTTGTGGTAAAATAATATTAGAATCTAAACAATATTTCATACAATTCTTTACTTCTTCTATATTAATATTTCCTTCTTTTAATAATAAACTTAATATTAAATAAATTGGATTATTTATCATTTTCCATCTTATTCCTTTTGATTCTAAATCTTGTAAAGCTAAATATTGTTCATTAAAATTAAAAATACTAATAATACTATTCATTATATATTCCCTTATTATTAAATTATGTTTACCAATATTATTTAAAAGTAAAATCCAATTATTTCTTGTTTTGTTAGATATTAATATTTTCATTACATAATCTAAACATTGTAAAATTTCAAGTGCAGTAATACTTCTATAATGATCTGATGTTACACTTTGAACAAGAAGTCCTAATAATTGTAAAATTAACTTTTCATTTTTATTATTAAAATTTATTTCCCAATTTATTAGATATATTATTTGTCTTCTTAAAGTATTTAAAATGCCTAAATTACCCCTTCCACCTAAGAATTTTCCCATATATAAAAAAGAATTTTTTCATATATAAAAATTATTTAATTACCTTATATATATTGTTATTATATTTTTAAACACTTTTTTTTTCTTTTTTTTAATAATAATAAATCTTTATATCTTCTATAAGACAATCAAGTTATTAGATTTTATTATTATTTAGCGCCAAATTGTTTATGAATATTTTTTACTATTTAGCGCTAAAATGTTTATGAATATTTTTTTATTATTTAGCGCCAAAATGATGTTTATGATTATTTAAATTATTGTAATTTGAAATGGATAGTGATAATTTCATTAGAGTTGATAATAAAGTTTATTTACCCGGTGATGATATTGAATTAGATGGAAAAAAACATATTTGTAAGTATTTACATATTATTGGGGATAAAAAGGGACTTATTAATTTCAAATTATATATTATTATTTAGGTAAAAATAGTGGAATTAAATGTAGAACATATTATTGGCCTTATAATGAAATAATTATTGGATTAAATGGTATTGTAAGTAATCATATTATCTAATATTTATTTAATCTATTATTAAAATAATTCTATTAATATAAATCTATTTATTAATTTTTAGTATATTCCAAATAAAGGTGATATAATTGTAGGGACAGTATTAAATAAAATTGGAGATCTTTATAAGGTAAGTTTTAATAAAGATGTATATTTAACTTCTTTATTTTTTTTTAATATTACAAATATTTAATTTATTATTAGGTATCAATTAATGCTCCATATAATGCTATATTACATAATATGGCATTTGAAGGTGCTACAAAACGTAATAAACCAAATATAGATATAGGTAATCATATTTGTGCTAGAATATCATACTCTGATATATCTAGTGGTGAAATTGAATTAACTTGTATAACTCCTGAAGAAAAACGTATATGGACAAGTAATGAAAATTATTTGGGATTGTTAAAAAATAAAAATATAATAAATATCTCAAATAATACTAAAAAAATTTTAGATAATAAAAATATACAATATAAATGTATTAAAGATGGAATAATTATGAATATACCTATATCTTTAACAAATATATTATTAGCTGATCATTGCTATATACTTAATACAATTTCAAAATATTTCCCATTTGAAATATGTGTTGGACAAAATTCTATAATATGGTTTACTGCTTCAACCGTACAACAATTATTATTAATAATGAGTTCTTTAAAAATAGCTAATAAATGTTCTAAATCAGAGGTAAGATTATAAAGTAATAATTTTATTTCTCTTAATATATATTAATTTTTCCTTCATTTCTTTTTCTTAATAAATATAATTTTTAGTTTGAAGTTATAGTTGAAAATTTTTGGAATAAGATAAGAATTGAAAATAATAATCATTTATAAATATTACTTATCCTAATTTATGAATCTCTTTTATATTTATTTAAACGATTAGATAAAATATCAAGTTTATTAGCTAAAAATGAAGAAATTGGACCAGAATTATTTGGTATATATAATTCTGAATTATAATTATCTTGATGTGAATTTGAAAAATATGTTAAATATTTTAATTCATTATTATTATATTTAATTTCTAATCCATTATCAAATATAGATAAAATTTCTTGTTTAATTTTCATATTATAAATCCAATCAGGATTATCCCTTATTTTAATTATTATTAATTTTAAAGATATTCTTCTATTTTCAATCCAATTATTAGAAAACCACTTAATATTATTTTTTAATGTTTTTTTATCATTGAATTTATTAGATCAATATTATAGTGAAATATCCAGTGAATATATTCTATTAGATACAAACCACAATCATATCCATTATATTGATTAGGTATATTATATGGATTATATATAATATACCAATCATTTGATATATTTTCTGAGAAAATAAAACCATCTCTTCTCATATTTTCATATTCATTATTATAATTATATTCAATATTTAAAAATTTTAGAATATTTATAATTGTTGCTTGTTTTTCTGATTTTTTTACATTTGTATAACCAAGAGAATCTAAACAAATAATCCAACCTATTGATGATTTTAAAATACATTCATTATTTTCATTATATTCATTTAGTATATTTATATGTTTATCTTTATTAGAATCTTTTATAATTTTAATACCTTTTTTTGGAAAACATATAATTAATATCCACCAATGACAAGTATTACTATGTATTGGTATTAATATAAAGTCATGTAATAATAAAGGAAATGTTAAACGTTTTATCCAACGTCTCATATTAATATATTCTTCTTTTTTACTACATTTACTTAATAATACATTAAAAAGTGTACTAAATATATTCCATGTATAATTATTATGAGATATACAAAATTCTTTTATAAATCCTAAAAAAAAATCCAGAATAGAATCATCTAAATAACCACATCCTTCAAGTTGGGTTAATGCATTCTTAGTATCTAATATAAATGATCTAAATCTTATCTTATCTTCATTCATATATAAGGTTTCATAATTATTTTATTAAATTTAAATTTAAGAAAAAAAAAAATAAATATAGCGGGTAAATTTTTATTTTATTTCTTAATCCCCCCTCTCTCTCCTTTCCTAGAATTTACCACCTTATTTAAATAATATTGAAAAAAAAAATTTTGAATCATTATTCTTTAATAAAATTTAGGCGGTAAATTAGGTAAGAATTTATTTTTAATTTTTATTTATTAAAAGAAAAAGAGAACAAAAAGAGAAGAATAAAAAGGAAAAAAAGTAAGAATAAAGATTATTCATGATCTAACTTAGACATAATTAAATAAAAATGTCGGATCAAGAAAATAAAATAAAAAGTATTTCAGTTATAGCAGATCCAATATTGGAAGGAAAATTATTGGAACGTTGTTTAAAACTCTTAAGAAAAGTACATGAATATGAAAGAGAATCTAAAGAACAATCTGGAATCAAAAATAAAAGATTTATACGCCGAGGAGTTCATGAAGTAACTAAAAGTATAAGAAAAGGTCAAATAGGTATTGTCTTCTTAGCTTGTGATATTTATCCTGTAGATATTGCTGCTCATATACCAATATTATGTGAGGAAAAAGATATTTACTATGGTTATTTGGGTAGTAAAAGGACTTTAGGGGCAGCTTGTAAGTCAAAGAGACCTGCAAGTGTTTTAATGATAGCATTTAATAAGGGTCAAAGTGTAAAAGATAAACCATTTGAGGAGTTATATCATAAAGTAACATCGGGTATTAAAAAAATACATCCATATCTTTAATTTAATAATAATAATAGTAATAGTAATAAGATTTCTTAAGAAAAAAAAAGGAAATGAAAGTAGAAAAAAGAAGAGAAGAAAAAAAAGAAAATATATACTTTGTAGACCTATAAATCATATTAATTAATAAATTATTGATATCTTATTTGTATTCAAAGCCTTTAATATTATAATATTCCATTATATTTCATTATTAATTATTTCATTAGAGTCTATAGTCTTAATAGAATAACATGAATCATCTTCTGTTGATAGGATCTTTATTTTAGGTTTATTTAGTGAATTCATTGATGCTATATTTGGTATCTTATCTTGAATTAATTTGTAAGATGATAGATTTAATAAATTTCTTAATTGTAAAAGTATTAAATTTTTTTCTTTATCTATAATAATAAATAATTATTTTGAAATATGATAAATAATTAATTATTATATAGTTACCTGATAACTTAAGATTATTATCTAGTATATCTTTAATCTTTATCTTTCTTATAAAAGTAGGGAATAATGATAATATATATTCAGCATATAAGGTAAGTTTCTGTTTTTCTTGATAAGTTGCAAAATTAATTTGTTTTTCATATGATTTTGTTAAAAATTTTAATATTTGTGAATCTAAAGATAAAATTTATTTTAATTATATATTCCTTATTATTAGAATGACAATATCATAGTTATAGTTTAGTTTTGTATTTTTGTTTTAATTTCACTTCTCTTATTTTCTTTTTTTGTATTATATATGTTAATACTTACCAAGATATTTACTTTCAGTATTAGCTATATTATAATCTTGATTCTCAAAATTATCCATATTCCAAAGAAAACCGTTTAATTTGATTTAGTTGAAATATAATATTAATAAAATTTCCTATTTTTATTTAATATTTAATAAACAAAAAAAAAAAAGAGAAAATTACTTTCCTCTTAGACCAATCTACGCGCGTACTATTGTTATTTTTACTTTATTAGTAAAAATTATTAATAAACAAGAATTATAGGAATTACAATGCTGTATATATAATGAATAAACGCAAGGAACGTCCAGATTATGAATTGGACCAATTTATAGATAAACGACGTAATCTTGAGGCAGTTGTAACCATTGAGGAATCATATAATGAATTGCGTACAAAGTATGAAAATTTACAGAATAGCCATAATACATTACAAAAAGTAGTGAAATCTTTATTGGAGAAACTTCATTTACTTCAGGATTCATGTAATCAGAAAGATAAGGATATACAAGAATATAAGACTCAGTTAAGAAGATTAAAAGATGCAAATCAGACTCTTAATATATATATACAGTCATCTCATCCATCTGTAATGAATAATTTGACTAATACATTTGGTCCTGATGTATTCTAGTAGTTATTTAATTATATTATTATAATATTTATTACTATTTCATTATTCTCATAGTATTATAGATACTTTCTTAGCTTAGCAAGGATTTAATAATTTAGATAATATTAATATATGTATATATATAATATATACATATATATGACTGATAGTTTTATTTTAATTTGTTAAAAAAAAAAAGAAGGAATTATATTAGTATATAATTAATATTCTATTATATTGGAAATTTGAAATATTGACTTATTAAATATAAATATATATAGATGGAAAAAAAAGGATATTTCATTTATATATCGATATTATGAAATTCTTAATATTTAGAATTTATATTTAAGAAAAAATTTTAATAAATATTTTTCTAAATAATTTATCCCCTTTTTTTTTTTCTTATTTGCACACAATGATATTTATAAATTTTCAGTTTTTTTTTCTTAAATATATAGAAAAACTGAATTGTTTAAAAATAATATTATAGATCTTAATTAATAATATACTCTTAAAATGACTAATAATGAAATTATGAGTTTTGAAGAGATTGTATATCCAAATATTGAATTATATTGGAAATCTTTTTTATGGGAATTTCAACTTTCACATTTATATTTTAAAATAAATCGAGGTGATTGTAGGGTTATATTTTCATCTAGTTGGTTACCAAATATTAGTATATTACAAGTTTTAATATTTAGATTATTATGCTTATTAATAATTATAGTAACAATATTATATGATATTTCATTAGAAATTAAAATTTGGCATATAGAAAATATTGTAAGATATTACACTACAAATTGGTGCTGTATTGTAACAATTGGATACTTTTCAATTTTTACTTTAGCTTCTATAGAAGCTATAAATAGTATAAATATTTGTTTAGATGAAAAAATAAAATTGACAAATAATAATATAATATATAAATACCTTGAACAAGACAAATATATATATTTAAAGAATCAAACACAAGATAATTTAAATAAACATGAAGAAGAATCATTAATATCAAATAATGATAAAATAATACCATATGAAGAAAAATATCAAGAAGAAAATAATAATAAACAAAATTTAATAAATAACGATAATAATAGTAATAGTAATAACAATAAAGAATATGATATTTCAGAAACTCCCCATTTAACATGGATATGTTGGTGTGCATGGATGATCCAAAGTTTTTTATTACCTACTGGTTTAATCGTAAATATTGGATATTGGATGGTTTCACATCCAAATACAAATGTAACATTTATTCTAGCTATTGTTAAACATGCATTAGCAAGTTTATTTGTATTTTGGGATTCTTACACAACTTATCAACCATTTTTTTTAATGCATGGTTTATATTTATATATATATATAATAGGATTTCTTACAATTGTATGGATTAATGACTTCTTTCCAAATACAATTTTAAGATATTTACCAATAAATATGAATGGATTATATATATTTTTTAATTTTGATGATGATAAATATTTACAAATAGCTCCAAGTTTATTAGTTTTTATATTTACATTATTTTATCCTATGTTATTACTCTTCTTATGGTTTTTATTTAGAGATAAGAATTTATTGGTAGATCCAATGCCTAATTTAGAAAAATCCCGTTTACGTGCAAAATCTGACTATATATTTAGAAATAATCATAAAATATTTTACAAATAAATTTTAAGAACTATAAATTAAGAATGGAAAAAAGAATAAGAGATATTATTTAAATGAATTTCCTTTTTTTTTTTTTAATTCACTTTAAGATCTTTTTCTAATATTATAATTTAACTTTTTTAAATAATGATCTTTTTGTTGAATTATTTCTTTATTTTGATTATATAAATTTTATGAATATTTCATAATATTTAATACTACTAACTAATCATTTATGATTATGTTTATGTTTATATTTCTCCAATAACTTTATATATGTTCTTATTTTCAGATTCTTTTACATTTACATTTTTATAGAATTTCATTTTATGACTTAGGGAATACTAAAATATCCTTTAAGCTAATAATAAATAAAATTGGAATATTAATACTTGATATCTTATCTTATAAGAAAAAAATTTAAGATGTTGTATAAAAAGTAAAGATAGCTTAATAATTATTTATAAAAATATTTTCAAGTATTATTCCAGTAATTTTTCCAGGATTTCTAAATATTAAATTAATAGTTATTACTTTATCTAATGAACAATCAAATAAATAAATTTGATTAATATAAATTATACCATATCTCGAAATAATATAAATCCAGTATTACTTGAGAATCTTTATATAATCCCAATTCTGAAGATGTATTTTGAGAAATTCTATAACATCCATAAGATATAGTAAATATATTTACATTTAAAGTTATATACATTTCATAATAATTAATAATCTTAATGACTTATATTTCCTGAATTTCCATGAAATATAAATAATAGTTGGATATTTGTTAGATTTATTAAGAATATCTGGTTATATTAGAAAAATATCTTATTTCACTTTTTTTTTCTTTTTTTAGGAGCTTTATTATATTATTTATTATTAAAATTATTATTTATTTTATTATGAATAATAAATCAACCATAAAGTTTAATATTATCTTGAGTTATTATATAAATACCTTCTACATAAAGTCCTCTTTCTCTAACATATTTGAATTTTTAAATATTAAATAATAAATCATATTCATTTTCTTGGAAAAAAAAATGAAAAGTTTTTCTTGGAATAACCATAATAATATAATAAATAAGATGAATATAAAACTAAATAATATTATTTATAATATTTGTAAATATTAATGGTATCAACATTTTTTTTTTTTTTTTTAAATTATATTAAATCAATATTATACTATATTACTTACAAATAATCATATTCAGTCCTTTCTTTTAAAATTTCCCCTTCATATCTTGAATATGATATAATAAACATAATACATGGTATAATATAACAAACTTGTATAATAGATACAATTAAATACGATAATGGTAATTTAAATATATCAGTATTAATATTTTTAAAAATAAACATATTAATAAAAAGATTAATTGGTATAGCTGCAATAAAAAGTAGAGTAGCATGAAACATCATATTACTCATTGGTAATATTTGCCACATAAAAGTATTCCTCATTTTCTTAAATAAATATTTTGCAAGCATAGTGGGAGTTTCAAAAAATGAAATAATAGAAGAAGTTATAAATGGTATTATAACTAATCTATAATTTTGATGATAAAACCAAAAATACCATGTTGAAGCTGATAATAAATATGATATAAATACAGATAAGAATGATGCCCATGGAAAAATTAATTTTGAAAATTTTATTTTTGGAAATCCATATCCACCAAATAATTTACTAGGTGTATATACTGGAGTATATAAATTGGGTAAATCTTTATATTTCTCATTTAATAATTTAGTACCTTCATCAACATTAACTTTAGTAATATTTGGACATGTTGAGACTGTATGTTGTGTTGAACCTAAATGTGTTTCATAATAGACAATTGCAAGTTCACCTTTATCAGGAGCTAACCCTTGTAATGATGGTTTATTTTGTAATTTCTTTATTTTAGGAGTTCCAGTTGTAGGTGTTTCTTTTTCAAGATCTATAGTTTTTTCTATATAATCATAGATTTCTTCTTTATTTTTTTTATTATCCATTAAAATATTTGGAATTAACAGAATTAACAAAAAAAAATTAGGAATATAATGTTATTTAATTCTAAATGTTTATCAATAATATTAAATATAAAGAATTAGGAATGTTGTATTTTAAGATCTTAAAATACATATTTACAATATTCTAATATTTAAAGAGAATATCCCGCCATATGATTATTAGTTATAGGTCTTATTTATATTTGTCTAATATTTTTTAATAACCGCTTAGTAATCTTTTTATTTTTTATTATTAAGATGAATTTTAATGATTATTATTAATATTATTAATAAAATTAAACCAGTAATAATGATAATTTTATAATTTCCAGAAAATGAGGAAATAATAGAATTCTTATCATTAATATTATTTTCAATAACTAGATTTGGTGGAGTTGTTGTTCCTTGTACTTTATTATCATTTTGATTAATAGTAACTGGACCTGATATACCTGTTTTTATAGTTTCACCTTGTTGCACTACTTGTCCAGGTGCTTTTGCTGTAGGGGATGTTGGTTTATCTATACCTTTAAGTTGTATATCTTCAGTTATAGTTTTAATTTCACTTGTACTTCCTCTTGATACTGCACCTGATGATATATTTGACATTTGATTATTATTGACTGAATCTTTATTAATTTGATTAGATTTAGAATTCATTTGATTTTGTTCAGGTCCAGATAAGATTGATTTAACTTCTGAATTTGCATTTTCTAAATTAGCTTCATTATTATTATTTGTTAAATTAGAACTTAATGAATTCATTTCAAGTTGAAGTGATTTTGGATTTGGGAATAAACCAACTGGAAATGCTTGAATAGATTTTTGTTCTTGTTCTTGTTCATTTTCTGATTGAGATAAATAATCACTTGAAAGTATTGAGATACCTTTTGTTGCACTGCCAAGTAATTCACTAAAGAATCCTGAACGTTTATATCTTAAATTAATTAAACTAATATGTATATATCCAAATGTATATTTTTTAATAATATAGAATTGAAATATATATAAGATGATTATATTTATCTTATTATAAAAGATTTTTTTTATATATACTTGGTTCATTTAATAAGTTATATAAATAAAATTTTTCCATTATTTCATTAAACTTTGTGTGTATGTTAATTTAACACACATAAACCGCCAATAGGCGGTAATTTTTTTTTTTTTTTTTTATAATTATTTAAAAGAATAATATTAAGAAATGTTTATTATAATATATATATTACTTTCGGAAGTTATTAATTATATATTTTCTATATTAATAAAGAATTTTTTAGAATGGTTAACTAAACCAAATTTACTAGATATTAAGATTTTAAAATTAGAGAAAGAAATATGTGAACTTAATTACCCTTCTACATTTACTTTATATGTACAGAAAACAAGAGAATTAAATATGTTAAAAAGGCAGAGAGAAATATATTTGGAAAAAAATAAGTTTAATAATATAAAGCAGAATTTTATATCTATATCCAAATATATATTTAATATATGGTTAATATTACCTAATTATATAAATTTATTAATTATATTTTTAATAATTTCAAATTTGTATTTAACAGATATATATTATATATATATAGATCAAAGAATTTACTATCCATTATATCAAGATAAATATGGAAAGATACAATTTAATCGTATTATAAGCTTTAGTATAATATTACCTATATACAATTTCATTAGAAGTATATTTAAAAGATTCTATTCATATATTTTTATTAATTATATAGATAAGAAAAAACAAGAACAATACTATAAATAGATCTTATTTAAATAAATATTTTAAACTTTTTTTTTTTTTCTCTTTTAATGATATAAAATTGGCTATATATATATAATACATATTAAAATTTAAAATATAAAAAGTGAGATTATACATAAGATCTTTATAAAATCTAAAATTATACAATACCTTACAGATTTGATGATTATAGTCTCATGCTAATTCACACAAAGACATGTGCGCAACGGATAGCTAAAGTACAATATGTAAAATTGCGTGCATGGGAATTAGGAATAAGTTGACTACTTTGAGTAAGATAATTAGTTGATATATTATAGCTATTATAGAAGAGCACAAAAAAATAAGTTCTACAATATAGAATGAGCTTACCATCACAATCAACAGCAAATTTACGAACAGATGGTCAAACCGTCTCCTTTGGACAAAGAAAAATATGGGATAATAGCCGTGATTTAGCTGATGTTGTGAAAATTCTTGATCGGGAATATAAAGATACAATTCCTCTAAGTACATTACAAAATAGAATGCTCGAATGGAATTTTATACCTAAGGAACATATAATAGAAGCATGTGAATCATTAAGACCTCTATGTGATTCAAATGGGAATATTAGTTTACATAACTTGGTAGATGAAGTGACTGGAATATTTGAACCATCTGAATTAGATACTATGGATACAAATATTGATATATTAGAAGCTTACAAAATATTTGATACTTCTAATAAAGGATGCATAGATCTAAATGATTTAAGAAAGTTATGTAATGAATTAGGTGAAGAATTAGATGATGAAACTCTCATTGGAATGTTAAATTTAGCAACTCAAGATCCATTTAGGAAACAACAAGGTATTATTAGTAGGGAAGATTTTTTTTCTCTAGTAAAGAGCCGTATTATTAACTAACATTAATGGAATATTAATATTTCTTTTTAAATAATACTAAATAGATAAAGATAGATGAATCTTCTTAAAATAACTTTGGTGTAAAATCTAATCTAAATTACACTGGATAGAGAAAGAAGAAAAAAGGATAGATATGGTTTACTATAATGAGGAACATTTCTAATATCTTCTCCGATATGTATAATTAGATTTTAGTTGAAGTAGAATATTAATTTTTGTCTTAATATTAATCTTGAAAATTACATTTAAGATTTAATATAAATATATTATTTAAATTAGAACAATATTAAATTTATTAATATTTACAAAAAAAGACTTTGAGGTTTTGAAAAAAAAAAGATTATATACAATGTACAATTAAACAAATTATTCACTTCCTATATCTAATATTAAGACAATTCTTTGGAAAAAAAGTTTTTATTTTTATTATCTAATTCTTAATTTATATTTCCAATTATATTATCGATTATTTATTAATATATATTGAATAATTTGGTAATTCTTTATTCGATATTAACTTATATTAAGTTGTTTTGGTTTCTCTAATGGTATCAGTTGAATATTTGAATAATTTGGACCCCAATTATAACTCATTGGAACTGGTTCAAATTGTTGACCAATTCTAAAAAGTGGTGGTGTCAACCATTGAGAAAATTTTGGATGAGGAGGATTAGGATAACCAGTATCTATAAGATATTGTATAGCAATATGTTCTCTTAAAGCAGCCCTATGGCATGCTAATTCCATTGCTTTCCTTCTATCAATTTCAACTTCCCAAGGAGCTTGAGTTCCAGAAAAATCTGGTAATATATTTGGTGGTACCAATTCAGTTGCATTACTTGGTTCCCTTGATAACCATTCTATATTTTCATTTGAATTATTTAAATAATCAAATAATGGTTGTCTAGATGTTTCATCTTGAACAAATAAAATATTTGACATTTCTCCATAACCAAATTGAATTAATACTTGAATATTATTAATTCTATAACATCCATCATGGAAATTAAGACGTTCAATAGTATTATTTGCTAATAAAATAGGATTATTATTAAGCATATCAGATATTTCTAAATCAATTGGATCATTATATAAGCCAACATATATTAAAGATTTATCAGAATGAGAGTTTTTACCATCTCTATAGTGCCTTTTGCTCATAGAATTTGGTTGGATGTCTTCAATAATACCAGTCATAACACGCATAAAAGATACTAATACTTTTGGTTCATTAATTCTACAGCTATTTTCATCATCTATATTTAAACGAAAAATAGCTTCTGGTAACATATCACTATAATCATTGTATTTATTTTTTTTATCATTTAATATTAACCAGAAACGATAAGTCTCATTAGATTGATGTAATACTGATATTGGTATATCAATCATCAAATCATTTCTTTTATTATTAATATTAAATGTTGTAATTTTTAATTCAATAGATGACTTTTCATTTCTTATAGGTATATAAATATTTTCTAATCTAAATCCAGGACCTTTCAATTTAAAATCTCCACATGTAATACTTGATTCAACAATTTTGTTGATATTCTGACAACATAGTACAGACATTAATATATGAGAACGTGTTAAATACATTTTAGTATGGTTAGATAAATCTGGAACATCATTATGTGGTAATTGTATATTATTCCCACTAATTATATTATATAAATTTTCATTATATTTTGGAATATCTTGAATACTTGAACATTTGGATAAGTTACTACTACCACAATTTTGAACTTGAGACAAAGATGATACTCTTGTTGAGTATGAAGATATACTATTAGAATCTATTTGATAACCATTTATCCTATTATATTTAGTGATTTGATTTTCATCTAATATTATTTCAGAATTTTCTGACTGCTCCATACCATTAGCAGTACAAGCTGATTGTAAACCTTCATATAGTCCTACAATTAAATTTACACTATCATCAAGAGTTTTCCAAAAATTTGATGGCATCTCATAAATAAAATATTCCAAAATAATCTGAGATACTTCTTTACTAAAAATATACGCCAGAAATTGTAATTCCTTAAATTGAAAGTATACAAATATAAGATATAAAGGCCCAGAAATATTGTTTAATTTTTCTTTTCTATAATTCTATAAGACCTATAATCTTTTTTTTTATTTTATATAAAAAAAAAAAAGTTTATCCAAATTAATACATAAATAGGTTGAAATTTATTATTATTATATTATTATTATATTTCATTAGTTTAGCAGAATATAGAGGGGGGAGGGGATAGGGGGAAATGCAACTTTTAACTATCCACACATTTTGTGTGTTAGACCTTTAAAGCAGCACTTAAAAGTTAGCGCTATAATCTAACAAACAGGGATAAAATCTCAAAATACTTAAAATTTTTTATTTTTTTAGTAATATCTCGTTTTGTAGTAAATAAAAATATCTATTTCAAATTATGTTATAAAATCTTAATATATAAGATCTTAATTACAATATGTAATTATTAGTATTTTATAATATTCTGACAAAATTATTATATTGGTGGCCATTCAAGTCTTAATGTATTATGAGCTTTTATATTATACAAACTTAAAAATAAATCCAAAATAAAAGTACCATCACTTTTCCATCTATTTATTAAACTTTCTTTTGAATCTATATTATATTTAAATAAAAAATTAACTAGTTTATTAAATAATTTTGAAAAGTTAGTAGATGAATAATTTATAAAACTTCTGTATTTCTCTAATTTTGTAAATACTAAACCATCAATCAAAGCTTTTAAAAATATTTCTGAGGCCAATATCCCACTAGAATTTAATGATATTTCTGATGTAGGAAGATTTATTATAATTCCATTTAACTGATATTTCGGTATAGCAAATCCTATTATTTGATCCTTTTCTTGATTATAAAAAGGATTTGGCAATGTCAATAAATTTGAACAATCAATCAATGTATGATCCAAAGTTGTTGATTTAAGAATATCATCTGGAGATATCATAATACAGTCACATAAATATTGTTTAGTAAAATCTGTTGATATTAAAACTTGATTGTATACAAGATATTTAGGTTTCATCTTCTTAATAGTACTAATTGGATGAATATTTGATATTATTGAATCTGATACTGTAGTACTAGTAATTTTATATCCATCTTTAAATAACCTGTTTGTATCATCTCTTACAGCAATATGATCAATAAATCCAGATATATAACATATTCTGATAATTTTTCTATGTTCAGGATTAGGAAAAGGTAATAGCCAATCAGATTTTTTAATAGAAAATAAAAGATTTTCATTATTAAACTTTAAAATATTAATTAAATATCGATTTATTGATATTGAAAATATTTGACGAGACATTAATCTCATCTCATTCATTGCACGATTATTTAATTGATAATATTGACAATATTCTTGCAGTTTAATCATTTGAACTATTTTACCTTTATTTTTAAATTTTTGATAAATTTGTAAGTATCCAATAGAATACCACAATAATCTTTCAATATCATTTGTATAATTGAGTGGTATATCTAAAAATGATTCCTTTTTATCTATATTTTGAGATTCCATAATATTTTTGTTAAATAATTGTTCATTATTTTGTATATCTCCAATAGATAAACAAGATACCACTATACATATATATTGCAGTAAATATATCAGATTTTGTATTTGTATATCATCAATATAATTACAATTGGACAAATTTACTCTTATATGAGCAATTACTAACAGAAGTATTTTACCAAATCTAGGTAGTAATGGAAAATATGATAAACTTACACCTTGTGATGTTAATTTAACTACTTTTGATTTATTATCCTGTTTAATTGCACCAAGTATATTTAATAAATTGTATGATTTTTCAATATGTTCTTCTTTTGGGGGAGATGGAAACGGAAAGTTATATATATTTGGAATTCCAAGTGAATGCATATATAATAATACTGAATCTAATGGTATTGATAAAATATTAATTGGAGGAAATTTTTCAAATAAATTTTCATATACTGGTGATGAATATAAACGATAACAGTGACCAGGACCAATACGACCAGCTCTACCTGCTCTTTGATTAGCAGATGCTTTTGAAATCCATCTT
The DNA here is from genome assembly GCF_000006515.1 of Cryptosporidium muris RN66. Taxonomy (NCBI): domain Eukaryota; phylum Apicomplexa; class Conoidasida; order Eucoccidiorida; family Cryptosporidiidae; genus Cryptosporidium; species Cryptosporidium muris. The sequence goes on along the minus strand of NW_002196570.1, from coordinate 1,130,869 downwards.
ACTGCAAAATATGATGATTCAGAGTTGTTGATATACTCACGTCTTTTCTCTTTTCCAGTATCAATCACATATCGAATATTTGGTATGGTAATTGATGTCTCTGCAACATTTGTAGATATTATTACATGGCGTACATTAGATGACTCTGGTAATTGAAATGCCTTCATTTGCTCATCATAGTTCATAGAAGCATATAATGGTATAGCTTTTAATATAGATTTATAACTTTTAATTTCTTCTAAATCATGCTTTCCTGAATTTTTATATTCAGTAACTAAGTTTAAATTTCCTCCCCCACCTTTCCATACACTAGAATCAACTGTTTGATGTAATCTTATCTTTCTTTTTCTAGTGTCCTCTTTATTAAAAGCTTCCCATGATGATCCATAAACTATTTTATCTTCCTTATTATCCATTATCACAATATTTGTAACTTCATCTTCTTGATCTTCCAAATTTTTTTTTTCATCTAAATGTATATCATTAGTATACTCATTATATTTTGCTGTATCCTTATCTAAAAGTAGATCTAAATCCTTACTTTGTATAGGTATACAATGATTTTCATTAGAATTTTCCTTAATTTCAGTATCTCTTAAAATTTCTTTTTCATTATTACTTTCATTCTTAATTTCATCAACACTATTTTCATCATCATTATTTTCATTATCACTATTCTCGTTATCAATATTCTCGTTATCAATATTCTCGTTATCAATATTCTCATTATCACTATTTTCATCATTACTTTCATCATATTCTTCATCAAATAAAGTTCGATTATCACAATCTATCTTGTCTTTTAATATTTTATGTTTCTCCTTATTTATCATTGTCGTTAATTGTTTTACTTCTCTTTTTCCAGTTACAAATACTAATATAGAACCAGGAGGTAATTTTTCATGTATCTGTATTATTTTTTTGTATACTGCTTTCATATAATCACTAGGGGTTTTTTTACAATAATGAATAGTAACTGGAAAATTGGGAGTTTCAATAGATATTATAGGAGGAATAATAGGAAATAATTTTTTATTTTCTGTAAAATCTGTTATTCTTAAAGTAGCAGACATTATTATTAACTTTAATGGTGGAAGTAAATTAGAAGAATTAGAAAATAAATCTCTTCTTAATTTTACAACACGGGATAGTAATCCAATTAGTATATCTGTATTCACAGTTCTTTCATGAGCTTCATCAACAATAATTACACTATATTCTGAACATTTCAAATCTTTCTGAACTTCTTGTAATAGTATACCATCTGTCATTACTTTTATGCTAGCATCTTTTGGACAATTTCCTTTATCATAGCGAACTTGATATCCTACAAAATTATTATCTCCTAGTTCTTCACCTATTCTTTTACTGAGTGAAATAGCTGCTATTCTTCTTGGTTGAGTTAGACCAATTTTGTATCTCTTCAATTTATCTTCCTTCATTGAACAATATCCAGATTCATATAAAAGCTGAGGAACTTGAGTAGATTTGCCACTTCCTGTTGATCCAGTTACAATAATAATATCACTTTTTTCTAATCCTTCTAGTATATCGCTTTCAAACATTCTTACTGGTAGATTATTCCTTATAGCTTCTATTTCAGGTGATCTAACAATGTTAGGTCTATTTGGACCTTCTGAAGGGACAATACTATATACTTTCCGTACATATGTTTTTATATCATCTTTTTTATCAGATTCTTCTTTATTCTCATTATTAATATTTAGTTTAGGTATATCATCATGTAATATGTTGTCTTCCCTTACTAATTTATTATTATTATATGTCCTGACACTTAAATATTGCTTTGGTACTTCCAAATCTTTTTTATTAAAATTACTTTTAGAAATATTTAAACATTTATCTTTCTCACAAAATTCAACTTTATCTCTATTTTTAATTTTTAACTTCTTTATTTTTAAATCTTCTGGTACCTCTAATCCTGCATCTATAAAACGTTTTGCTAATATTTTACGTACTCTATTATTAGATCCAGTGCTTGTGCAGATATCTCTCATCAAAAGCATCTCTTCTTCATTAAGACTATATATTTCTAATTCTTTAGTTATATCACTTTGTTCTAATTTTCTCCTTTTTCTTTCCTCTAGTTGTTTTAATTTCCTAAGTTTTCTTTTGCTAACTTTAACTCTTCTTTCCTTTATTCTGCTTCTTTTGTTTTCATTGTTTAGTCTATCTTTATGTAATTTCTTACGTTCCTCCTTGTTTGATGGAAGGATTAGTACATTACTTCCTAAGTTGTTAGGTCCACCATATAGATCATTATCCCCAATATCTAACTCTAAAATCATTTCATTTTCCTTCATAGAACTAATCTTGTTTCATACTCAAAATAACTTATGTAAGGGGTATTTGTAATTTTATATAAAATAATAGAAATGTCCCAACAAGACCGGTATATGCAATATTTATGTAACAAAAATTAAGCGCTAAAGAGGTTTAATATAACATGCGCCACAATTTTAAATGAATTAAATGCTATTGGAATAGCCATTAAAAAATAGGAAAAAATCAATAAAGTAATGAATAAAAAGAAAAAAAAAGTGGTTACATATGTATATTCTACAAAATATTAATATAAGAATAATTATTCAATGTATTTTGATATCAAATTTCCCCTATACATATATCTTCATTTTTTCTATTAGATAATAAATTAAACTATAAATATTGAGATCGTAATTTTTTTTAAAAAAGAAAGTTAGATTTTTTTCTGGAGAGATGAATTAGAACCATCATAGTGATGTGTCAAGTATCCTCTTAGCCGCAACCATAGGGACGTGATGGCATACCTTCTCGGCCTTTTGGCTATGATCAAGTGTAGTATCTGTTCTTATCAGTGTGACAACTGATATGGATCCTACGGGATCCAAACTCTAGTCACAGAAATTTTTATACGGGAGATATAGATCACTGAGCTTGCTCATATCAATGTCGAAATGTCGCCTCGTCCTTACACTACCGATGAGAGTGGCATGCCCTACGACCCCCTGGGTCGAAACATTAAACTAATCTATCGCTAAACTTACGTCTTAGAGGTCTATAAAACCTGAAGACTCGTGATACTCTACCTAATCTATACTACCTCTATACTACCTGTCATCAGAAAGGATCACACCCTTCCTCTTGATGATCAGACTGCCTGACAGCTATAACCCTTGGGGCTGGTGGCTCAGGTAGGGGGGTGTCCTCATCTATCTCAATAGCCTCACCCTGCACATATTCTGGTTCTAAATATTGTGGCGGTTCCTTAATATACCTAGCACTACCTTGTTCAACAACAGGAGGTAGTTCTTTGAACTCCTGTGACACTACAGGCTTTATGATGGTATGTCTAACAAAGGGCACATACTGCTTAACCTCAACAACCTCATCTTGAAATTGAGGAACTTCCACCGTACGTATCTTTTCAACAAATTGAGGAACTTGTTTAGAAACTACCCTAATGTGTTCTTGAGGGACTTCTATTGGTACTTCTACAATTTTCTCAATTTCAACTTCTACTGGAACAGGTATAATTCTACCTTGAACAGGAACTTCTACAACTTTTTCTACCGTAACTGGGATATCCACAGGTATATCAATGAAATCTCCAACTACTGGATTAAAGATAGGAACTTCTATCACAATTTCCTGTGGAACAGGAACTTCAACGACTTTTTCAATAATATATGGTACAGGTTTTAGCGTAATTCTTTCAATAGGAATATCTATATATTCAACTGGTCCTAATACATATCTCTCTTTCTCAACAAGTTGTATTTCTACTTTTGGAACTTGGACAATTTTTTCAATTTGAACATCTTCTACTTCTATTTTTGGTACTTCTTTTACTATATGATGTATTTTTGGTACTTCAACTATTTTATCAACAATTTTTATTTCTGGAACTTCAACAATCTTTTCAACATATTGAATTTCAATCTTAGGTACCTCTTTTATAATTTCCTTGTATTCTATTTTTGGTACAATACGTTCAATATATTTAGTTACTGGTTTTGATACATATTTATCTATAACCCTTATTTCTGGTACTTCAACAATTTTCTCTTTATATATAATCTCCTCTTTTGGAATTTTTCTAATAACATCCTTTACTATGACTTTGGGTTTAATTTTTTGTTTTAAGTGAACTTCTGGAACTTCAATTATTCTTTCTCTTACATTTACTTCTTGTACTAATGGAACTTTTACTACCTGGGCATTATTTGTTGTATCAGTATCTTCATCTATATCTTTATATTTTTCAGTATTAATTGTTTTACTTAAATTAAACATACTATAATTAGAATATTTACTTTCCTGATCAAATATATTGGGGGAATCAGAATTACCAGAGCATAATCCCATATTTAATAGCTTATGCCTATCATTTTCTGAATTTGTCATTTTATTATTAGATATTTAAATATTATAAATTTACAAATTTCATTAAATTAAATAAGTTGAAGTTGTTGATTAATTAAATTTTTTTATTATGTATATTTTTTTTCCAAGTAAAAAAAGGAAGAAAAAATTAAAATACCTTCTTACTCGTTTCTACATGCAAAAAATTAGTTTCAGCAGTATTGTAGCTCTTAGTAACTTCTATTCCCCCCCTCTTTCCCTCACCACTTTGTAAAAATTAAGTTTGCGTATGGCGCCTTGTAGTAGAATCTACTATTTTATTTATTTCCCTATTTCCAAGAATTACTATCTATATATACTTTTAATCTTCTTTCTTAAATATATATTTATATACAGTATATGGGTAGAATAAATATATAATATTTCCCTTATATATTCAACCTTTTTCGACTATCATAACATTTATGGTCATTGAATATAAGTATTAATATTACTAATGATTATTTTGAAATAACAAAAAGAGAGTTATTTAACATCATTACAATTTTTATTATTTTAAGATTTAAAGTATTATTGTGGGTTATAACTACTAATAGTATATCTGGCGCTTTGCAAGCACTTTTTATACCTTATAAAAAATAAATAAAAAAGGATTCTAGTGCAATATCTAGTTATAGTATCTTCTAAACTATATCTATAATGTTACAATCTGAATATCCTCCAAATGAATTAACTTCATTTGAACAAATTAAGGAGAAAGGAGATCTCTTAAATTCTACAGAACCGACTATTAATGGTTTTACATTAGATCTAAAAGAAAATGAATCATTTGATATTGATATTTGTATAGAAAAACTACTTGCATGTAAGCCATTATCAAGTAAAAATATTAAGTCACTATGCTCTAAGCTTAAAGAAATTTTAATTAATGAAGCTAATGTACAAATAGTCAAATGCCCTGTAACAATAGCTGGAGATATTCATGGTCAATTTTTTGATTTATTAGAACTTTTTAGAATAGGAGGTATGCCACCAGATGTAAATTATCTATTTTTAGGGGATTATGTTGATCGTGGTTATCATAGTATTGAATGTATTTGTTTGATTATGGCTCTTAAAATACGTTATAAGGATCGTATAACAATACTCCGTGGTAATCATGAATGTAGACATATTTCACAAATATATGGTTTTTATGATGAATGTTTAAGAAAATATGGAAGTGCTTCTATTTGGCATGAATTAACAGATGTATTTGATTATTTACCATTGGGAGCTTTAGTTGAACATCATATTTTTTGTGACCATGGAGGACTTTCTCCAAATGCAAACACAATTGATTATATTAATTCTATTAATAGATTTCAGGAAATACCTCATGAAGGTCCAATGTGTGATTTATTATGGTCTGATCCTGATGAGAAAAATGGGTAAGTTAAAATATCTTTTATTTTTTTATATTGATTCAAATATATTTATTATCTTATTTTATTCATAACATTTATAATTATTTTAGTTGGTCAATGTCTCCTAGAGGAGCAGGTTATATATTTGGTCCTGATGTAAGTCAGAAATTTATACATACAAATGGTCTTTCAACAATATGTAGAGCTCATCAACTAACTATGGATGGTTATACTTGGGCTCATGATGACAATGTAGTAACAGTATTTAGTGCTCCAAATTATTGTTATAGATGTGGTAATCAAGCTGCTCTCATGGAGTTAGATGAATTTGAAAATAAACAGTTTTTGACATTTGATACAGCTCCTAGAAGGGGCGAGGCTAGAAAAAATATTCAAAATACAATACCTCAATATTTCTTATAATTATTCATATATATATACATAATATATCCGATAAGACAACAGTTTATAAATATAAATAGGAGGAATTTGGAATTTCTTGAATAATAAATATATATATATATGTATAATTATATTCATAGTACTATTTTCTAACATGTCGACTATTAATATGATTATTATAATTATAAGTACTATTATTGGTATTATTATATTGATTATTATGTTGATGATCTTTATTATGTATATTCTTATAAGAATTTCCAAATTTTCTGTTAACTTTATTGTCATATTTGTGAGCTTGTGATACATCCAATTTGTTAGGTACAATCATCATCATATAAGGTTGTTGCTGATTATGAGGTCCTAAAGTCCCTATAACATTAAAATTATTATCGTATAGAATTGGGGGATCAAAATTAGGATCTTTAATTAGATTTCTGTAAAATTCAATTTTATTATTTATATGTTTTCTACCTAGGCTATGTTGCCTCCTTCCACCAGTAGAACTATGAGTTAGATATATATCACAATAGTCACAATAAAATTTAGGCATAATATTACTTATATAAGTTAATAAAAGTAGTGAATCAAATAAATTTTAATTAGCTCGAAATAATATAGCGCTTGAATATATAAGGTATATTATTTGAAGTTAATCCTAATTATTATCTAATGCTTATGTCTAGAACTAATACTGCTGATTGTTTTCCCTTTTTTCTCCAATTCTATTTTCTACTCTTCATTTATTTCCCATTAGTATTACTTAGACATTATCTATAATTTGTATATTTAATATCGGTTTGTTTAAAAAATTCACTTTACTTTCATAATCTTGGAAATTTGTATAGCTATCTGGAATGTTTGTTGAGAAGAATTGAACTATTGGTTTACCCATTATTTTGTCGAATAATTTCGACAAATTGTACCAACACAAACTAGTCACAATCGGTATAGTTATTATGACTTCTATTCCAGTTAAAGAGGCTTCTATTATATAATAATGTAACAACTTATTTTGTAAAGGATTACCTAGTGAAGAAGGTAATGAGACGTAGCTTAAAAAAGTTGAATTATTTAGATTTATAGAATATTTATGAGTTATTAGAACTCCAATACTAAGGATAAAGCATATATAGTAAAGTATTATCTGATGAAATGTACTTAATAAGCTAATAGTGGCTATAGAATGAACACTTGCTCTAACTCCACACAATATACGAATAATTAATAAAAAAATAGTGAAAGCAAAATATACCAATAATTCACCAAATAAAGTAAATATAATAGTTCTTAGGCACTTCGGATGATAGGAGAGGATTTTATAGTTATTATATAGTATATAATAACCAAATAGCATATTTATTAAACAACAGGCTCCCATAATATTTGTAAATATACAATAAAGTAAGGATGAACCTTCATGATTACGGCTCCAGATTTGAATAGATTCATCCGTATGCTTACGTCGAACCATATTATATTTAAAGAACCCCTTTTTACTATACACTTAAAAGCCTTACTTACATAGTATACAGAATCCTAATGATTTATTAAGCGGCATACAAAGTGTTAAATAATAATATAGATCTGACATAAAATTTAACATATAATTAATAGAATATAAATATTATATTACTAGAAATATATAAATTGTCTATTTTATTTATATAAAAAATTCTTTTAATGGAAGTGTATCTCTAATTTTTTATAAGTTTGATTATCTGATTTGATAGATATTAATATATTAATTATTTGTTAGTAAGTATTCAATACAACTTTGTATAATTTTAAAAAAAAAATATTAATAATTATAAATATATAAAGAAATTGATCTAATATTAAATAAAGGAAAAAAAAAAAAAAACTAAAGTGGACACATGCAAATGCCGGTATTGTCCCCCCCTTTCCCCCACACAAAAAAATTATTGTCTTTCTCATCTTTTTTTTCTTAACCCTTCATAAGGATAATTAAGTAAAATTAGAGTTTATTAATTGATGTTACAACTAGAAATTTGATTGGTGCCTATATTTATCTAATTTCCACAAACTCAAGTCCTTTAAAGAAGCGACTTGTATAATTAATGGCCAGAAAGCGGAAATATCAATCTGCAATGGGAGATATCGATCCCTGTTTAAATCCAGTATATCTTCCAAATGAAAATTATTATAGGAATCCAACAGAAACTCCTACTGAGTTATTACCTCCGCATATATCAACAAATCCGGCAAAACCTGGAAATGCAAAATGTAATTCAAAGATCTTACCAATATATCAAAATCCAGCTGAGAAGATAAAATTAAAGGGTATTAGACGGGATTTGTTAAATAATAATACAATTATTCCATGTAATAAACATTGTGACATGGTTGATATATTGAATGACGATATGTCCTTTGTTGAAACTAAAACTAAATCAATAATAACAAATAACATGAGTAGGAAAGATTCCAGAAATAATAAAAATTTAAATAAAACTATTAAACCACGTATTGATAAGGGTAATTCTAACTTACCACCATTACCTCGTACTGAAGATTATTGGCCTAAATTAGTTACAAGTGGATATGAAGAACATGAAAACTACCTAGATAAGATAAGAAAAGAACATTTAGATAGTCAATATCAAGAGATTTCAAGATTAAGAGATGAAAATAAGAATAGGAATTCTCAATGTAACCATTATTATAAACAATATAATATTCCTCTTAGTAGTTCTAATTTAGGAAATAATAATGCTGGGAATTCATATTATAATAAATTATATTTAAGAAGTGATGAAGGGATATATTGTGTTGAAACTCCACTTAGAAATATTAGAGATATTGATAATAAATGGAATAATGTTAATGCTAAAAAGCATGGTATACTCCAAGATATTTCAATTAATAATGCTAATTTTAATAATTTACAAAGTAAGGGTACTCAAATAGATGAAACAAAGTATTTAGATAATAAGAAAACTATAGCAATTTCGGAATTACCCAAGAACTTAAAATGTGATGCAATAGTAGGTGGGAATACTCCACTACGTAATATTATTGATAATAATAATCTTGATGAAGTAGTTTTAAATAGAAATAAAGAACGAGAATACAGAAAAGAAACTAATGATATTGCTGTTGGTCCCTCTCCAAATTCCCATATATTACCTCATGATTTAGAGAAAACACCTAAAATAGAAAAAATAAGACCAAATAGTATACTTAGAAAAAGTATTGAAATTTTTAATGAATCATCAAAACAAGTTAGATTTTCAACTAGATATAAATCAGATAAATCTAAATTTTTATTAAAATTTGAAGAATTAAATTTTGATCCAGCAGAAGAACCATTAGTAAATATGGAAAATGACGAATATTACAGTGAATCAATGGAAGGAGACAATATATATGAAGATTATTCTTTTTTTGATTCTATTTCTTTAGATAGTCGTATATTATTACGTTTAATACAGATTTGTAGAAAGGAGTTAAATTTGGTTGAAAATTTAACTACTCAAATAGATGATATTGGGACTAATTCAGACTATACATTGGTAAATAAAGCAGTAAATGGAATATATAAATATTTCTTAATAAAAGCTGTAGATTATGGATGGAAAAAAGATAATGAATTTAGTGATGTTAAATCTGCAATGGCTAAGGAATATAGGAATAATAATGTAAATTATTATAATAGTATTATTAATGAAAGAGAAGTATTAAAAAATAAAATTGGGATATATAATTCAAATATTCAGAAACTTAAGAATGCATTAAGTGAAGCGGATAAACTAAAGGAATTAATTGAATTAGATTATTTTAGTGAAAATAGGGATTTAATAGATACTCCTGATATTGATGAAATAGAAAATGTAAATAAATTTGGTAATCAGGAATATAAGAAGTGGATTCTTCAATATGTGAAACATTTGTTTAATGGAATTAATGAAATAATAAATAAGGGGGATACCTTAAGTAATATTAATAAATATAATGAAGATACTAATAATTCATATGAAACTGATCATTCTAATGATTATTCTCCTACTCCTGTATTAAAAGTATTAAAAGATGACAACTCTGAATTGAGAGATAATAAGTTGGGAAATATTAATAATTCATGTGATAAGAATATCTGTGGATCAAGCATAGTTGATGATATCTTAAGCGAGTGTTATAAGATGCAATTTATTTCAATGGAAAGCATTGCATTCTTAAATGATTGTATTGCTCTTCTTAATGATGCAGAAATTGGTATGCAAAATTTTCAAAAGTTATTAGCTCATAAGGCATTTAATATACATGAAGATGATAAAAATGGGAAGTTAAGCAATGATGTTGATGAAGCTGAAGATGCAATGCTGAGGTTGCAACGTGGTGCATCAATTACACCACGCTTCAGCATTGATAGTAATACAGGCAGTTATAATAGAACAAGTATTAGTAATAGGATATCTATGACAAAAAAAAACCTTCATAATTTATTATAAATTGTCAATTGTCTAATTTATATCTAAGGATAATGAAGAAAAGTATTTAATAATAAAGTTAATTAAGTAGAAATAGAATTAATCAAATGAAATCAACTGTAATTTATATATTATATTTGCAAATTGTTCTTTCCAGTGAAATATCTTATTTTCTGGCTTAGGCGAAATATCGATTATTACTATTCTGTTCCATATATATATATTATAATCAGTACTTGTATTTCTAGGTATATTTATAATCTTCCATAATTTAAAATTGGAAAGTTGTAAATATAAATTATACTGATAGCTACAATATAATGATACAATCATTGAACAATCGCAAATAGATCTTCCAAGAAAAAAATTTGAAAGCCATTTATTTGCCTCAGAAATATATTCTCTTTTTCTATTTATCAAATTACTTAATATATTTAACCCAATTTGGAAATTTCTTTGCATTTTAACTAAACATCTGTCATATAATAGATGTGGATCTGCAATTAAAGTATCTTTAAGTGCCATAATGTCTAATTTTTCTGTTCTTACCATATCCATAAATGTATTATTTAAAATTTTATTTTCTAATAAATAAATATATATATAATATGCTAAAGGTTGTTGTCCAGCACAATATACTTGATAATATAATAAATTATTTGTCAATTCTCTATTATTTAATATTACATCTGATATAATTTTAATATATGAGTCGTAATTCCCAGTTCTAATATTACTAAATATATTGCCAGATATTTCTATAGCTTTTCTTAATTCATTATTTATTATATCTGAGTTATTTGAAAAATAAATTTTTTGGGGATTATATATATTGGATAAACTTAATCTTTTATTCTTTATAACTTTTTGTAGTGTTACCTGACTCAAAAAAAGATTATCAGACATCTTTTCAAAAAAATTGATAATTGATAAAAGTTCATTGTTAATATTACAAATATCCAAATGATTTCCAAATGCATCTATATTGGTTAATACAGTTTTGTACAAGTCAATATATAAATTGATATTAGGACATACTAAAGGAAGTGTACATTTTGGTTTGAATTCAATACAAAAATATTTGCACATAAACTGGTCTTCAGATAATGCCGGTATAATACTTGTCACCCCTTTAAAATGCATGCAATTTACATACATCATTCTTTTATCTAATTTTCTACATATTTGTTCAGAGTCCATATAAACTTTTAATAAATTCATTTCAAGCCAAGAAAAGTAGAAACTAGTCTTTTTAACTAAAATAATTGGGATAATTGGTTTATTACAATAATTTGATAGTCGTGAATTGTACTGACAATTTATATGGAAAGTTATTTTCGATATTATATCTGATATTTTATTGCAAGGCTGCTTTTCTATTTTGAAAACATAATATCGAATTTCTAATGATTGCAAGTTAAGATTGGAGATTTGAGGAGTTATAATTGAAAAGGGAGTAATTGGATGATCTTTAAATTGTCTAAAGCAATTAATTTTCTTATATTTTAAATTGACTTGTAAATTGGAGTTTGTATAAAATACAAAATGCATACCACCATTTCCTAATAAGTTCCATTTTGTATTCTTAAGGTCCACTTGATAAATATTCCAAGATGACAGTAAATTATTTAAATCAAGATACAAGTAATTTCTAATTTTATATAGGCGGTATATATGGTAATTTAGTTGGGTTTATCAGAATTCTTAATGAGATAAAAATTTTGATCAAATATAATGAAATATTAATGATTTATAATTTCCAATGAGTGGTACTGAGAGATTGGAGTTTCTTTACGATCCGAAAGTTTTGAGAGATGATGATAATGAAATATATTTGTTAGGTAAGTGCAATACTTAGAACTTCCAAATAGATATATTTATATTGAACAGATTATGTATAATTTAATTTGTAATGAATTATCTATGTAAATTTATATTTACTAACCCAACCTTCAATTTACTACTTCTTATCTTAGGCACTCAGATACCAAGAAATTTAACTGAAATAAATGATTCTAGTGATGAAGAGTCAGTACCGCCGGGTATAAGGAATGAAGAACTTATTAAAAGATTGAAAGAAGACCCACTAGTAACTATAAAAAGTGCGGAATTAAAACATAGAAAGATTATTGGGGAATTTAATAAGAAAAGTAGTAATAGAAATAAATCAGTAACAAGAATACATAAGAGGTCCTTCTCTAGATCCCCCCCTTTAGCCTTTAAAAAGAAAACTAGAATAGCAAGCAATAAACATACAAAATATAAGGATCAACAATATGGCAAAATTGATAAGGAATATAAATTAAGAGAGATGCTAGAATGTGGTGAAATACTCAAAAAGCAAAGATATGATAAATTTAATGGTAACTTTGAGAGAAGTATAGACTCAGATATAAATGTGACAATACGTGGTAAACAATATATTGGAGAGGTTCACAGACAAATTAGTGATGAACTATTGGGATCTTTAGGTAATAGAATAAAGAGACTTATTAAATACAAAAAATAAATTGCATATTTAACAAGATTTAAATAATTCAGATAATTTGCCTTTTAAAGAAACAAAAGTTGAAAAATATAATTATATTATTTTAATTAATTAATTTGAATTAAATTGATCCATAATCAAAGTTCTCACTTATTATAAAGTGCAATGTTATGATTTGCAATTTTTGGAAAGAAAAAAGTGACAGTTGAATATGTAAAAAGTATTTATTTAATACAATATTACATAAAAGTAGTTTAATAATAATAATAGTAATAAATATATTCTTAATGAAACTGGTAAAGTGTAGATGACAGAATTTATGAAAATAGAAATAGTGAAATCAAGATATTTATTCAAAACTAAGGTAGATTAGCTCCTAAATATAATCTAAATTAAGTTACAATAATAATGATTGGAGATGGAAAACTGTTATTTATTTTTGATTAATGCGTACAATAAAAGAATAGTATACTATATGTGAGTTATGAATTATTATTACTATTATTGTTATTAGCCTTACAATGACGTGCTAAATAATATTTTTTAGGGTCTTTAACATAAAATTAGTATATAAAGCTTCAAATTCGATTGTATTTATGCATTTTATTATTAAAAGTTAATAAATCACTTTAGCAAAATTCATATTTAAAATATTTGTATTTACTATTTAAAGAATCTTTTAAAGAAAAAAAAAACACATTCAAGATTCTAGAGTATAAACCAATTTATTAATAATTTTTTCTAATTATAATTTTTATAAAGAAACTATAAAGCTATTATTTTATATATTAAATGATATAATCTCAAATATTATTAAATAATTTTAAAGGAATAAATTATTTAATAAATTGATCTTTTCTTTAAAGAAAACAACTCTTTAAACTTCAAATTTTGTGAGATTATACACTTAATAACTAGCTAATAAAGGGAATATTCCACTTAATAAACAATTTTCATTTTTATTAACTCAAATATATCACTTTTTAATAAGAAAGTGTTCTAATATGTAGAAGAAAATCTGTTTGAAGATATTAATATTTAAAAAAAATTACTAGTTTAGTCATTTTTTATATCTACAAAAGGAAGTACATATATTAAAATAAATTATTATATATTAAAAGTAATATTTGCTAACAAATAATTGCATGGAATTTGTTACAACTAAATACTATTACGAATTTAACCATTTATCAAATAATATATCCATATAAAGTAAAATATCTGGATAATCTGTATAGAAATGAATAATAGTAGTATTCAAAGTAATTGAAAATTGAAGAATTATATGGAAATTAGGGAGTAAATATATGCAAAACCACTTGTAATCAACATGCATCAAAATGTCATTATCCCTATAATTATGTTGACAATAGTTCCCTATATTATATTTTTCAGAAATTAATATATCATGGTGAAAATCAAAACTTTCTTCAATATTGAATTCCCCATTAATCAGTTCAACTATTGATTCATGTGCAACATTGTATGGAATTAGACATTTATTAATTTGACAATATATATTTTCACTGTTTATATCAAGAACTTTATTACACGTTACAACATTTCCAGAAGGATATTCTAAGTTATTATAATCAATTTTTTTATCCAAAATCTTATTTTGATTCTCTTTATTTTGTTTGTAATGTCTGTATATGTATGAATATACTGTATTATTCCAGTTCTCTGTAGGAGAAGGTAAAAATAAATCCTGAAGTTCAATTTCAAAATCTTCAAGGTCTCTTTTTAAAATTTTTCCATATACATCACTAAATTCCATAGAAACACCGATTTTAGATGGTTTTGGGAATTTAATGTAGACATCTAATAGTACGATTACATTACAGCTATCTATATATATAATACCATTATTTTCTCTATAAGTAGTACTCAACTCATTATTTTCATTTCTATTATCACCATTTAAATGACATATAATATCCTTACTTTTTAATTTAATAGATTCCTCAATATCAGTAGGAATTGAACAAGGTTTTAAAAAAGGTACTATAACAGGACTTATTTGATATAAATTATCGGAATAATCAAAATGGATCTCAATAGCATAAAGGCAAGTTTCAGAATTTTTATTTTCTATATCTTGTAAAATGATGGAATCCTTTAAACTTAATATAAATGGGAAAATAATGGAATTATTCTTATAACTTGATTTACTTTTCTTATAAAAAAAAATAGCAGTTCCATTATCATCAATATTTAAAAACTCACTTCTGAAATGTTTTATTAAATGAAAATTGACTATTGAACTGTAATAAATATCATTAACCAGTGTATTATCTTCAGAATTTAGGTTATCTTCAAATATTTCATAATTGGTTATCTGATCATATGTATTTGAAGATCCATCAAGCTGAAATATTTTAATTATAATATCATTGGAACAGTTACCAATTAAAATTTCCATATAATTAAGGAAATTACTGAGTTCAACATCAAAAATATCTAAGTATTCCTTAAGGCAATTGGATATCTTACTAAAATACTCATTTTTATAATAGCTAGATTCTTCATTTGATATAATAACTAACAAAGTCTAAAAATAAAAAATTAAAGTTATTTTATAATATTATAAATAAAACATATTTATTTGTATATGATTTAAAAACTTACTGAGATTATCTTATTTCCTGTTATCCACCTTGTAACTGTATCATTTGTATTCACAAAACAAACAGTTATTATATACTCCAGAATATCAATAAGAATACTATTTGATGGTAATAAAAGTAAATTATGGTTTAATTTTAAATTCTTCCTTTCAAAAGATAAATATACCAAAAATAAAAGAAAGACTTCAATATCATTTGGATCGGTTAAAGTCTTAACATAATCCAGTACATATTCAATAAATTTATCTAGATATACTCTGTAATGATATTTTATTTAAAAATCGTATAATTATTTTAATTTAATAATAATAAATAACAAAAATCGAAAACATACCTATACTTAGATTGTTGGATATCATTAACAATAAAACTGATTAGTTGGATCGTATTTGGAATATGCCATTGGGTTAAATAAGGAATCTTAACTTCTGTTAAATGATTAATATTATGACAAGTATAATTAAAAAGAGTCTTAATAAATTCTTCATCCATCCCAAATGTTGCAGCTATTCTGTACAGAATTTTCAGATAAGCACAATGAGATCCAATAGGTGATTTTAACAACATTAACTCTGTCATTGAGGATAATAAATTATATACATTTGTAATTGATTGCTTAAATTCATTAATATGATTTAAATAATATGTCAAATATAACCATAGACATGTCTTATTGTATTTTAATGCTGTAGGATCATACCAACTTGGTATTAACATTGTATCTAAAAGTATTTTAGTCGAATCTTTAATATCCACCAAGTCATCTGAAATTAATGAATTGGTATTTTGATAATTCCTTATTAATTTTTCTAATAAATCATTAAACAATGATTGAAGCCATATTGTACAATATAATCTAATTGGAATAGATAACTGAAAATTATTAATGATACTAATAACTCTATGAATTGCATCAGTATATAAAGATAAAGATAGTTTAGATTTTTTAAAAGATGTATGTTCAGATTCAATAGCTTCAAATATTACATGTAATCTAAAAGAATATTTGAGTGGTATCATTGCAGATTCCAAAATATTACTGGGAATTGATAAAATCGATACAATTCTATTTAAGGATTGAATTAATATCTGGGTATTCCAGCATGACGATATTTTTAGATTATCTATTATATAAGACATAAGATGTGTTAAAAACTTTTTCGTATATTTTGATAAAGGATTTTCTAAATTAGAAACAATATTCAATGCTATTGATGATATTAACTCTATAGACAAATCATTTGAAAATATGATATTGCTAGTATTATTTTGTATTTTTGAGTTATTTGTATTTTCAATACAATCAGGCCATATTATTGGATTAATATTTTCACTTAAAAAAGATAAAAGCAATTCATCACTTTTAAAGTCTATTTTACTTAAATCTTCATTACTCATCTTGTCATCTTGCTGATTTATAAAATAATTTTCTTCTTTATTATTGTAGTCTTCAAAATTATTATCTGAAATATTAGAATTTTCAATACTTTGTATATACATTTTATTTGAATTATCTGTTATATTTTTTGTGTTATTTAGTGTCGTATCTGAGTAGCCTGTAGTATTACTTAAGTTTGTCGTCCTATTTATTAGTTCAGTTTTATTTAAAGTATAATCTTCTAAAATTTTGTCATTCAAAAGAGGTTTAAGTAAACCAGGATATGTTCTATTTAACTCTAGTAGACATTCCATTGCATATAACTTTAAAATATTCATACCTTGAATATTTCTGAGTTTTAGTTGAGATATTTTATATCTCATAGATAAAATACTACCCTTAGTAATAAGAAATAAATTAACAATTAATCTTGAGAACCAATAAGGAAGTACTGAGTATATATTACATCTAATTATAATACAAGTTAATGTTACAAGTGCTTGAGATTGAAATGTTACAGTAGAGCGCATATAAAATTTTGACTTTAAAGCTTTATATAAATTCTCTTCATTTACTGAATTATTCCCTGCAAGTTCTGTACTAGCTTCATATAATCCCAAGCATACTTTAGCTAAATCTCTGAGATTTACACATATTATATCATTTAATACTCTAAAAGTACAATTATATCGATACCAATATCTATAGTCTAATTTCATGTTATCTGGATTACCAAGTATATATAAACAGTTTTCTTCTAGAATTGTCAATGCTTCTAGTCTCGTATTTATAGAAGGTGATATAATTATAGTTGATATTATATGATCAAATATAACTGATGCCATATTCTCTTCTGCAAATAAGTCAATAAAACCAAGTGAACTTATATTGGCTTTCCTTATATCTTTTTTTTTCTTTTTAATATATTTTAATTCGTTATTATCTACTTTTTCCTTGTATATATCTTTTTGTCTTAATTCATACATTGATATGGATGAATCTAATGAATTATATAAAGATTGCAATACATCTTTTCTAGCTTCTAAATCCCAATTAAATTTCAATCTTAAATCTGATAAATCATTAGAATTATTTACTTCATACTCTTGTTTCATTGTTAGGGTAAGATTATTAATTTATAATTTAGATATATCTCTAACCTGTATATTTGTGATATAGCAAATATTTATTCAAGCTAATTATTATAGCTATAGCAATAAAAAAAGACAATTTACAAATATATACAAAGTATAAATACCTATACTAATCTTTAGGGGTTTATGAAATTATGCAACAAAAAAATTTGACGCCTTTAATAACTGACTATATGCTG
Source organism: Cryptosporidium muris RN66 (assembly GCF_000006515.1). Lineage (NCBI taxonomy): Eukaryota > Apicomplexa > Conoidasida > Eucoccidiorida > Cryptosporidiidae > Cryptosporidium > Cryptosporidium muris. The sequence continues at coordinate 1,112,419 of NW_002196570.1, read as the reverse complement.
TAATAAGGTCCGGTAGTAACTTCATGTCGATATTTTTAAAAAGATAAATAAGTGAAATAAATAAATTTATAAATATCATACTAGAAAATAAGTTAAGTGTATATAAAAAGTCCTCTGACTCTAGGTAGAAAATATAATATTTCTCAGTTTAAATCAATAAAGGTTCATCCTAAAAATTATTATAAGCGGTTAAGTTATACCGCCATAAACGGGATTTTAAATAATCCTAATGGATTTATTAGCTTATTAGGGGAAAACCATGCACTAAATAGATGAAGTACTAAAAACCTTAGCATTAAGTATTTAATTGTGATATTCCTTAGCTATTATTACAAGTGTTTATTGGTTTGTGACTATTGGAGGTACTGATATATTTCTTATGTTATAAGATCTATAATTACTTCTAGATCTTTGCTGCCTAGATCTTGATGCAGATCTACACCTTAACCTTTCCATAGAAGTTACTGATACTGAAGCAGCCCTTCTTGTAATTGAAGAAGCTTGAGGGTTTCTATTTGATAATGTATTGTTATGTAGATGTAGGAGCTGACGTATTTCAGGATGATAGCATAAAATCGAGTCACTACACAATACTCGTAAAAAAGGGCTTCTATTCGAATTACCGAGATTATTATTACCATAATTATTTACTTCACTATTGCTGTTTGATACTAGCTGATAATCAGTTGAACTAACTTCTGCAACTACTTCTACATTATATACTTGTGAATGGGAAGAGCCAGTTGGAATTGTATCTTTATTATTATTATTATTATTCATATGATTAGAATCTTTAGATTTCTTTTTTATTCCATCTTCTATATCTGAACTAATTCGTAGAATTTTAGAAATTCGTTCTCTGCATATATGACAAGTAGGATGCTGCCTCATTTTAACTGAATGAGCAATATAATCTCCCAAACATTGTAGGCAAACACAACCATGGCCACAAGGTGAAAATATATTTGTAGTAGAACATTCTAAAAAGCATATTGAACAGTAACAATTTCCAGATTGTGTCTCAAATTCATTAATTTCATGTTCAAAATTTGGGTGAGATTTATTTTCATTATCATTTATTGATATATTTGATGTAATTTTATAATTTATTTGAGTATCTCCACTCTTTTTTGTAGTTATATTAGTTTCAGAATGCTCAATTTGATTATCTTTACTTTTTTTATTTTCAAAGGGTGTTTCTATACTTATTCTTGGGTGATTGGAAAAACAAAAAGAGTTTACTTCAATTTGTTCTTTACACTCAACTTTTATAGTATAATCCTTTTGTATATTATTATTACCCCAAAATGGTAATTTTATAATACAACTATTTGGATTAACTTCATGAATCCTAAAATAAGTGGAACTCACAGGAATAACTATAAATCTTTCTCTATCATTATTATTATTATTATTATCTACTAGCTCTAAAGTTCCTCTTTGGTGATTAGTTGTATTAAAATTAGGTCTAAATAATAAATAGCTCCATATAGTATTTCTAGTATCAAAATTATTTCTCATGTTTAAAGTTGTGTCTCGATGTATGAATTTTTGAAGATTCTTTTCTATTTCCATGTATAGTGCTGTAACCCAAATCATAATAATCCATGGTTTCAATAAACCTAATATACAGAGGCATAAAGATATCATTAGATTAAGTCCAAATGATGTATAACTAAATATTGCTAATAGATCAATTATATACTTGTATTTATCTAACACGTTTAGGTACTTGTATATTAGCCAATGGATCACAGAAAGCAAAATCCCTATACTATATATGATCCAAGAAAACCATTGAGAATATATTATAAATAGAGGATTACTACCTAAAAACCACCAAGTTATACAATTTTGACCCTGTACACCAATGATTAAAATAGATGCTGAAGCAAATCCTATATATATTAATGGAAACATACTAGATGTCTTCAAATAATTTCCTCTTATACTCACCTTAATTGAGGTTAGAAACTCTATAATCACTTTACAAAGTACACCCAGCCATCTTACACATATTAATATAAAGGCCAAGATCATTTCAGTAATAGGAGTAACAAGCCAATTCTTTGAATCAATAAATAGACTCACAGTCTGAGTTGAATCATTCAATAATTTATTGTTCACTAAAAAATTTGTATTATTTATATATGGTGTATTTAACATATTCATACTTTTTACTCGTACTATGCTTGAATATCCCCATATTTGTTCAGTTTCCCCTAACTGAATTTCTTCATTACTTTTAATTGGAATATATTGATTTCCTTTATATTTGTCTGAGTTAGTTTGATTAGAATAATTATTTGAGTCACTGTAATAACTACTTATTAATGGACAATCACATTCTAATTTTGAAAACTTTAATATTGACACATTATTTGCTATATTACTACTAAAAGATAAATTTAAATTGTTAATATCACCAGAAATTGCTTCTCTAATATTATTATTTTTATGAATCATTATTGAAGTACTGTTTATGTAAAATTCATTACTCTCTTTATCTTTTAACAAGTTACTTCCATTTTTATATAGAATATTACCCATTAGATTCTGTGAGTTTAGTATTTCTGTATTTTTTTTTTTTCTATTCAAATCTCTTAGAATATTATTTTTAAAGTGATCTATTTCTTTATGATCCTCGCCTAAGTTTATAATGTTCTTCTGTGGATCTGAAAGTAGTAAAATTATACCATTCTTCATGGAACCATTCCAATCAAAATTATGGAAACCTGGGACATATATCCACTGTTTATTAGAGAATAAAAGGTTTAAATTTGGTATAAGAAAGTATATTTCTATTACAACAGGAATTATAGTTGAGACTATTAGTATGGATCTAAATATTTTTTTTTTTAGTGATATAACTTGATTGTTTTGATCATGTACTTCATTTTCCTCAACAAAAGGTAGTATTATATTTGTTTCACCACTTTGCATTCTATTTATAATTCCTGTTAGGCATTTATATCATTCATTGTAGCCCCTTTACAACAAAAGAAATAATCACCCCATGACCTTCCCAAAATGCACCCCTATAGCGCCATTATAGAGCGCCTCTTTTTTTTACATGTCTTTATTTAGTGGAAAGTGCAATTTTACAATATTCCTTGATAATATTTGCTTAATGAGTTATGATAGGTAAGTCTTGTTATATAAGTAGGTGTTATTTTATTGTTTTTGTCTACTAAACTAAGGTATCTATACTAATTTAAAATAGAACAGATAGACACTGTGAAGATTAGTCAATGTACTTAAATGTGTTCTTATGTAATGGAATCTCTGTATATATACTTATAAAAGTTATGTGGGATATATTCCAAGTATTTATAATTAAAAAAGCTAATATTACATATCTTTATCTGAACTATCTTTCAAATCCTAAAATTAAATAATACAACGAAGTACACCTAATATCTAAGTTAACCCAGTCATATATTAAAGATAAATAGCTCTGAATTATAATATTATTTTTTTAGTAAAATATACTTTTAATAAATGAGTTTAACCTTGTAAATAACAGAGCGGTGCAAGGCTGCAAGTTCCTCTCGCTCGCTGCGCACTAAATAGTACATAAATACGTGTATATATTAGATTCAAATGTTCATTACTTATAAAATCCTATTTCAGATTGATATTATAATATTAGTCTAATTATATATTCAATATTTATATTATTTGTCAAAAATCCTCAACTTCGTAAGATATTTTATTATAGTATTTGATTTTCATCAATTGACTACCACCTATAGGTAGTGAAATTAAAAATATATTGTAATTGATATATATATATTTATAATTATACAATAAATTATGTATCATCCAGATGAAGAGTCATCTTTCAACTATTTATCTATTGGACCCACGAATTTAGATAATGTAGACAATAGCTTAAGTGAACAAATTCACAGTACATATAAACAATTTAATATATGGAAGTATTTATTCTTAATGGTTTGTGTATTTGTAATTTTAGGTTGTTTTGTATCTCCATATAAAAATCAAATTAGTATGATCGATTCAACTGATTATATGGTGGATTTTAATTATACAGATAAAACTAATAAAAATATTGAAGAAATGAATAAAGTAGCACCAGAATTTGAAATTGAAAGATTTGGTATATCAAATATAACTGAAGATGTTTTATTAGGTAATTTAACAGACAAAGAATTTATTAATGATTCTAGTTCTGAGCTAAGGTTATTAGATAAACTACCATTATCTAGGATTACAACAGATATGTCTGGTTATTATTCAGGAAGTCATTACAATTCTCAAGGATTAAATAAAAGAGCACTAGATAATAATATATGCAATGACAAAAATTATACTAAAGAAGTCTTAAAAATGGTTTATGAATTAACTTATTTTGCCCTACCAAAAGATATAAAGAGCGAAACTAAATTTGAAGCTAGTGATTTAAAAATTATTGGGGATGATATCTGGGTTGTTTGTGATAATTCATGGCATTTAGGACGCTTTGGTTTAAGTTTGACTCCATTTTCAAATAAAAATAAACTGGTATATATGAGAACCACAACAGCTGGAGGACGTCCAATGGATATTGAAAATTTACTAGATGGGACAGATCCAACAAAGGAAGATTCTCAATGGGAAGCTATTATCTATGATAATGTAACAAGACATCTTTACGTAATTAGAGAATCTATTCCCCATATAATAGAGAAAGGAGTTGGTAATTATAACTATGAAAATGAGATAGATTCTAATATAGAAATTAATAGAGGGAAAGAATTGAAGTATATATTTGACAATATAAATGAAAATTCAAATTATATTAAGGGAAAATTTGAACTTGCAAGTAATAGAGGACATTTAGATGATATCCAAAAAGGTATAAATGATTTTGAAATTCAAAAGAAGTATCGGGATTTTGAGAAATCCTGTCCATATAATACGAACTTAGAGGGAGTCAAAATAATAGATAAAAATGATCAGAATTCACTATATACAGAAACAAAGGAAGTAAAAGAGAACAAAGAGTATAAAAGGAGAACCAAGAAAGATCAAGATCACTTGAAATCGAAAGTTGTGGAACCTCATTATCACTCTCACATAATTGAACTAGCATTAGTTAATGTAGATGGACAGGATTTCTATGAGGTTATAGAGAATTGTGCAGCTGAATATTTATTTATGTTTGATAATAAGGGTTTTGAAGGTGCTATCGGATTAAGAACAAGACAAGGAGAGTTTTATATTTTAGGACTATGTGAGGGTAACTATTGTTTAGGAGGAGTTCAAGGAGAACAGCCAGGTAATGGAAGGCTTGTTTTAATGAAAAAAGTTTACATAAGTTCTCAATATAATGCTCTAGCAGATATAAAGATAGCTAGGAACAATCAAGTAGTCCAAAATATAGAAAATAAGGATTTTGATAAAGATACAAACAAGTATAAAAATGGAAATTATGATTTAAATAATGAGAATTCGGATATTGGTGCTTATAATATAACAAAGGAATTAATAAGATGTATATGGAAAACTGTTAGAATTATTGAAATACCTTCAGAAGTAAAATTCCAAGATTATTCTTCAATTGATGTCAAAGGTAGCAAAGTCACCATTACTTCTCAAGAAGATTCTGCAGTATGGATTGGAGATATTAATTATGGAGATGGAGAATTTCTAGATCCTCAAAAGTTGTCGTTAATACCTGGTGGGAAAACTTACTACTTTCCTAGAGATCACGATTGTGACTACAAGTACTGTAATATTGAAGGAGTTTCATTTATTTCCGATAATCTTATTGTAACTGTTTCAGATAAAATGAAGAAAAATAAAAGACAGTCCCCAAAGTGCTTAGAAAAAGATCAATCAGTTCATGTCTTCTCCATCCCAATATGAATCAAGTAGTGATAAAAAGTAGATATTGTAAAAGAAAATCCATATATTGCTAAAATTCTGTTTTATTTTTATTATTATTGAGAAATTATGTTGATTAATTCCTACTTATTCTCTAACTCCTCTTTAATAGAATAAATTCTTTAATTATTAAAAATGTAACGTCTTTATATATTTACTTATATTCCAGTTTATTTTAAATTTAGTATTAAATACAGAAAAGTTGAAACTTCAAGCTACTCTAAAAGTATAAGTGCAAATACAGGCATAAATCTATAAATATTTCAGTTTTTTAATGAGATGGTAGATTTTATGCTACCTATAAGTTACAAAGGATAGATATATTCCTAAGCTATATTAAATAAGATTTTAGAAAATATTCAAATCAAACTTTTTCAGTTTCTTTGTATTAATATGGGGTATATAACTTCTATGCATGTCTGGGAAATATATTCCTCCGTTGAATAGTTTCCACTTTCCTTTTCATCATTTCTTAAGTCTCTATTATTATCTAATTGCCAGGCTATTTCAATTGGACAACGGCATAAGTGACATTGAGGTGATTTTTTTAATTTGCATACTGTCCACTTTATTATCTCATCAATACAATTGCTGCATATCCCACTATGATAACATGGGGAGAGTACAATATTGCTTACTCTATCATAGCATATCATACAAATAGAGATCTCATCAGAGAGTGAATAGTTTGATGATGATGATGAACATGGAGAATTATCATCTGTCTTCTCAGATAATTCAGGGTAGATTACTAACTTAGAATCTTCTGATGACAGCTTTTTCATTAAATAAGTATTTTCCCTATCATAACTATTATTTTTACTTCTCTCTTCATTCTCTTTTAAATCCTCTACTTTACTTTCAAGTGGTAATGTATTTATATTGCAATATTCTCTTCCCTTATTTGATAATGTAATATTATTTTCAAAACAGCTTTGCATATAAAAAGTTGGTGAAAGTTTTTGTAACTTTATAGATATAAAAGAATGTCTAAATATTAGTGGAGGAGGATTAGATATAGATTTTACAATCCATTCACGTTTACCATCACCATTGCAGTTGATCTTTTCTTCTTCTCTTAATAAGTAATAAGGGAATATATATTTATAACAATTGATTGATCTCTCTTTGGTTTCACAATTTATACTATTGTGTAATAAACCAAGATAAGCACGTAGAAGTAAATCACAACATTGACATATAATTGTTACTAAATTTGAATTTATCCATGGACTTGTCATTTGTGTAGTTAACAACATTACACTACCACTTAAAGAAAAACCAAATCCACAGCATGCTAAAATAATCAATGCATGGCCCAAAATTTTTTGAGTTGTACTTTGTCCATTTGTTGTTTGTGATGTATGGATTATCTCTACTGTATCATTTGTATGTGATTCTCCAATATATCTATCTGAATTATATTCCTGTCTACCTTGTCTTATTTTATTTATTTTTGCAAATTGAAAGCTTAAGCAAGAAGTAACAAGGGATATCCAGAGAATCCATTGTACAGATTCATGTAATGCAATTCTTGGAACATGTGTACATCTATTTGGAGTTAAACCATATAATAAGTATACCGAAGATAATGACCAAATATAAAAAGTACTAAAAGATAAGAGAGATTTGCACTGATTATAAAATATTAACTGACTTCTAGCAATATCACTATATCTTTCATTAGTATAAGTATTATTATCTTGATTAGGTAGGACTTGCATTACCATCCTAAATAGTAAAATGCACCATCTAAACACAACAAATATTAGTGTTGTTACTTTAAATATATATGATGGTTTATATTTATAATATAATTCTGGAAGTATAAAGGTAAAAAAATATTGACCATTATTATTATCTTTATGAGTATATAATGAACACCAACTGTTAGGTACATTAATAAAGTTTACTTTAGGTTGTAAGTTCAAATTCTTATTCTTATAATTTCTTTTATTATTAATTGGGCATTTCATATTAAAGATTTTATGCAAACTTAATAATGAGTAGTTTATACATATACTAACTTGTTCTTTAGTATATTTCTTGTATTTATATTTTAATATATTACCATTAGTATCTCCAATCATTTGTGTATGGTTATTGTTTTGTAAATTTGTCATATATATTTGATATTGACGAGAATTTCTCGTTATAATTTTGCTATTATCTATCAAAAACTCATCCTTTATTTCGTATAATGGTTTAATATCAGAAGATGATAGTGAATCTGTTACTTTAGATTTATGTTTCCTCTTTCGTATAAACTCTTTAATGTCATGTTTAGGTACATTATATCCATTATTATAAAATCCTTTTTGTTCATTCTCACTTGTGAATGAAGATAGAGCAATGAATTCCCATGAATTTACTCTAATTAATAAATCATTATTTATTTTTCCTTTATTATATATAGAAGGTACTAGTAACCAGTCTGTATCTCTAACGAATACAGATAATAATGGTACTATGGAATTCATCTCATTAATTAGTGGTAAAAGTGTAAATATCAAAATAATCAAAATCTTTACTAGCCATTTCAAAAAATAATATTGTTGCATTAGCACCATAATGCATTTACTTGCTACATGACCTACATACTCACTGACTCGTCGCCAATTACTGGATTCCCTTATACCAACAATGAACAGGGAAGACATAAATATATTAATGACACCTGTAAATGATAATTAAGATAAATATTCTATAATGTTTCAAATCCAAGCATCTATTATTTATTAATGAGATTGTTTATTTTAGAGCTGACTTGGGCTTTAGTATAAGAAAAATCTTAATATTTAAATAAAATAGCTTTAAGTATCAGCACTAGTATTTACTCAAATTCTTAAAATATTACTTTATTATTATTACAGGTAATATATCATGGTACTCTTAATCACGCGATGTCGCGATGCATGAGTTACTGCTGATAACTGAGCGGTAAAATTAACATGCATTGACGTGTTACAGACGTTATATTATTGAAATTAAAATAAAGAAAGTTATATCGCTGAATATTTATAAAATAAATATTCGTAATTAAAGAATCAGGTCATTATACTAAAGTCATTTGTAAATATCTTTTAATAAAAAAAATTAGAATTAAAGTGATAATTATAAATAATTATAAAGTAATAGTAATGTCGAAAATTAAGATACTAATTATATAACCAATAGTTAAGTCAATAAATAAAATATAAACAGTAATTATATCTGTAATTATTGTGAAAAATTATTCCTTAAATTATCTTTATAATATAAACATTAATAAGACTAACTTTAAAGTATATTCAAATATTTACCTCTATCATTTATAATAGATATTTATTTTATATTATCTCTCCTCAAATAGTAAATAATATATATAAATATTCAATGATTATATATATATTTATTAAAAATACTATAATTTTGAGCTTCTAATTTATTATGAGAAGAGTATGATATGAAACATGTCCATAATATATCAACAAAAGAGTCCCATAATGGTCTATATGAAACAGGTAAATAACGTATATTAAATATGTCTGATAATGGCCAAAAGTACCAACTCGAAATATATATATTTAAAAATTTCTCTTTAATTTCTTTAACTCCATATTTAACTCCGGATTTTAAATGAAAATAGCTATTCTTAAATGATCTATCATATTTAAAGATATTATTTAAAGTTATCTCCAATATTGGGGTTAAGAAGAGAAAAAATCCAAGTGAAAATGGTATAAATATAGTTTGAATTAAAATAACTTTTTTTAATACAACTAACCAAACGTGTTTATTATAATATTTTAATATAGAATTTTTATTAATATTTAATAATTTAGATTTGTCTTGAGAAATTAGGTTTATTTTGGTATTATCAAATAAATAATCTAAAGTATAGTAAAATGGAGTCAACAAGATCCCATTTATTATACATCCTTCTAATGATACAACAAATGTTCTTATCAAATTCAAATTTTTTAAATAATTATTAATATAAATGTTCTTTTTTTCTAAATTAAGTTTCATTAACCTATATAACTTATATATCCGATTATCACTATTTAGAAGAATTTCATGATCTATAATAGAATAACTTTTATATGATATATTGGGGATATTATGTTCTATTGTACCATGATCTATTTTACTCTCATAAATTTGAGCAAATATGTCTCCAATACCACACAAAATAGAAGCACCAATAGAGTTGATAAAAACATCTCTCTTGATATTAGAAATATTTAAAGATGATATACGATACTTCATTTGATTGAATAAGACATTTGAGCTAATAAATCTTATTCAACATAAATAATATATAGGCCAATTTCGATATATAAGCTAAATATTTCATACAATATTCCTTAATTACCAATTGAAAAGACCAAATTATCAATATCAAAGACTGTTTCAATATATATATATGGTTTAAGCGCTTTGTAGAGATATTTAAGACGTGAATTTAAGAACTTATTCATTGTAGAGAAATACAAATAAGGCAGTCACAGAGGTTTCTCAATTTCTTTAAGAAGAAACTATCACTGTATAGTATGACATTAAATTCGCTATTACTTTTTATTCTATATTTAAGTACTGTAGAAAGTTTTAGGAGGGGAGTCGAAACTATTGAAAATAGTAGGTATGTAACGCTTTCTAGTGGTAGGACGAAATATCGTATATTTGGTACAAATAATCCAATACATAAAAGAATTGTCACTATTCATGGTCTCCTTGGTTGTGGTGAAGAATATAATAGATGGAGGGGTACTATCGTAGGTCGTGGGTATCATTTATTGCAATATGATTTAGTTGGACATGGATTATCAGAGTGGAGGATAAAAGGTCTTCTTAAGATAGATGACTTTGTAAAGCAACTTCGTGAATTATTAGTAGCTATTGGTTGGACTAATTCCAAGATTATATTGATTGGATTATCTCTTGGTGGCCTAATATCGGTGAATTATTCAGTAAAGTATCCTGAACATATAGAAAGTTTAATTTTGTTGGCCCCGGCAGGTATAATTTCAAGATATGATTCACCTAATTTATATAAACTCTCAAAGATATTTAGTCCTTCTTTAGCTAAGAATATTCATAAATACCCGATATTTCTCAAAACTATGAAGGATTTTTTAAATTTACTAGGAATAATATCCAGCCCATACGATCCTTATTACATTATGAAATGGTCCACTATATTTAAAATAGGATTGGGTGGAAGACTATTTGAAAGATATGATGATTATAAAAGGCTAGCTAAAATAAAAGATATGTTTCCAATATTGTTCATTTGGGGAGGAAATGATTTGGTATTACCATTAAAATTTGCATTTTCATTTTTAAAAGCGAATTTCCCAGAATCTAGAATTGTGATTCTACCTTTTACATCACATGTACTTACATTAGGTAGTTTATCTCCAATAAATATAGCATTGGAATTCCTTGAGAAAACTACTGTTGGAAATACTTTAGAATCACTAAACGAAGAATCTAATGAATTTCAAATAATTGAAGGAATTAAATTCAGATATACTAATAATTCAGTTATTTATCAAATAAACACTGAAAAATATCTAATTGATGATTATACAGATATATTAAACTATGGATATTCTTAAATAATCCAATAATTCACTAAATATAATAAAATAAATAATATTTAAAAAGATGAAATTTCTATGATATAGTTTTTTGTAGATATATAAATTTTATTAAAATATGTAAAGTAATCAGATATACTCTTTCTAAATTATTATTCAATGTTATCATTAAGGTGCTAATATATTCCCTGTACATTTATATTACTGAATATATATGTCTTTATATAACGATATTAGTAAGTTTTAGTTTATTCTCTCTTATTTTGAATATTTGATGATGAAGATATTGTGTTAGTTGGACGGACTACAAATGATAAGGTACAAAATAATGAATAAGGTATTAAATTAAGCAGATATATCATTAATTATATTTAGAATTAATTAATACTCTTAAATTTATTCTTATTTGTATCACTTACATATTGATAATTGAGTTATTATAATGAATATAACAAATTGTAAAGAGATCACTCCCCACTAGTAAAGTATACAGGTAAATAATTGAAAAACTACTTTAAATTAATGAGAAACAATTTATCATTATTCAAACATACCACAAAAAATTCACTTCTAATGACCTTTGCAATAAGTTGCCATTTTGTTTCTGGAGGGGTTTCTTGAATATAGCCGTTACAAAGATTTGCCTTGAAAGTCTATAGAACAAAGTTAATTAAAATTACTTATATTAAAATTTCTTATAAATAACTATTTAAAACTTACAAAATATATTACAACTAAATAGTAAGAAATAGGTATTTTCATTTTTTTAGAACTACTGTTAGCTATGCAATAAAAATACGATACCCGCGATGGCGGGTCCACAAGACGAAATTACATGCATCATCACTTTGAAATTACTTCATAAATTGATAGGTGTTTATATAAACAAAATCAGATACAACTTAATTTTAATAAATAAATAAAGTTATTTTTGTAAATATTAATATTAAACAAAAGTAGATCTTTAAAGTAAATTCTAATAGCTTAATATTTTGTGGTATATCTAGGTGTAAGTAAATATGTGATCTATATGTTCTTTATTTCTCTTGACTTTTAGATGAATCTATCTTAAATTTACCTAATTTATCAATCTCTTGCTCATTATCATCTTTAGTGTACTCATCAAAAAGTTTCATATTTATAATAGCAGCTTCTTCAAATTTTTCCTTAAAAATATCTGCTTGTTCGACCTGACCAAATTTCAAGGCAAATTGTTCAAGTTTCTGATCTTCTGAAAAGTCTTGTACAGTCCAAACCCAAATTTTGTTACTTCCACTGTTAGGAGTTAATTTACAAAAGCTACCTTTCTGAATAACATAATGATTTGCAACAATCTTAAAAGTTTTCTCTTGTCTTAATAAAAATCTAATTTTCTTAGTTTCCTTATGTTGCAAAAGTTTTGCATTACCAACTCCTCTCTCTTTCCATTCTCCATTAACAAAGCGATATAGTTTTGCTCGATGTTTCCAAAATTCCTCCTCATCTTCTTCTCCTGTCATCACTTCAACCTGCTTCAATTCAACCTGCGGAGTATTCCAATTACCCTCAGTAATCTCTTCCTCTGGATAATATTTCTCATCACCACTTCCTTCACCAATATTACTAGGTTGTTCTGTAGTATTATTCTCTAAAACCCGTGAAACCACCTTCTCTTCAGTTACTGTAGATTTATTCTCACATTCTACACCAGTCATTTCAGTTCTTTTGCATATAACAATCCCCAGTAATTAATATTAGAACGAAAATTTCTTATTTTCTTCTTTATATTACAAAGTAAAGTTTACCTCCTAGACTTTCGTAATAAGTTTATAGGGGGTGTCTTACATTTGTCCTACTGAACCGCCCAAGATAATGATTTATTCTATCAAAATTAATTTAAATAGTTTTGTATTCAATATTACTTAAGAGCTGAATATTAAAAGGTTAGAAATTAGGTAAATTTAAAAATAGAGATTTTAAGTGCCACTGTAACTGAGATTTTATTAGGAAGATTGCAGTCGAGCTCTTTCCAATACAACCTGTTTCATATACATTAGATGTAGTTCAACAGTTGTAAGAATCACTACAGTAGCTACTATTGCAATTGGAACTAATCTAGATAATACACATGTATTTGTAGTTTCATCTAAATTATAAAGTAGCCATGATGAACATGGAGGAGGCATACATTCATTAGTAGGGGCAAAGTATGTTGAATTTCCTAAACAAAATTTCTTAACAGTACAATGCCGATTGTATACCTCATAGTTGATGTTATTATGCATATTCTTATTATTCTTAGTGTAGAATCCAACCTGTCCAGATTGTGAGTTAACAGTTATACCAAATGACTTCAGTACCAAAGTTCCAAAAAGAATGAGAGGTGAATTAGCAGGGGCTATAGATGGTCCTGAAGTATCGAAATATTCTTTTTGTATGTAAATTGGAATGATATTTCCAGCTGAATTAATAATTGATACAGTTAAACATAAGTAATCAATATCTTTATTCTTAACAATCAAATCATCAAGTAGGATAACTATTGGTGTTAAACTTCTTTCTTCTAAATGTAAAATTAATGGAGGTAAAGGACGTTTTAAAATAATACAAAGTAAAGGAATATCAGAATTTGAACTTTGTAAATTATTGTATTCAATTTCTGAGCATGAAACTGGTAACCAACTTATTAGTCTTTGGTACAAAAAAAGTGGAAGAGATAGACAACTAGAACCAAAATCCAATGCACTCGTCCAATGAGATGAAATACCTTGCATTAAATTTATTCCACAAACACCAATATTATATACTTGGAACAAATTTAGAGCATCCTCAAATATTGCACCAGTTTGTTTAGATTCACTCCATATGATATTATTAATATTCCAATATGGAGATGACCCTCCTAAGTATAAAAATGATGGCTTATACCTTGAATTTTCAATTTTATGCAGATATTCTGAATTTGAAGTCATAGGTAATGATTCATTATAACTATCTATATTTATATCAAATGAATAAATTGAAGCATTATATAATAACATTAAGTTATTCCATAGTGAAGATTCACGACATGAGATAGATGAACCTACAAATATATAACATTAAATTAATATAAAGTGAAAATAATTTTGTTGTAAAAAATCAATACTCAATCTCATATTCTACTTCTGCTCATACATATAGGTAAATTTATCTAGTCAATATAGTCAGATTTTCCCCTTTTATCAACATCTAAACCTAAGGTATTCAGACCCGAAAGATGGATGAATATTGTGGGAATTCATCATATTTGTAAATATTAATATCCAAATTAAACTAGATATTTACAATATATTATGAGCAAAAATAAAAATAATCGTTTTTATTCCTAGATATATATAAGAATATTCTGTTATTTTTAAACATACCTACAATGCCAATAAGTCCATCAAAATCTTCCAATGTAGGCCAATTACTATTACAAATATTTGAACGTATGAGTTTTATAGGAAAATTTTGTAAAACTAAACGTGGTGATAGTGATGGTAAAACAACCATATCATTTCCTTCAAGAGAGATTTCATTTTGTATAATTCCATCATAAACCCTTTGAAAGTTATGTAATAAGGCAAGATTTGAAATATTACTATTAGTGAAATCAGGAAATTCAGTATGTTCATCACAATTATACACTGATGAATATAAACCTACAAAACATTTATCTGAGTTATAACACCAAGTTGCACTTGATGATATTTTTGGATCATAACAGTTTCGTATTTCAGAGAATTTACTATTTCCAGTTCCATATTCTCTTCTATTTAAATGTGTTAATTTATTACAAGCTGGACTTAGCTTTTCAAATAACCTTATTCCTTCAACTAAAGTATCAATTGCTAATCTTAGGTGCTGATCTCCAATTATTATGTTAAATCCAATTCTGTTATTGGATATTTCCAATGGTATTTGCAGAACCTTTTTAGAAAAAGTTTGTGTACCATTATTTTCTATACAAGAAGTTTCATTAGATAGTACGAGTACAAATAAAAAGAACAGAATTCTCTTTAAAAATAAATTTTTGTTCAATACGTCATATACAAAATTCGTTACAAACATTAAGAAGCATATTCAGCCAGCAATTTCCACTTCTAAGAGGCTCGTTACACCATAATATATATATAACTAAGGTACAATATATTAATTACTAAGAGCATATAAAAGTCCAAAATAAGGCTTTATATATAATACTACAAATTCTACTCTAGTAAATATTATTCTAAATTAAAATAATAGTACCATTTTTACCGCCAAGTATCGAGTTTTTTTTTCCATCCCTAATTTAACAAGATATTATAGAAAGTGTGCAAATATATTATTTTAAGTTAAAATTAGCTTAGAATTTTTGGATATTAAGGGATTTGTATTATATATATCTGATTTATAATTTAATAATTTTCTCTATATCAATTCTCTGAGCTTGATCTGTGTAGTAACATCTTTATATTTGTTCGAAATCGATGAATATTATAATAAAATTCACTAACAAAGGTCAGGATATATCTCTGACATTTCTATTTATAAGTCACAACGAAGTAAAATGAATACTTTTTCGATATTTATGTTTATCTTTATATTCTGCTCATATTCAGAAACTTGTTACAATGGTAGATTATATGGTGAATATAACCTTAGTAGTAAATCTTTTATATCTTCAGGCAATATAGCGAAATCTCGATATGAGGAAATTGAGTATTTTCTTATAGCTTTCAGCACTTTACTTAACAACTATCATAACTATTACAGTGGTTATAAATCAAATCTAGAAGCAATGAAAGTTAATATTGAAGAGTTGTTTACGAAAAACTTAAGTACTGATGAATTGATTATAAAATATTTGGAATTTGCAGCAAAATATTACCATGAAATAAATGTCAGAAGTGACATATACAGAATTTTAAAATATCAAAAAAATTTATATGAAGATACAAAACGTTATATTCATTATGAACCCTTAAGTAATAGTATTTTAAATATAAATTTGCAGTTTACAACAAATTTGAAGATTATTTGATATCTAGTTAAATAATAGTTAAATAATGTAGAATGATAATATTTTTGAGAAGCTAGTCTAATCCTTTAATAAATTCTAAATATTGAATATTTGATATATAGAACTTTATAGATACATAAATATGCCAAATTATTTTTTAATTAACTAATATTTATTCTATATTAGAATAATTTATTCATTTCAAAACTATCTTTTTTATTTTATTGTAAATACATTAATCTAATTAAGTATTGGTTTTCTATTGTATTCTAGATAACGTTTAATCTCTTCATAGCTAATAAGCCCATCATTATTTTGATCAGCTATGAAAAGTAGTTCATCAGCTTCATCTGGTGTCAATGGAGAGATACCTTTTGTAATTAGCATTTGTTTAAGTTCTAAAGCTGTTATATATTCACTATTATTTCTGTCTAATAATCTAAAACCGAGTTGAATTTCATCATCGCGGTCAAGTCTCAATATTTTCATTCTTGCTAGTCTACGGAAATCTTCGAAATCTAACATTTCATCTCCATTAATGTTAAAGTCTTCTTTTAATATGTTTAATTCTCCTTCGATATGATCACCAGTTACCTCTGCAGCTATTGCTTCATATCTTGAGAACGTTACAGTACCATTATCAAAAGCTCGCCTTAATGCAGCAACTAAATCATCTAAACGTATCTTATTATCACCATAGGTATTCAAAGTATCAAATAAACCCTTTAAAGCAGACTCATGCTCTAATGTTAATTCGGTAATACCATATGGAATCCTTCTAGTTCGCTTTGACTGATACACTTCATTTGCTTCTCCACTCATAGGACAAACATATTGCACTACTCTAGCTGAATTAACACCACTTTGGGTGCGATTCAAAGCTAATTCAGTTTCACTTTTCATGATTTTGCTCAAAAAAAATTAAATATTTGATGTGAGCACTTTTATTGTGAATTCACTCAAGAGTGTCACATCACGACATGTACATATTTGTGTGCAAATGCATCGGCGCTATATGCATCATTTCTAAATATACAGAAATAAATATAACTTAGAAGTCTACCAATTTATAAATCACAAATTTTTAACTTCAATATATTACTAAAATTAAATAAATATAAATTTGTTGATTTCTTTCTCAATTAATAAATCATGACTCTTTTGAGGTAGAAAGAAAACAATTACAATATTCCTTGTAGCCTAACATCATGAGTTATCTAAAGGGTATTTTTATACAACCCTATAATTTCATTTTCTATCTTATTATTCATTGGCTTTGAATTATATTTTATGTTTAAATAAATCTCTTCGTTCCTTCCTTGACATATCGATGTATTCTGCATAAATTTTAAAGTAAAGAAAGCTTTAATTACTTTTACTCTCCAGATTTTCTCAAGAATATGGAATAAGGAATTAATCTGATTATAACGATATAATCCTATCAATATACGTTCTTGTATCTTAATAGTATAAAGGCAATTCCAAGCAAATCTAAGCCTTTTATTAAAAATTGATGCTAAAATATTAATCCTGTTAAATTGGTTACTTATTAGTACTGGAAGTGATTTTTCAAAATAAAATGAGTAACATCTATCAAATTTAATATTACCACTTTTTTCATATAATATTTGTTGATTTTTAGTAAATAATGTTTGTCTCTTCCAAATATGAAATAAGTCTCTAAGAGTAATCCTTTCATGTAATATACAAGTTGTTGTTTTATGCTTTTTAAGAATATCCCAATGTAATTTCAGCCTACTCTCAACAATTCGGGAAAATGAAAACATACTTTTTAATATATTTACAGACATTTGAACTTCTTTCATAAATCTTTTTAGAATTAAAGGTCCACACTCATTTTCATTGCTTTCAATAGAAACCACAGAATTTCTATTTTTATTTAATAATAATATTTTAAAGGAATTTGAAAGCAAGATAATAAGTCTTTTCTTGATAATAAAATTTAATTGATACAGCATTAAAGCTCTATTTGATTTTTTTAATTTACGAGTAACCTTCTCAATTATTCCTTCTGCAACACTTCTCTCTATATATTGGTCATTACTAATAAGATTCTTTGCCGAATTTTTATTATTCTTCCATGATTTAATATTGTTATTAATGTACAAAACCCATCTTTGCATATCAACTGTAGATGTACACTTCAATTTTATTTGTACTTTTTTTTTTCTACAACTACTCATACAAGAATCATCTGACTTATTTAAAAAAATTGAAAATACACATGAATCAATTAAAGAAGCTTCACATTTTATTATACTTGCAACAGATATACTCTTAGTTATATAAAATGGATACTTTACTTTGTGAAATACCAAAATATTAGATTGTATCATACAATACTCTCTTGTCCAATAAGATCCAAAAATTTTATTTACTCTTTTTCTAAGGACTAAACCATAACATCCAGCAATAACAACTGGTAACTTTATTATATCATTTTGTATTGGAATAGAAGTATTAGAAGTTGATTGTGATTTACAGTTCAATTTTATTTCTGGCAAAACTGCAGCTACAGTATTAATATCACATATACTACTACTACTATCATTATCCATTATTTTTTATAGTGAATATTTTATGCATACATATAACTTTAGAATATAACTTATCAGCTTATTTAAAAAAAATCACTTCATAATTTCAGTTATTATTATAAAAAATTAAGATTAAGATTGAATATAGCGGTACAGACTAAAATATATTCACTGCATGCATGCAACCTTAAAAAAAAATTTATTTATATATAGTAACTACATGTAAACTAAATTTATTGATTTATATATTTACTCTATTATTTATATTTTAGAAATTTAAGTTTTAAATTTTAGTAAATCTTCTTTCTTAGCCAGCTTTACACCTTTATGATAATAACTAGCTTAGTTTTTTTTTTTTTTTTTCTATTATATATACTAACTAAACTGAAGATGAGACATTGTATTGTTGTAAAGACATATTATACATTTTAATGAATCTGATACCATATTTAGATATTCAGAAAGTATTTTAGAATGGGATATCTCATAAAAATAACAATAATAGTGGTATGAGTGTCCACAATTAAAAATAACAATTGAGCCTTCATTAACATCTTGAAAATCTTTTAAACTAAAATTATTAATATCTAAACTTCCAGAACTTATACCTCTTATCGAATTATAAGGATAATATTTTGGAGTTTTATTATCATTTAAAATTGATTCCACTTTTTTTATTTTTTTGTGTAGTTTCTTGGTAAAATTTGGGTTTAGTAATAATCTAAAGCAAATATTACAATAATCAGTATCTTTTGATATTATAATTGAATTAGACAATTTCACTAAAAAATATTGTTTTAAGCTTTTTTGAGCAGATAAAAGAACATTTGAACTACTTGATGCTATAGTTAAATTGAATTTTAGATGAGATAACACACCTAAATCAATAAATGAGTCAATAGTTTTGACATTTTGAAAAATTTGAACTTTACTAAAATTAATAAGCCTTTTTAATTCATCAAGTAATTTTGATTCAAATAATTCGAAGTTAAATGGTAAATAGTGCCAATCACAACAAAATATAGATAATGAGCAATTATAATGAGAATTAAAATATGCTAATATATTTTCAACATATTTCCGTACTGGATTATTTGAATATATATTTTGTAATTGATAACAATTCAAATCTGAATTAAAAGCTTTTTTTGAAATATAATCAGCCCAAATAATAAAATTTTCAATATTTTGGTTATTACTTGAATATAACTGCTCGATAAAACTTAACCATAAGAATTCAATTTCCTCCTTATAAAGTATAATTAATGATATACAACTGAATACAAGATTTCTGTTTAATAAAGTCTTAAATAAATCATTATAAAGAAGTTCTTTTTGATTATTTGATTTATTATTTAAAAATAATGAAAGGCACTTTGCTTCAATTAAGTATATATGTGAATGTATTACTTCATTATCAAAATTTCTTCTATTTAATTCATTATATTCAACAAATTTACTAAAATCAACATTTAAACCCTCAATTTTATTATTAATTTCATTAACTAAAATATTAAAATCCAATTTTTCCTTAAATTTTAGTATAAAATTTAATAATTGATGTGGAGCAAATTCAACATACAATAATGGTAATATTTTAAAGCTATTTTTTATACCTTTTACATCATCTAATAATAAATAATCATTAATATTTTCATCAAGACAATATAAAACATTATTTGAAATATTCTTTATTTCATAGTTTGCAACAATGCTCTTTTTTTTACGAGATATATTAAAACTAAAAAATGAATCCTTAATATAATTAGTAGAATCTACCAACTTATCTTGCCAATAAACCAAAAATTTAAAAAATATAAAAGTTGAATTTTTATTATTCTTTATACAATCATATAATATTTTAATTGATACATATCCACCAAATAATAATAATTCCAAAATATTTTGATTATTTATTAATAATATACAATTTATATGCTCAATAATTATTTGACCAATATCATTACTTGAAATTTTATCTATAATGTCTATTAAAATTTCTTCAAAAATATTATTATCAATACATTTATTTAATATATGTATACAAATAATAAATATTTCTTCATATGATGATTTTCTCTGGTATAGTTGTAATATTTTAATATAACCAAATAAAATATTCAACTTTCTCTTACAATTTATAATATTATCAATATAACCCTTTTCTTTTTTTAGAAATAATGAAGATAATCCTGAACATAATTTTAGTTCACTAATCCATGGTTCATTTATCCTAATAAAAAATAACAACTTCTCCTGATAAGTTATTTCATTATCAGAAAATTCCTTCTTAATAACATCAAACCAAGAATTTAAAATAAATATAAATAATTTAATATCATATACAAATACACACTTAATTAACTTAAAAAACCATTTCATTGAATTAATTGATATTAATATAATATATTTATATTCAATAAGTAAAGTAACAAATTCTTCAAAATACCCAAAAAAATTGTAAAGGTTCATATATACAAATAATAAATCCTCTATTTTATTATTTAAATAATACGAATATATTAATGAATTATTAAAGTATATTCTTCTTTTTAAAATATCTAAAGATTCCTTAACCTTATTTTTTTTTAATAAATCAATTATTATCTTAATTTCCATATCATAAGATATATTCTCATCAATTAAATATAATACATGATTAATTTCATTTTTTTTATTATACCACCATAATAAATCATCACTACTTGTACGAGATATCATGATAAATGATTTATTGTGATTAAAATTAATGATCATTTGTGTCTTCAAGAAATTATAAATTTTTGGTTTATTTACAAGTAAATCAATATAATTATTTGAATTAATATTATTATCTTCATTATATAAAGATCTTGTCAAAAATTTTATATTATGATGTGTAATCACATGAAACAATTTATCAAGTAATATTAATTCAATTTCATTAAAGCATTCTTGATTCATTAATAGTATAGCAATAAAAGAATTTTTAAATGGAGTAATATAAAATGGTCTAACTGATATTATCTTATATTTCTCTGGTATTGTTAATATATAAATTAATTTAATATTTCTTAAAGTAGATTCAGATAATTCCTTATATATATAAATAGAAAAAATTCTATTTTGAATAGAAATATATTGTTGATTTGAATGTTTAAAGAGGATTATTGAGTTACTTAGACTATTATTATTGTTAATATATTGTTTTAAGGGATATATTACAATAGTATTTTTGTGTTTAATATCATATATATATAAATAATTGTTAACTACCCAATATAAAAAGTACTCTTCATCTTGATTACTATAGATTATAGTTAAATTTCTAGTATCATATAATTTATTCCTATATATTGTTCTTATATTTTGAATCTGATTATCATTAGGTATATTAGCAAGTATTATATGTCCTTCAGTAGTAATTAATACAATTTCTTCTAAACTTTTTATTATTTCAATTAATTTTATAGGTGCTATAAATTTTTTTTTTATTATTGAATGTTTATGAGAAATGATTAAAGATTCCTCTTTAATAATCCAATATAGTAGATTACCATCTTCATCAATAGCAAATAGTCTTATTGAATTTAATTTCCCAGTTTTTATATAAACATTTATTATAGATTTTGAACTTTCTGTATTAATTTTACTGATAATCTTCATACTCATTTTGTTTATTAGTATTATTTCCCCATCTTTAGTTCCAACACAGAAAATATCAATATCTTTATTTATATCAATACATAAGATATTGTAAGATTTTAGCTCATCAAATAAAGATCTATTAATATTATACTCTAAAATTGGTACAATCTCCTTGTTATCTATTCCTTTATTAAAGAAGCTGTTAATATTAGAAACTTCAATATCCATATCTTTACCTATATAAATATATAGATGAAATAATAAAATTGAATATTGATAAAAATCAAATATATAGTCCTAATTATATCCTAATAAGCAAATAAAGTTAATATTATATTAAATTATCTATATACAAATATTCGAGTATCCAAGTACTTTATTAATAGGATTTATTCTAAAAAGAATAGTTAAAATAATACAGTGAATAACCTACATAGATAAAAATTTGATGGGATTGAGTGCAATAACTTAAAGTAAGATTAGAAATGTACTGACTTTTTTTTCGTCTTAACTTTTCTTAATACTTTTTGCTTATATTTATTGGAAGGTGAATACGGAGTAATGATGTTTTAGCGCGCAAACAGTTGGCGCCTTTTATGGGCATTAATTATCTTCGAATAATAATGAAATTATTGAAGTACTATAAAGGGGATTTAATAATTGAATAATTATAAAATAGAAATAAGCTGAGGTAAAGGCTCAGCTTAGATAATATATATATATGAAAGATAGTTCAAGCAAACTTCAGGAGGGTAAAGGAGTTGATGAAGCTAATAATTTTGATAATTTATCTAAATTTGAGTTAGAACGTAGAAGATTAAATTTACAATTACTAAAACGTCATGATAATGATATTGCAGAGATAGTAGCTTGTTCTAGTTTTGTTAGTGTATATGTAATGGATACTTCTAGTCAAAAGTGGGTTAGAGGAGATGTTGAAGGCTTTTTACATATAGTTAGGCGTTCTACAGAACCTAAATATGAATTAATAGTTATAAACCAAAAAAATCCAGATAATCTAATTCAGAATATAACAAGAGAATGGGAATTAAGTGGTGAAACAAATTTTCTATTTTATAAAATACCAAGTGGTAACATGGTATCATATAATGATATAAATAATACTGAATTACAAAATGGAGTTAGAGTATGTTGTTTATGGTTTTATGAAATAGAAGAAAGGAAGAATATTGAAAATACTTTGAAACAAATAGTATCTAAATTATCAAATATAATACCAATATTATCTGAAGGAGTATGCTCATATTCCCAGGATGCAGGCAAAACAATTCTTGATATGTTAAATAAGAAGACAATAAAACAAAATAATGCTAATATTGAAGTGTCAATAGATAGTGAACCTTCTCCAATAATTGATTCAGTACAAAAATTATTACATTATAAGGATATTTTAGGTAAAAGTAATAGAAAAATGATGCAATCAACCATTAACTCAGAATCATTGATAAATAGTAATGGTACATTATTATCTTCAAAAGATATAAAGAGTTCAGACTCAATTACAAATAATGAGCATTTAGTAATATCTGATACTTATGAAGTTAAAAATACTCAATATACTGGTCATAATCTAAATATAACTCCTGATATGATACGAAATATTATATTAGAGGTCCTCTCATCATCGCAGGTTCGTCAAATGATTGAAGATCGTATAATGACATTATTTAATAAAGTTAGAGGAGATAATATAAATAATGTACAATCATTCCAGACACAGAAGTCTTGGAATAATAATAAAGTACACTCAGAACAAAAAGTAGGGGGTAAACAATCAAATTCACATGGATCTAATCCTCATTCTTATTCTACTAGTCATTTATAATGAGGCATCTGAATTATCTTTGATTATTTGTTTATCTATCCAAGAATATTTGAATATATATTCAAAAATCATTTCTAAAGTATTGCAATTGTTGATTGAATCTATTACTTGCAATATGTTATATCTTAAAGATTTTGATTTCAATAACAATTTTACCATTTCAGGTAGTTTCATATATAAGATTTTATATACATGTGTACTTGTATTAGATGTAATCTGAGTATTTTTTAAATAATCTATCATGTGGATGATTGTAATATTTAATAAATCTTTTTTTTCAGCATCACTTATAATATTTCCAAAATTTGAAAGAGAGATACACCAACTTAATAAATGAAGCAAAAAGTTATAATCTGAATCATTTAGATCATCATATAAACTATCAAATTGCAGATCTGATACTGGAAATATAAGTTCCTTGAAACATAAAATGAATTTTTGTAAAAGAAGTATCTTTAATGAGGTCTTATATTTTGGAAGTTGTTGATCTGGAATGATTGAAAATATGATACTTATAGACGATATAATATCATTTGTT
This sequence comes from Cryptosporidium muris RN66, assembly GCF_000006515.1. Lineage (NCBI taxonomy): Eukaryota > Apicomplexa > Conoidasida > Eucoccidiorida > Cryptosporidiidae > Cryptosporidium > Cryptosporidium muris. Next base: position 1,087,365 of record NW_002196570.1, on the reverse strand, counting down.
TCTTCAATATTTAGTGGTATCCAAATATTTGTTATTATCTCACAAATATAGTTTGTAAAGATAAATTCAATACCATCATAAATAATGCTACTAAATTTGCTAATATTCATTATATTAATATCTGTTTTAGTTTGCTGATCATTATATTCTATATAACTCTCTGAAGTCATATTTAGCATTCGTAAAATAAAATTATACCACTTAAAGCTCTCTATACTAAAGTTATTATTCCACTCAATTATATTCTTATTTTTAAGTAATTCAGAATTTAATATATTTTCTTCTAATTCCTTTGATTCCTTAATTAAATGCAATGGGTCCCAAGAAAGCATTTCTAGATATATAAATGGAAATATTATTTGATATAAATATTTATGTATATGAAGTTTGCAGTAAATTTCCGGGTAATCCTTTTCTATATTTATAATAAAAGTTACAAATTCTTCTAGACTTTTACTAAAATCAAATTCTATGAGTGGATTTCTTATTTGATTATACACTTCTATTATACAACTTTTATATATGTCAGTTATATCAATGATATAACAGGGTTGGTTCATAGAATCGTATAATTTAATACTTTCAACTATTTTACAATATAAATTTCCTTCAGCATCTTTACAATGAGTGCAGTAAATTAGATGCCATTGTTTAATAATATTATATTTATAATATGAAAAACGTTTAGAGCCATATTGAATCATTGACATCTTAACCTTCTCTAAAAGTAGGTTAAATTTTTCATCATTGTTACTTAACCTAAAAGCAGAGATCTTAGTTAGATATATTTCGAATTTGTCAATTATTTCACTTTTATTATTGTTTATTTTAACTTTACCCTCTATATCCTGCTTTTGTAGATCTAGTTGATGTTTCTTAGCATCCAAGATATGGATTTCCTCCTCTATATGATTGATCTTTTTATTTAAGTATGTGATCGCATCAGAGAACTTCTCCATAATATATATTAATCTAAAGAAAGTATTTACAATAGTTCTTAAAAACTCCAGACAAAAGACCACCAGCGCTTTATGTTAAAACTATAATTTATTATACAATACTAAAAAAAAGTTTGAAAAGTATTGTTTATACCTATATTTAAATTTAATTACAAAATAAAAACTGTATTTATTACACCAATAAGTACTTTAATTAAAAATATTTTTTTTATATCAAAGTAGAGATATATTTGTACAAGGTTTATGCTGCAATTTATAGCCTCCACTTTTTACAAACGTAATTTTTCACTTTATTTTAATCTTTGTTGGCTAATTAATCTAATTTTGAATGAATTTATGTCTCATAATAAAAGGAAGCTTGAACAAAGTAATAATGGTGATGAAAAAGGAATTATAAGAGAGGGATATGCAAAAGAATTGCATTACCAAATTCTTCAGAGACTTAAACTATCAGAGACACTTAGGAGAATTTTAGGTAAGTATAGTCATATAAAAATAATACTACCGAAATTATGGAATAATGTAATATTAAATACATTATATAGTAATTCCTTTTCAGTTTTTACATTGTAATATTTTTTTAGAGATATACAACAAACTTGTTCGCCTTAATAGACAACCAAAAATTTCAACTATCCTCTGTGGTATATCAGATGACTGTTTAAGTTCTTTAGGTAGATGTCAGAAATTTCATGGTGAGAATTATTTACCTGATTTGTTAAAGATATTAGAAATATTTGAAGAAGATATAGAGATGATCGCATTTAATAATGTTTGTGTAAATATAAGAGAACTTTCATTATCAGCATTAGATAAGTATACTATAATATTTAAAAGTAATAATAGAGTGAATAATAAAATATTATCAAGAAGTGTAATGGATAAATTGTCAAGTAAACTGATTGATTACTTATCCAAGGAGTCTATAAATACGAACTTAGTTTCTTTAAACAATAACAGGCTATCAGAAAATAATGAAATAAGAGAATCACCTTTAAAAATAAGACCAAAGTCTGAAATATTAATAAATGAAAAAGAATCATTAGAAATTTCTTCAGAAGACGAAATATTACATATTAAAAAGAGAGTACAACAAATAAATAACTTCAATTCAAATGACTTAGATAGACTTCACAGTATAGAGGAAGTAGCAAATTTCATAGCAAACAGTAATATACTAAATGGTAAGATTTGTTATAGAAAAATTGAAGAGAAAAAGGATCCTGTATATTGTGAATCAAATGATGATATATATAATATATTGCATGAACAAACTCTTATTGCTCTTGAGAAATTTATAAATACTGGAAAGGATAGTAATACTATAAATAAAAGATTTAAGTTTTATATTCATCAATCTAAGGCAATTAAAAGTATTCTTATAGAAAGAAAGCATACAATACTATCAACTTCAACATCAAGTGGTAAGTCTCTCTGTTATATAATCCCAGCTATAGAATATTATCTTGAAGATCCTAAATCTATAACTTTAATATTATTTCCAACTAAAGCCCTAGCTCAGAATCAATTTAATTCAATAAGTAGATTGATTTCATATTTTTTAGAGAAGCCGGTATTAGGAATGTTAGATGGAGATACTGAGAAAAATAAACGTTTTGATATAGTTACAAAAAGTAATATTATTTTATCAAATATTGATTTTATACACTGGAATATTGATTTTATTGCAAGCAGTATATATGACAAACTTCGTCTATTTGTAATGGATGAGGTTCATGTGTATAATGGACAATATGGTTCAAATGCCAGTTTAGTAATTAGAAGGTTTAGACGTTCAATAACATATTTTCTGCAGAAAACTGTAGAGATATCAACAATAAACAGTGAATTTAATATTAATAATAAAAGTTTTCCAATATATATATCTTGTTCAGCTACAATTTTTAATCCTTTACAACATTTCAATACCTTAACTGGTATATCATTATATAGTATAAAAGGCTATGAAACATCTAAAAGTGAACAGAATAATGAAAGAACAAATGATAATACTTCAAATACTTTAAATAATGTACAAAATATTACGCTTATTGAAGAGGATTATTCATTAGCATCTAAATGTCTAACTATAATTTGGGATAGTAACGTTTTTAATATTGCAAACTCACAGGTAGTTAAACCACAATGTGACTCTATAAGATCTAATTCAAATTATAAGGAATGTCTTAATTTATTGCTAGAGTTGTATTTTCTAAATAAATCAACTCTAGTATTTTGTAAAAGGAGAAAACAAGCTGAAATGATGAGAAATGACTTACAAAATTTGATATCAAAGATTGAAAATATCAAATCCAAAGATCAGAAAGGTTCTATTTTTAAATTTAGTAGTGATTTGAAAGATAGCTATAATAATAATAGTCAAGATTATATGGATTTAGAAAAGTTAAGTGAAATTAATTCTGAACATGTGTACAATATATTTGATGAAACTACAAAATATTCTAGACTATCTGACAATTGTAGAAATAAAATAATTATATATCGTGGTGGACTACCAGTTCAAAAAAGGAGAGAATTAGAGTCTTTATTATTTGAAGGAAAGGTAAAGATAGTATTTTGCACATCTGCGTTAGAATTAGGAATAGATATTCAATCAATCCATTGTGTATTAACATATGGATTTCCTGACTCAATAAATAGATTAAAACAACAGTTTGGTAGATGTGGAAGAAATCCAAATATTGAAGGCTTAAGGATTTTATTTTTAGAAGAAAATTCACCTATAGATTTGTACTGGAGAGATCACGGAGATGAGCTTTTATCTAAACCTAATGAACCATGTATTATTAATCCATATAATCCACTATTGTTAATTCTACATATTGCATGCTGTACTAATGAAGCATATAAGAATTTTCAAATAAATAGGGATAAATTATATTTTGGAAGTCATATTATTGAGTTGTTAGAGATTATTGATATACTAAAAATAAGAGGTGAAATTAAGATTTTAAAAAATCAATTCTACTTGGAAAATAAAGTTACAGATATATATAATGATGAAAAACAAACTGAATTGGATTTTGATTTAGACTATAACAATTTAGATGACAAAGTTACTGATTTGAACAACTGTAGTATATACCATACTAACAAAACAAATATAATTAACGTAGAGGGCTTGCCTTGTAAGAATTATTCTTGTATAAAATATGCAACAAATTTATTCTGGGTATATGACTGGGATTTAGTGGAGTCAAAATGTAATCATTTTCAATTTGATAAATACATTAATAAGTCAATCAATTTGAATTTATTTTCTTTGCTACTAACTAAACAAGATACAGTTATAAAATCTTTAGTTGATGTTTACCAAAGAACTCCTATAAGAGGTGGGGAATTTGAAGTTTTTATATATAATGAAGAGAATAAATTAATTGATAAGTTACCTATTATTACTTGTATATGGAATGCTCATCCAGGAGCTATTCATTATGTTAATGGCATTTCCTATGAAATTGAAAAACTTGATATAAGAAATCGTAGAGGTAATACTTAAAAGAATATATTATCTTTTTAAGTTTATTTAATAGCTTACTAATATTTTTTGCTTTTATAGGTACTGCTATTAGATACAAACCAGAAGATTTACAACGATCCTATAAAACAGTATCAGATGGAGAGGTGTCAATGGAAATGTTTGGGGAAGGAATAAGATATACAACTCAAAATAAAATAAATTTCTACTTTGCCCTATCAAGGGTTACAAATTCTGTCTACTCATTTACTACTAAAGAGTTCATTAATAATCAATGGCAATATATTAAAGAAAGATATCTGAAAAGTCCAATTCAATATTCCTTCAACACATTTGGATTGCAAATAAGATTTCGATTAGATAGTCTAATAGATATTCATGAATTAAATAAAGGTATACATTCTTGTACTCATATTATAATGAATACATTTCCGTTAGTATCTACTAATTTCCCTATACTAGATCTTGAATGTGAATGTCCAGATAGTAAGTTTATACTAATGATTACTCTGCTAAATATTAAGAACTAGAAATTAATTCAATATCTACATTATCATATTGGATATAATTCCAAAGATAATAATCTTCTGCAAGATACTTTATTGTGATAATGTCATATTTTCAATACTATTGTACTGTATTCAGTACTTTGATGAATTTCATATTGAAATATTCTAAATAACTTTTGTTTTGATTTTTTTTTGTAGTATATATTTCAAGTGGAAAGAACAGGCAATCAGATGTTGTAACTTTACTATTTTATGAGAATAAAATAAACGGCAACGGATGTCTGAGTCAGGTAATTGGAATAAACTCTCAACCAATTAATGGAAAAACTGATACATATACAGGTAAAGTAAATATTGAGGTTGTTGCAAATAGAGCTTTAGAGAATTTATTATCATGCATTTGTGAAAATGGATGTTTCAAGTGTGGAATGTATATAAATACATGCAAAAAGAAAAATAAACACTTCAATAAAAAGATAAGTATAGAAATTCTTAAAATATTATCAATAGGAGCAAATAATAATTCAGAAATATCTAGAGATATTAAATAATAATATAGCCAAGTTAAATATTTTAATAACCTTATACATTGTTTAGAATATTGTAATTACATTAGTGTCCATATTTTCCCTTTAAAAGCCTTTAGTTATTAATTTATATTTTTTGTATATCAATTTATTATCTTATATATTCCTATAACTACTTACCTAATATCAGATAGCTTGATTAATAATATTGTTAATAGTCAGTTGGTATATTTGCAACATTTGAATATTCTAAAACCGATTGTCTATCAATATTATAACTAATGCGTAGTTTCATTAATATGGGTTTATTTATAGTTTCATCAATTCTCTTAATCTTAATTTCTTGAGTCACTGGATTCATAGAATTATATGGTGGTATAATATCATTACTAGCTGGAAATAAATGGATATTCAAATATTTGGGTACTGCAATTTCTAATTTAAACTCTGAGACTTCACTGGTTCCAATATTAAAATATTTTGCTAAAATACTTGTGGTATTTAGATCTTTTTGCTTAGAAAGATCAATAAGAATCCTAATATTTGAATTCTCAAATATTTGTATTGTTTTGGTTGGAGGGAGTGTATTATTAGAATTTAGCAATAAATTATTAGAAGCTGATTCAGGTAAAGCAGATAAATTAGTATTTGTTAATAAATCTCCAGAAATAGAATTCGTAGTATCTAAATAGAGTTTATTATTGCATATATCATTATTGGTATTTATATTAATATCACTAGATAAGTAGGTACTTTTATTAGTGGTAACACTAAACAAGGGTTGAGTTAAATTCGCACTTGATATATCCCCAATATCTTTAGTTTGAGATTGTTCAATATTTTCCGACTTTAAATTTTTAAATTGAGAGATATCTTTATTCTGTGTACTGGATAAGTTCATAATTTTTGGAACTCCAAAATCTAATAAATCATCTAATACTGAATAAGTATTTGGTTTTTTTGTTATACTTTGAGAAGTAGGTGATAAATTTAATGATGGTAATAAACCAGAAATATCCTGCTTTGATGTATTTACTTGTATATTTACTTCTGTAGAGGAGTCATCTTTTTGAGTTGAAATTGGGGCAAAGTCATCAAGTAAATCAGTAACTAGAATTCTTTCATTATTCCTCTTATCAGCTTCTTTGTTTGTGTTATTAGTAGTATAAGATGTATTATCAGGTGAGGAATATAAATCCAAAAGATCTATAGTTATTGGAGTAGAATTCATATTAGTATTGAGATTTGTAACTGTTCCATTATTTACTTCACATAAAGAATCCTTTTTTGCTTTGTTAATTCCATATAATTTATTATGTAGAGATGGTATATGAATATTACTCACTCCAATACCAGTTAATGAAGATGCTCTAGGAGTTGTCTGTATTTTAGAAAAGTCAAATGGAGGCATTAAATCAAAAATTGTTTTTCTATTTGCGTCCCAACAAGGCTGTAATATTTCAAAGTATTCAAATGTGCGTTGCTGTATTTCAACAGACCATGACTTTAAGTGGAATTTTAGTATAGATTGTATTCTTAATTTTTCTTTTGGAAGACGTGTAGAACACTTTATTAATGCTACTAAAGTTAATAGTATTGTTGTTTCAATTGTATTAGGAGAATTTACATACCCTATTCCATTTAGTGGAGTTGATATATCTATATTTATGGGTAAATTAGTTAATAAGCAATTTGTAGAGTTAAATTCACGAATATTCTGAGTTAGTATATATTCCAAGAGGTCAATAATTGACTCACTAGTTATTGCACTCATGTTGGATATACCTTTATGTAATACATTATCTACATGCTTGCTATCTTCAACTTTAGGATCTATCATATCATATTTCTTAGTATTTGAAGTTCCATCATGTACAAAGTTCTTGTCTTCGTTGTTTTGAAATAAAAATTGTGAATACTCGCCAATACACCAAACTGTTGTTTGAATTAATAAGAGCTGATCTAAATGATTAAGTAAAGATAAATATAATTTTTCAACAATATATGAATGAATTTTTAAAGATTCCCCTAAAGATGATAGGTAAGATAAAAAACTATCCCTTTCTTCTTCTTTAATTAAATTTCCAGCTAAACAAAATAATTTTATGAATGTATCAATAAACCATATTGGATTTGCATGCGTACATGCTTTAATAACTATACAAAGTCCAGTTGCCAATTCAATTGCAAAGTCATTATCGCCCTTTTCTACAGAAAGTAGTAAAATATTGAGTAAATCTTTCACAAAGTGTTTGATATTGTCATTATTTACTATTGTAAATATAACTTTTAATGCCCTTCTTTTAATAGAAGGATCTGGATCTTTTAGACAATCTAGTATTAAGCTTTGATGAGGAGCTATTCCATATTTATTTCCAGTTGTTATACCAGCATTATCTATAAAATTACCAAATTTAAAATTTGTCATGTTTTCTAGTAATCCAAGAGCTATGAATCTAGTATTCATATCTATATTTTGCAAAAATCTTGTAACAACATTTACTGCCAGCATATACAAACCTTCTTCTTCTACAAAGGGCAAAAGTTTTATTATGGAACGGACACACTCATATAAAATTGAGTTACCTCCATTTTTAGAGTGGTCTGTATTTGTTAATAGCTGAGCCAACAATGCACATACTTCTTCTTTAATTTCAGGTTGTATTACACTACAAAGATTGCCAATTACACGAAGGATATGTACATGAAGAAATTGATCTGTTATACCACCACTTTCATATTCAGTTGAGTTTAAGTAGCCTGCCATACTTATTGTATTCAATATCCTTATTAGAAATGGTAAGAAATGCCCCAATGCTTCTATTTGATCAGGGTGATACTGTATTATTGTATTTAATAGATGACAGGTCCCCAATAAAACTCCATGGTGTTTATCCTCTAATAAAGATGGTATATATGGTAAAAAACACTCTATTTCAATATCATCCACTACTCTAATAATATGTACAGCTGATAAGAGTGCTCTCTTTTTTATAAATGGATTTCCAACCATTAGTAATTCACAAACTTCGCGAAATACAGCTCTACACATTTCCTTTGGAGCAATATTTGCAATAGAAGTTAGGGCAAGACCATTGACATATTGATTAGAACTGTTCAAATCATTTTTAATACTATTAGTAGCCAGCAGTAAAATTTCTGAATCTTCATCTAATAATTGGCACAATGCTAGGTATCCAACACGTTTCTCAGAAAACTTGTTACTTGCAATAAGTTTTAAGCATTCAACCTGACCAAATGAACTTGAGTACCCCAGCATATGAATAAATAGCAGTTTTGCAATGTTCCTTTGCCTATATTGACTTTCCTCTTCTTTGAAAGAAGCACGAATATGGGCACATTCTTTAGCTATTACTGATCTCTCTTCAGCAGCTGTTTTACAGCTTCTAACAAGCCTTATGAGTTCACGAAGCTTTATCGACATCTATATAATAGCTTCTAGTTTCTATTTAGAACAGTATAGAAGCCTAATTGTTAGCTAATTTCTTAAAACTTAATTTATTATTTGTATTTTGGTAACTCCTGGTTGCACTCAAAAGGTAACTTCCTCAGAAAAACTAAGCGGTTACTAGGCGGGTTAAGAACTCTTCATGCTTTTATTGTGCTGCAGAGACACTGCAATTGTTTATGCACCACAACCCTACGGTTTTTCTCCAATTTTCATTAAATAATAAAAAAGGTATATGAAATAATACACTATATCGAAAGAACTTATTTTATAGTGAAACTAGGGCACTATTACTTAACATATATATTTGTATATAAAAAAACACCTTTTTTAAAATTTTCCAAATTCTAAATAATTGCAACTAACCAATTTATTAGTATATTTAAAAATGTTTTATAGGAACATACAATGTCCTATATATAAACAAATATTCAAATTTTTTCTTAGTGTATTTTATACCTTTAGACTTATATTGACCACAATATGGCGCTAACAATATATCCCACAAATACGCTCCAAAGGTGGGTAAAAGATGGTTTTTTTTTTAATTACAAGATTTCGGACCTTTCCAGTTAAATTCCCTTTTTTTTGGAAAATAGATTAGCTTTATATATATTAGAAATTGTATATTCAAGCTATTCAGCTTATCCAAAAAAATGAGTGTAAAAGTGGACACATTCTTTGGAGTAATACTTCTTGTAACTATTGTATGGACTGTAGCTCAATGGTTTTCTCTAACAAACCACTTTTATATTGAAAGATCAGCTTCGGGCCAGCACTTATTGTAAGTTTCAGACTACATATCAGATCTTTGATAGTATAGTTATTAAGTATTTTATTTGTGTGCTATACTCTTTTTTTTTAGAGATTTATGTATTGCAAGTTGTTGTATATGTGGAGTTATAATTATACTTTATTATTGGACTAAACCATACTTAGAATCATTAGCTGATAGTGCAATAGATGGTCAATTACCATATCGCGTGAGAGAAGCTAAAATCCAAAGATCTTCTACAATGGCATTTCGCATGTTCTATTTTATATTTGCGTCGTTATATGCATCGGTAATATTATTTTATTATAATATTGACTGGTTACCACCAGAATTACTTGGAAATGGAAAGACGGGATCATACTGGGTACAATATACAATGATACCTGTATCAAGGGGGCTTGTCTGGTATTACTATTTATCTGGTGGATATTTCTTATTTAGCTTATTCTGTCTGTTAAATGAAGAACCTTTACAGGGCATTTGGGAAAATATATTATTAATAGTAATTGCATGCTTACTATTAGCCTTCTCTTTTACTGGTGACTTTATTCGTGTTGGAGTTATTGTACTATTCCTACATAATGTATGTGATATATTAACATGTGGCTGCAAGGTATTTGTTGATACGAAGTGGCAAGCTATAACACTTGGTTTATTTGGAATTTTACTAGCTGCATGGGCTTATTTGAGAATATATTGCTTTTCACGTATTGTCTTATACCCAGTTTATGGACAAATCAGCCTTGCACTTAGTACAAGGTTATGTGCTTATAGTACTTTTTTACTAATGACATTGCTTTTAGTAAATATATATTGGTTTATACTAATGCTTAAAATGGGTTGGTGGTATATTTACTCAGGTCAAGCAAAAGATATACACTCAAGAATAATACCTAACGACTCATTATCACTAAATAATACATCTGGGTCTGAATCTTGCATTGTTACTACATCCAAAACTAAATATGAATAAGTAGTAGTAATATTACAAGATATTTAGTATATAATATATTAGAAAATATACCCTATTCGACTAATCTAACTTTGGAATATGAAATTCTAAGATTTAAATAGTGAAAATAAAGCTCTGGAGAAAACAAAAAAAAATCATAAATAATAAAAGCTATTTCAAATAACAGTATCTATGATTGATGAGAATATTATTAATAAATACCAAATTTACAATTTATTAACAAGTTTTGACATCCCCAAGCCTTTATGTTGAATTACAATTATCTTATCTTCTGTTGACTTATGAATCTCACAATATCTCATTTATATTTTTATCTGTTAAAGCTCAATTTGAATAATTGATTAACTCAAGCTTCTGAATATTAGGAAATACATTATCTGAATAGATACAATATTTTTGAGATTAAGGCCTTGAATTACTCACTAGTCAGATTTCCTTTTAAATCTTCTATATTTGATTGGCAAATATCTGGATAAGGGATAAAATCCATACCTAAATATGGTTGAAGAACTGCTGGTATCTTTAAGCCGGTTGTAGTTTGATAATTCTCTGCAATACAACATAAAGTTCTTTGAACAGCACATAAAGTACCATTTAAAAAGTGACAATAGAGTTTTTCACGATCTCCCTTTTTAAATCCCATACGGCATTCTAAAGCCCTAGATTGATAGTCTGTACAATTTGAACATGATACTAGCTCTCTATAATTATTGTAACCTGGAAACCAAGCTTCTAAATCGTACTTTTTAGCTGCTGCATCATTTAGTGCACCAGAAACTATTGATACAACCCTATATGGTAATCCTAAAGACTGGTAGAATTCCTCCGAAATATTAATCATCTCTTCATGCATTTCATTAGATTCTTCTGGAGTTGTAACACAAAATTGTTCTACTTTTTCAAATTGATGAACCCTAAATAAACCCCAAGTATCCTTACCATGTGCTCCTGCCTCCTTCCTAAAACAGGTTGAAATACCAGCATACTTAATTGGAAGGTCTTTCTGTTCAATAGAAGTATTTATGTGCAGTGCAGCCAAGGGTTGTTCCGAAGTTGCAATTAAGAACAAACTATTTGAATCTGCATCTTTTGTATTATTCATATCTGCAGGTATGTGATACAATGTTTCCTCAAAATCCTTCAGTTCAGCTGCCTTTGCCATTAAATCTCTCTTCATAAAAAGTGGAGGTTGGATAGCTATATAACCTCGTTTTACCAAAAAATTCATGCCATAATGAACTAGTGCCATACTTAAAAGAACTCCACTTTGCTTTAAAAAGTAACCACGATGGCCTGCAATTTCTGCCCCTTTAGCACTATCATAAAAGCCTAACCGACTCATGACTTCGTGATGATGCATCTTCCCTGGTGTACCATCCACTATAATATTAGGGATATCACCCCACCTCCGTAATACTTTGTTGTCATCTTCAGTATTTGATATTGGGACATCTGGTTGCACTATGTTACCTATTCTGTTCCACAACTCCTCACGTCTATTCTCAACTTCTAAGACCCGTTTCTCAGTTAAAAGAATTTCATGTTTCAATTCCATACTCTTCTTCTGTAATTCTTCACAATTGGCCTTTGCATCTTTTTTCTTTATTTGAGCTATTTCCTTCGAAATTACATTGACCTCCTTCTTAACTTGTTCTAATTTGAAGATATCTTTACGCCATTGCTGGTCGATTTTCACCAACTCCTCCAATCCTCCTATACCCCTATATCTTGCCATTTCAGACTCTGCTATCTTATCATAATCTCCACCCTTCTCTACTCTAATTCGATTAATATCTATAGGCATTCTTCAATAATTCCAATTTTAGTCTTCAGATATGTAATTTGAAACTTCTCTAATGTCATAGAATTATTATTTAAAATTTTGTCCAGAGTGTGGTACCGCTATAGTACTGAATCCTAACCCGATTACTAAGGTATTTTATTCCAAATGTAATGTCAAAAACTAGTTAAATTTTAAAGAGATAGAAATTCTTTTAGTATACACATAATAGGTCTATAACCTAATTTTATCACAGTACTTTGTCTGGCTATAAACCATTTCATTTCACAAGAGTTAAAAAGTCAGGTATTAGCGCCAAGTTTTCTTAGGATAGAAGTTGGTTTATTTTGACATTATCTAAAAACATAATTACTGGCTTTCTCCTATTGCCATTTGTATCTAATCTTATTAATATGATTTAAACATATGTTTAGTGGAAAATTAAGTAATAGGAAATTTAGTAAAGAACCTAGAAGATGGAACTATAATAGTAAGTTAAATAGGTATCCTATTCAAGAAATAAATTATAGACAATTAAATGAACATAAATGGTCTATAAATAGGAATTCCACTGTTGACAATTCAGATGAAGAGGAAACTGTATGCTCTATTATCTCAAAATATTTGGATAGTGATATATTATGGGACAAGTATTCCGAATATTCATTAAATCTAAAGGATAAAAATCACAAATTTGTGAGAATGCGCTACTTTGATTATATGAAATCTTATTGTATTACTAAGAGGATTCCAATGAATCTAATTATTCAGCAAAAAAAATTTCTAACTGTTGATAAAAGAAAAATATGCAGTTTTTGCGTCGATGTTCATTATGGAACTCATTGCAATAAAAGTCGTTGCTATATTTGTACAAGTAAGTATCATAGTTCTAATAACTGCCCCTGGAATAGAGGAGATAACAAAAATAATATAAGTTGTAGACATTGCAAAGGTAGATGTTATAATCTGAGCGTTTATTCATCATATTTAAATGTGAAAAGGACTGTATGCTACAATAATGACAATGAAACAAATAAGTGTATTAAAGTAGATTACGAAAATAGTATAATTGGATTAGCTCGTAATTCTATTAAATATAGATTTGCAATTTGTAGAACATGTCTAGAACCTGGTCACTTAATTTGTGATACTAATAATAGACCATATGATTGTCCCAAGATTTCCTATTGCCCTTTATGTGGAGAAAAGGGTCATACTTATCGTTTATGCCAAAAAATCCAAACATTTATTGATTCTGATAATGAATTAAATTTATCTTTGTCTAAGAATGATATTTCTATATGTAGTGAAAATTCTGATACAAGTATAAATGAAGATACACATCGAAAATCTTCAATATACAATAGTGGATCAAATACTCTGAATAATACTGAGTGGAAATTACTAGATAATAATACTATTGAACATGAAAAAACTTACGAAAACAAAGCTAATGCAATAATAATTAAAGAGAATGAAATACAGGTAGATAAACCACAAACAAATGAAAATAATATTCAAAATAAAGGTAGACATTATGTAGGCAAGAATATATTGTTCATATCTAATAATGAGGATAGTATCCTACTTCAAAATACAAAAGAAAGGAGTACAAATAGAAATTCAAAGGATATTTATCATAGAAAAAAAAGTTCATTTCTGAAGTTAAATAAGAACCTGAGAATAAAGAACAGAAGACATTTTAACAAAAATACTAAAGGTATTAAGAGACGATTGTCTAGACATAAAGCACGTAAGCCTTGACATTTTAATATTATATTACTTGAAGGTTTATCTTAATCATTTATAAATCTAATTAACTGTAGTTGATATTTGATTTCACCACTTACTATATGGCGCCTCATCTCGAATTTTTATTTCAAACTTAAGTCTTGTTCTCCTTTTCTAAATAATGAATGAGCTTATAAGTAATAAAAACCTAATCTATCAAGGAGCTGAATCTGTAGGTTTGAAATCCTTTTTAATGCTTTGTTACTATATCAATAATTTCATTGAAATAGCGAGTATATGAAGTTGAGTACATGGGCTTTAAGGCCATTCTTAAATATAGATTTCAAAAGAGTTATCGTCAGATACAGTTAGATAAAACTTTGAGGATCTCAAGAACAGCTGCTGAAGTGAAAAATACTGCTAGATGCAAGCTTAATGGTATAAACTGCCCCTTAATTTATTATGCTGACTGTGATAATGGCTTAATTATAATGGAATATATGTCTGGGGTAACATTAAAGGAGTATCTCGATTCTAATAAAGATATTTCCTCAGAAATATTGCAAAGTATGTTAAATGGATCCTTTTGATTTGAATTTAGCATTAATTTCTTATTGTTTCACTTTCTTTTTTTCTAGAGATTTGTCTCAATATAGGTAGTTCAATAGCTAGGCTTCATTCTTGTGTAATACATGGGGATTTAACTTCTTCAAATATTATTATAACAAACAGCAAGTTGGATGATGATGTGATCATCCAATTTATTGACTTTGGTTTAAGTTATTGTGAAACACAATCTGAAGATATGGCAGTGGACTTGTACGTTTTAGAGAGATCTTTACAAGTTGCTCATTCAAATAATTGCTTGGTATGTTTCTTTTTCACCACAAAAATATTTGATTATTCTAAAATTAGTGTCATTTTTATAATATAATTGATTTGATTAATTTACTTAAAATAGATTGATTTTATCCTTGAAGCTTACTCTTCAAATCATCCAAATGGCGAACAAATTATCCGTAGATTAAATCAAGGTAAATTACTAATTAAGTCATTATAAAAAAATATCACGAAACTCTTTTTTTAGTTCGATTAAGAGGAAGAAAGAAAGTATAAACTATTTTTTTATTTAATGATTAAATGACGTGTCTCACCAAAGTAATATGCATGCATACATGCATGCAGTAGAATATAGTTTATACCTTTTTTTATAAATCTTGTGATAGGGTATTTTATAAAATATTAATTGGATTTTTATTTGGTACGTTATTATTATAATCTTATTTAAAAAGTTTTTCAATCATTCTTGTGTGATTTTTGCTAATCAGCGTCATGTCGTCTAAGTTGAAGTGAGAAATTCAAAAGTAATATAGAAAGCAAGAAACCTGGACGTATTATACTAGTAAAATAATTTAGTCTCAACTCTTGAAGACCATACTGTGAAAATTTAATCTTAAATTTCTACACTTTTCTTTATAAACAAGTAGCTAAGGTTATAAATTACCTCATGTCAGTAAAATATAGTTACCCTTGCAGAAAAAAGTACTCTTTCGTACTTTTATTAATATTATATGCAGTATATTTGTCTGTCTGTTATCCAACAGTTGAAGTTGGGATTATTGACAAATATATTAATAGATACTTGGAGCATACTTTGATTGACAAAGATTTAATTGAGGACTCTAGACATGCAAATGATTACGAAATGAAAGATAATTTTATATATAAAGATGGACTTCAAGATTATTCTGATATCAATAATGTTGTAGGATGGGATATAGGGCATCTTTATTGGTACTCAATTCGTATGGATAATATATTACAGCAGCTAGCTGGTACAAGAGATAAATTAATTGATTTAGTTGAGTATTTGGAAGAGAGTAAAAAAACCGAAGAGTTAAATATTGAAGAATATTTTTATAAGAGTTTATCAAAATATAATGGTCAGATATATGATGGAAATAGAGATTTAGACTGGAGGAGATCTATTTTTTTAAATAAACAGATTGAAACACTTCAATATAGATTACGTTTCCTAAGTAATAGTATGAATAAAAAAGAATTTCAAGGAAATTTTTTGAGGTTAGATGATGAAATTACTGCATATTATAAACTTTTGAATGAAGAAAGTAGTACTAACAGTATAAATTCACCGAGTTTAAAAAAAATAGATATATCAAAGGGTTTTTTAATGTCGCAGGAAATATTAAATGAAGCAAAAATAATAAATCGAAATAGAAATAATCAAAATAAATATGAAACAACTTTGGAAGGCCTTTTGTTTATAGGATCACCGGTAGTATCAATGGACTTTAACAGATTGGTACTTGTTGATAAGATAGTATACCGGATGAAACCAAAAAATTATATCCATAAGATATATTATTCAACTCTTAAAAAAGTATATCCAAAGTGTGAAATACGCTGTATTTTACGAGATCTGAAAAATCGTTTACAATGGAAGGAATGTATCATAAAAGATAATATATTTAATCTGAACTTCTCTTCAGTAAAGTCATATAAAGTATGCGATAAAATTCTTTTTCATAATTGTGTCGGTTTAGAGATAAAAGAAATATATTTGACAGTTTTAAAGGATTATGAGAAAGCAATAGCTTTATGGGAACCACCAAAAAAATTAGTTCAGCTGTTCGAAGTTCAAATGCAAAGTAATAATGATAATGAAGATCAATCGACAAGTAGGTATATTACTAAGATGAATCTAAGTACATCTATTGCTATCCATGAACTTCTTGAAAAAAGTGCATATTTAATAAAAAGGGATAAAAAAACAAATTCACTAAATATTTCATTGATAAAGGCATCCACACTATCGAAGGAATTTTACACACTAAAAGAAATTGTTTCAAATCCAAATCTAAGACTAAAACTTAATAACAAAAGAAAAGTAACAAATAGAGATGATATATCTAGTATCGATGACAGAAGAATTAAAATATCTTTGGATAATAATAGTGATAATCAAGATTTTATGAGTATTGAACAACTAATTGGCATATTAAGACAAGCAATAGAGTGTTTTAGATACAGTTCCGAAGTGT
The DNA here is from genome assembly GCF_000006515.1 of Cryptosporidium muris RN66. Classification (NCBI taxonomy): domain Eukaryota; phylum Apicomplexa; class Conoidasida; order Eucoccidiorida; family Cryptosporidiidae; genus Cryptosporidium; species Cryptosporidium muris. The sequence continues at coordinate 1,070,081 of NW_002196570.1, read as the reverse complement.
CATGCAAAAATAAATTAAGTCAATATTTTGTTCTTTCGATTATAGATAATAGAGTCCGTAGTTTTTGGTATGAAATGTTAATAAATGAATATAAGCAATTTTTGAACTTGCGCCATTTCACTTACTATATCTCTGCTGAAGAATTAATTAAACTAGAATTATTCTACAGTCTTTCTTTAATTAGCAATGTAGAAAGTGCCGAAAATGAAGACAAAGAAATATACTATGATTTTTTAGGTAACAATCACAATATAGATTTAAACATAAATCAAGTAGGTAAATGTAAAGAGATACCAAATCATACTTTCTTAAATTCAGATTTCAGAGTTTTAGAAGAGATAAATATAAAAGAGGACATATATACATATCAAAATAATATAGAAAATTTTGGGAAAATTACATCATTTATCCATTATTATCACCAACTTGCTTCAGATCTTGATCATAATACTATATCTTCCCCTCCATGGTGGATGACATGGCAATATAATGTTTATCCAAGTATATTAACTCATAAAGATCCAAATAATCTATTGGAAAATAATGAATATAACACATGGTTAGAACTTCCTGTTCATTCAGACTTTCAAATTCATTCCTTTGATTCTTATTCAATTATACCCAGTGATATTTTATCATATGATATACTCAAATATATTTTTATGGAAGAAACTGAATTGAAAACTTCAGTAAATGACCAAGCTAGCAAAAAAACGTGTGCTAATACTTCATATGATATAACTACTTTTATTAAGGCAAAGCAAATGAAAAAAATTGAGTATTGGGCTAAATTAGATATAATGAATAGTGAATTCTCGAATTATCAAAATGTTTATGAAAGTTATGAAGAAAATAATCCATGTCTATCTAATTATTTTAATGAAAACCTATCATTACTCTGGAAAGAAAATTGTATTAAAAAGTGGGAACTATATATTATGCTAAACAAGGAATTTCATGTTCAGTACAAATCAATCTATTTTATAGAATATTTTACAGATATATTAGATGATATGGTCAGTGCTTATAGGTATGAGAAAATGTCAAAAATGATTAAACAATAATGGAGATTTTATTCAAACCAAGTAGCGTATTTTATTCTTTAAGAGATATAATTAATATTATCGAAATTATCAGGTTTTAAAATTAAGATATAACTTAAATACTATTACTTTTCCCAACTTCCTTAATGAAATCAATTTTGTAATCTTTGTAATTTAAGAAGATATGAATATTAAGTTATTCGGGTTTCCTGTTTTAGTATTAAATATTACAACTTTTTTTTTTTTTTTTAATATTTATAAAGTATATTTCTGACTTTGCTTAAATTACTAAAGATCTATATTCTTCATATCTTTATTCGTACAAATTTAGATCTTACTATATATTCTAGATACTTGTATGATATAAATTCTTAATGCTATTATTAGTACTCATCATTGTATAATTACAAATGAGTTTGCATATTTTATTAGTCCATAGATATTTGAAAATTTATTTCAAGTATTTCTAATAGCCTATATAAATAGAAAACTTTTACAAACATCTTTATTATTGTTAGAAACGTCCAATAATATATTTTGTCTTAAGGTCTTTATAAAACTAAATATAGACTCTACTTTTATGTATTTGTTTTTAATATAGTATTAATAATAGTAACAAATATGTTAATTTCAGTTAATTATAACAATAATTGTGATAACAATACTTAGTTTTATTTTATTTCAGTATACTGGAAATCCTTCTAACTTTTTACTCTAATTAGAGTGATTATATTAATAGTTAGATCAATATACTTATTAATTAAATAAATATAGTACAAACTTAATGATATCTGGAAAGTAATTGAGTTCAGAAAAGTAGGATTATATTATATTATCTATTATAGATGTGAATAAGTTACAATGTAAATATTACATATTCTGAAATTCAACCGCCAAGTTTTTGCTGTACCTTTATGACCGCCAAGATGTTGCCTCATTTCTAACTCCTTTAGTTTTAGATAGGTACCCGGTTTAGGTTAAATAAACTGTAGCCGAAGTAGTCAGATTATACAATCTGGTAACTTCAAACTAAATAATATAGGTGGAAGATAATAAATGAGCAAAAAAGTCATAGATAAATCAAAGAAGCTGAAGGGATCTAAAAGGAAATTTGCGGTGAAGCGTGAAGGATTAGTTCATGAAGAAACTAAATGTCGCCTACTTATAAAAGGTTTGAAATGTAAAGAAAATGTTCAAAATTTACTTCGTGATATCTATAAACTGTTTCCACGTACGTATACAAAAATGGTGAGGGGGGTATCTAGAGGAGATGTAATTAATTCTCCTTGGGATGATATGGTGAAAATGGAACAATTGGCACATAAACATGGAGCAGGTATTAGTATATACGCAAATAGTTCTAAGAAGAGACCATTTCGCTTGGTGTTTACAAGATATTATGATGACCATGTACTAGATATGTATGAATTCAATGTCCTAAGCTATATCCCATTATCTATAAATGCAAAACTAGGATTACCTAAATATGGGAGCAAACCACTAGTTATATGCCAAGGCGCAATATTTGAACTTAATGATGTATATAAGAATTTGAGAAATATGCTATTAGATATATTTTCGGGATATTCATGTAGAGGCTCGAAGATATACTTGAAAGGAATTGATCATCTAATAGTTGCAAGTGCAATAGAAGATGAAAATAAAATAAAACAATCAGATGGTGATCAAGAGCCACATATTATTATAGATATAAGAAATTACGCTATTTTAATGAATTCTAAAGAAGATATAGTGGAAGAAATTAGATCAGATGCAAATTTAATGCAAAGTGGTGTTCCACACATTTCACTAATTCCTCTAGATTTTAATTTAAAATTGAAAATTACAAAATACAAATTAGCTGAGAAATTAACTTTAAAGGCTGCTTTAGCTGTGCCAAAGGAAGTTAAACCTAAGGCCACTAAGAACATTTCCACTAATATACTAGGTGAGACTGTAGGAAGAATCCATGTTGGAAAACAAGATCTATCTAATTTAAATACTCCACATGCAAGTACTTCGTCAGGTATTGGAGATAAAAAGTGAATTAAGTCACATATTCTATTTTATGTAATCTAATAGTACTACAAAAAAGATCTATATCTCAGCGAATTTTGAAAATATAAATCTTTAGTATTTTAAGAGTGATAAGACAGTAAATTTTACATTATAAAGTGGTTCTTTTTTTGAAAGATCTTGAGTAAATATATATATATATATATATTATAAATTTAATTTACTATATGTTAAGATACTATCATAATTTAGACAAAAGATAAATATCAAGATCCATTTATATGCTTTATGTATTCACATATTATAATTGAATAATAAATATTTAATATACTTCCGAATTTAAAATTTAATTTCTAGTTTGTTTTTATATTTAAGTTATATCCAGCAATACTTATCACGATTCTTTTTGACACGGATATCCAATAAGTCCTCTCTAGATAGAGTTGAATCTACACTTTCTACAGTGGTTTTATATGAATAGAAACCTTTTTTTTCTCTATATGAAACTGTAGTACCACTATATTTACTTATTTCATTTTTTACCTTACAATTTCTATCTGAGTGTATAGGCAAATGAGTGTCTTCATTGCTCTTGCTTATAAAGCTAAATGTACAAGTTGATATGAGATCTGTGCTGAACTCTGTATCAATAATAAGAGTTCTTTGACTAATTATATTCGACACTTGACGTTTTTCAAGACTTAAACTTTTAGGATGTTGAACCAATATGATGTCCCCAGTTTGTAATTGTTCTTGAAACTTTGTATGAAACCCATGCACTGTAGTCCCCGAAGAAATAATTCTGCCCTCTCCCTCTTGTTTATTTATTTTATAAACCTCTTCTGTATGGTTACTTTCACCTTTTAATGTTGATATTACTGCGTCTCCTTTTAATACTTCCTTGTTTGTATTATCACTTCCCTTGCTACTTTTAAGTTTTAGCTTATTGTTTGGTTTACGGACACGTTTATAAGGATCACAGTGGTCATTATTCAGTAGTTCCATACAAATGCAAACTAAATCAATTCAATAATTAGTTACAAGAGATTAGATAAAGGAAGTGTAAGACAGAAACAAAGTTACCGGCGCCACTAGCTCTATAAGAGTCATGCATGCATAATTTAATCGCTCACTTGTAAAAAAGCTGAATAATTCGATATAGGTAAAAGTTGATAAATACTTACTTAGTATGTGTATACATCTATCATATTTATAATTATTCAAGTTTTTACTAAAAATCTGAAAATTTGAAGTAACAAATTCTGTAGAAGAAAATAACAGAAATATATAGAAATATATATAATAGTTTGATAGCAACAGATGATGAGTTTAAGGCTTAAGTTTCTAGCACTTATTGGAACCATTATTTGTATAGGGGATTCTGTATATGGAGTTCTTTTTGATCAGGCAAAGACTAGTTGGATATTTAGCAGACAAGCTGATGCATGGTTATCTAAAGTGAAGTCTTATTCTACATTTGTTGTAGCTAAAGAAGCAAATAGTACTGATATTAGTGAATTATTTGCAAGTTATGAGGTTGCCGATAATGAAACTATTAAGAAATATTTTGGTGATACTACAGACTTTGTATATGAGTACTTTTTAAATGGATACGGCTTGAATATTGAGAAGCTCAGATACCTATCACTAGATAGCAATTCAACTGATACAACATTCTTTTGGCCAGATGACACAAATAAATGGGCTCAAGTATCTTTTGTAAAATCAGAAGAAGTCACTAATCCAAATTTCACAATGACTACATTCAATAACCCTGATTATTTAAAGTCTGTACAAGAAGTCTCAGTAAGATTTGAAATTTTAGAAAGTGACAAGTTTATTTGGGGTGGTCAATATTTGTGTAATGAATTAGTTCAATTTCAGTTATCTAATGAAACCCCTAGGAGTCCTATGATTCCATCTCCTCACACAAATCGTAATCTATATGCAAAACAAGGGCAACAATTATGGTATGGCTACTTACTAAGTACTATGAACAATGAAACTTCTATTATTGGAACATTTGCAAGTTCTGCCCCAGAAAATGTGAATACCGTGCTTAAACAATACATATTTTCAAGATCATTTGCCTTCCAAACCCCATTTTTGAAAAAACAAAAATATCCTGAACTAGGTCAATATGACTCTATTACTTCCTTAGTAGCTATTTCAGATATTAGAAATAAAAATACTTATCTCAAGACAGGTATTTTGTCTAGCCCTGCTAGACCAGGATTATTGATACCTTCCCATAAAACTGGAAACAATGATGCCTATCCATCTCCAGCAACTCCATACAACTATAAAAATCCTTTGGGTCCTGTCTTTACTCCTAGTAAGAAATGTTACGATTTTCTATATACTATATAGAAATTTGGAGGTTAGACTGAGACTTAGGGGAATACACACAAAATAGAAGGGTAGAATAAATAACTAAAAAAAAAAAAGCAGAAGTATTTTATAATCTTTCATTCAGATAAGGTAAATTATTAATATTAAATTTCGAAATAATATATTATTATTTGGTAGATGACACAAATATAGTATTACAGATAAACACGTACAGTGTGATACATCAATGTGATACGTGACGTGAATGAGATAGTCATGAGCTACAGGTCAAGTTTTAGGAAAGATTAAATAAAAAGAATTACAGTAAATACTTTGGCTCTTTTTTTTTTATATTATTATGGTCAGTCTGTGTTCACTCTCAGAGAATACCTAGTAAATGATGGCTAAAAAGAGGATAAAGAAACAAAAAGTTGATTCTATACCTTTAGAGCAAGCTCAACTATCTGGATTTATATCAAGTAATATCAGAGATAACGAAAATAATGTGAAAGGCCTTATAGTTCAGAGGGAATCCGAATATACTTCAGTATCTCAGGATAATGAATTTACAAGATTACTAAGAGAGTTCGATTTAAATCCAATCTATGGTCCATCAACTGATATTACAAGAATAGAAAGATTAAATCGAGCTAAGAAGTTAAGAATACCTATCAAAACCAATACAGAACAAGCCATTATAATGGATCATTCAAGGCTTTCTACAATTGACGAATTTTTAAAGGTAGTAATGAGTAATTAACGAAAAGTTATAACTCATTTAAGATAGAATATGCTAAGGATTAGTCAATATAAATAGGAAGTAACTTTAACTGTTCAATAACTCTATATACTATCTTTCCTAACTATATATTACTTCTTTCTCCTTTATAGCCTAAGTAACAAAAATCTATAAGGCGCCAAAGAAATCGAGTATGTAACTATACGATAAAGTTCATCCATTTAGAATAAAAATAAATTGAGATGTTTGATGATATTCTATTATCAAGGAGATCTCCACCTGAAAATGGTCTGCCATTATTTAAACAGTCATATAATATTCCAAGAGACTGTCTAGGATACAGAGCATCAATTAAAATGACAAGACTTCATGACTCAAAGCGCAAGCACAAAATATACTCTATAGACTGGATTTGTAGTGGTGACAAACTACTTATGTGTAATCGTGAGGCAATTCAGGTTGTTACTCCACAATTCTCTGCATCGGAGATATCTATACAGGGGCAATGGTACAAGGCTATCCCAAGCTACAATGATCCTAACCAATTCCTCGGTATCTCCTTAAATAAACCAACAATTGAACTACATGATACAAGGACTAAAACAAATATGTTGATTACAATCCCTAGTGATAATTTACTAAATGTAGCATGGTCTCATAATGGAAAGATGATTGTATCAGCTGATCGTACTGACTGTTTATATAGTATTGACATTAGGTATGCTAAAGATAATATATTACCAATGCAATGTACTAGATATAGTCATAATTCCTATTCATATGACATAACTAGTCAAAAATCACAGACTTCATATAATATACAAAGTAGGAAAGACTATAGTGAAGAAATAAATAGCTTATGTTTTGACAAAGATGATAAGTACCTAATTATAGCTAAAAATGACGGATATATAGACTTCATTGATTTGAAAATAAATCGGGATATTTCAGATATAAATAACATTCTATCACAGCAGGTACATCTATTTAGTGCTACTCTTATAACAGAGTCATCGAATTATCTAGCTAGTTTTGGATCTGACCAATCCTTAGTTGTAATAGACTTAAATAAATTGTCAACCAAAAGTACGATGACTAATATTGATGGAAATATAACAACAATGAGTTTTAATTTTGAGACAAGTATGTTATCAGCTGGTATATCATCAGATAAAAAAAAGAATTCAGATATAGGAGAATCACTCATTATAATGAACAAACAATTGGATACACTCAGTAGTTTTGATATACCAGGACGAATAGTTGATTTAACATGGCACCCTTATAGGAATATACTTACATTTGCCTGTAATGCTTTTGAATTATCTAATATTTCCAACGGCAGTATAACATCCTTAACTAATCAACACAATAAGCAATTTTGCAGTGGCCTAGTCGGACCCAATATACCATTTATTGGATTTTTAACTATTGAATAACTAGTCACTTTTCTTCTTGTTAGCTGTAACCCACTCAATCAAAGGAGTTTCTTTAGTTACATATTTCTTGATAAAGAAATCAAAGAATAATATGAGATATGAGATATACATTAAACATGCTAGAATACCATTTGACTTATTGAAGTGGCATCCAACTTTAAGTGGTTGACTTAAATAGGTAACAGGGAAAGTATTTGAGAAGGGATAGTAATGTGAATAATATAATCCATAAATAGTGAGAAATGTGCCAATGATCATTTGGCTTATTTGCAAAATTGTAATCAAAACCCCCCAAGAGGGTTTTTTACCAGAAGATGTTAGATAATAGTAGTAGTACATTATCGAATGTACAATGTAGTTTATTGTACAGAAATACATACCTATTGTCTGTGTAGAAGTATAAGCGTCCCAGGTATATAATAATACTGTCAAGTGATGGAACCAATGCAAAAATGTTAAGGGTTTTTTCCTTAAAACAATGAATAAAGTATCAACTAGTTCTGCATATTTAGAATATATAAATAAAGTCAGCCACAATCCTGTTGGACCTTTAATAAGAGAAATGTAAGCAGGTGTACATATTGAAGTAATAAAACCATAACGAAGATTAATTGTTATTAAGTAAACAGACATCTTTATTGATCCAATTATTGAAAACATAGATAATGACAAATTCCAATATCTCAGAAGACCATCAAGTTTGAGGGCATTTCTATATCTCATTATCTTGGGTCCAAAATATATAAGCAATATGTATATAATGGATGCAATAAATACTATATAATAATGGTTATATGACCATGTATACACATTCAAACCCTTCCAAGTTCTCTCAATACTTGAAGTACAGATACTAAGCCATGGCAATTCCTTTAATAGATCCATAAAATCAGAGTCTAATGGGGCTTCCCATATACCTGTATCATAATTAATTATAAATACCCCTGGGTTATTTTTAAATATCATACTTTTAATTCTATATAATTATTTTAGTTAGCTAGTTGAATAAATTAATGTTAATTATTGTTGTGTTAGATATTCTCTAATCTAACCAATCGTTTTATAAGCCCCAATATTTCAATAGGAAGTTAGTATTTGCAAATTTTCTATTTTCCTCTAATATATTCTACTAGTCAAGTATAGCCTTTATTTATTACTAGTTTAGAAATTCATCCAAGTAGCAGGTATAATGCTAAATTTACTCCCATATGTGGACATTAGGTTCAATGCCACTCTAAAAAATTATATTAGGCGCTTGGACTCTTTTATGTGGATATATTAAGTAAGCTGCATAATGAAAAAAGTCGGAAAACAAGTCTTCAGTTCATCTATCTAAAAGAAGGACTACTTCTATATCTTTAATAGTTGATATATAATAAAATCAGCGGCTTATTTTCTATACAATTTATCTATCTGGGAAAGTTGGTGTACTCACACTTCTGTTATACTTAACAGTTAACACAAAGTGTCCTATAATATCTCCATATTTAAATATTTATATTTACGATGCTCTAAAGTATAATATCACGTCAACTCACTATATTATTTTACTAGGTACAGTAGAAATAGGAATATCAAGTCCCCACAACTTATTGATATAGGTGATACTAAATACTTGTGTAATTAAACTAAAGAAGATTTTATAGACAAGTCTCATTAGTTCCAAAATAAAAAGATTTTGAAAATGAATAGAATATAAGAGGTGGGAAATTTAAGGTATGATTAAAATGACGTCTCATTGTTTAGAGAGATATTGTTCAAGCGGACAATAGGTGCAGACAGACGCGTGATATAACAGCAAGTAACCGTACATACAGTTGGGCAGTCAATACGTCTGTACGTCTGTATGTCTGCTCCATTAAATATTTCGCACAAAAGTAGATAAATTTAAGGCGAGGATTTTTTTTTGGTATAATAAATTAATACAATTGTTCCGTGCCTTGTATTATGGATTTATATTAGGATACCTAGCTCAACAATTTGTGTATATTATAGAAGCAGAGGTGTATTATAAGAATTTGTAATCCTGTTTATATACTGTGACTGACAACAGGGTCTATAAATCTGCTTTTAAATTACCAATAAGAACTCCTCAGATATATTATGAGTCGACAAACAAAGGGATTGAGACGTTATTGCGATATTTGCCGTGATACAGATATAGATGTGAAATGTTCACAGTGTGGTAAAGTGTATCACTGGGACTGTCTACGCAACTGCAATTTGATAGGAAGTGATGTAATATTGGAAGACTCATTTTATTGTCCAGATTGCAAAAACAATGACGAGTTTTGCTATATTTGTAAAGATGATGATACAGGAGATACAATGTTATACTGCGATGGATGCCCAAAATCTGCTCATTTAAGGTGTTTAGGGCTAACAGAAGAACCAGATGTGCCAATGTGGTATTGTCCAAATTGTGAAACAGATACGGGATGTAAGAAGAAGGATAAACAGAATGGTGATGTGCGAACTTTAGGAGGAACAAAGAAGACGAATGATGACACAGATATTAATAGTGATACATGTTATGTATGTCAGAAGACTGGAAAACTTCTTGGATGCGATTTTTGCACATATTCATATCATCCTAAATGTATAGAGACGGAGGTTTTTGCTTTTGATAGTGATAAATGGAAATGTCCAGTTTGTAGAGGTGAAGATCCTTTAAAAAATATGAGGCATAAACGGATGACGAAGTCTGAAAGATATAAACTTTCTCAGGAGTGGCAGAATTGTATTAAGAAGCAAATAAAGCAATCAACAATAAACCGTGATATATTTTTGTGGGAAAACAGGCAAGCTATATCACCTTTTGTTTCCCGAAAAGTTATGGAGCGCCTAAAACGAAATGCAGAAAATGCCAAGAAACTGAATACAAACAGTAAAAGTGGTAGAATTCGGAAGATAAGGATTGATGAGGATATAGAGGCAGAAGATTGTAGGCTTAATAGTGAAAATAGTGAAGATGCTTATAGATATTATGAAGCTCAACAAAAAGCAAAGGAAAAGTCGATTCAGATCTTAAATGAAGGGGTAGAATTAAAAGATTACCAAAGATTTGGAGTTCATTGGCTCTTAGATGCTTTTTTGATAAAAGGTGGAGCTATTTTAGCAGATGAAATGGGACTTGGTAAGACTATTCAGACATTGACATTTCTGTCATGTTTAAAAGCTTTAGGTATTACAGGTCCTCATTTAATTGTTGTCCCTTTATCAACAGTTGGGAACTGGGCAAGAGAAGTTCGAAGATTTACTCCTAATCTAACAATAACAAAGATATGTGGCAGTAGATGGGAACGTGAACACGCAATGATGGACCCTGTTGCTGCGGATGGGTTATATGACTTGTATATTACTACATATGAGACTGTAGTTACTGAAGAATCCTTTTTTGTGGATAATTTCCGTTGGCAATGCATAATTCTGGACGAAGCTCATAGGATTAAGAATGAAGGGGGACGGATTAGACATTCGATGGATAGAGTTAGTGGATCAATGCGAGTCTTACTAACTGGAACCCCTTTACAAAATTCTCTGCGAGAACTGTTCACATTACTAAATTTTCTCTTTCCTGATATTCTACAGGATTCTGAAATTTTTGAAAAGATATTTCAAATGAAAGATATAACAAAGAGTGCAGTAACATCTGGTTCTGCTATTGGATCTTCTTGTGCAAGTTCTGATGATGAAATAGAGGATTTGGACAATTTAGGTATTAAAGTGGACTCAAAACGTATAAAATTATTCCATCGTCTTTTACAAAAACTCTTACTAAGGAGGACTAAGGATTTGGTAATTAAACTTCCAGACAAGATTATTAGAGATATTTGGCTTCCACTATCTCCTTTTGGATGGCAGTGGTATAAACGGCTTCTTGATGTAGGGAATGTTCATGGAGATGTTTCATTTAGAAAACTTTTAGGATTAGTAATTAAAATGAGGATTTGTTGTTCACATCCTCGTGGATTGGTAGCTAGAAGTTCCCAGCTTGACAAGTTATTCAGTGTATTTACAGAGGCCTCTCCTGAGCTTTTAAATGAAGTTACTGGTGATGCTTACAAGCTAAAGAGCATATTTGGCTGGGACCACGTCAAAGGATCTTCTAAATTATTTTTTTTAGATAAATTATTAATGCAACTGCATAGAGAAAACTGTTATTATATTTCAGATTATGAAGTTAGTCACAACAAATATATTACTGAGCAAATTCGCTCGATAAAATCGAGGATCAGTGAGCTAAGATGTAAAGGGATGGAGGATAGTAAGAGTGGGGATACAAAGACAATTGTTGGGACTTTATCTTTTGAGAAGGGTTACGAGGAGGAGCGGAGAGCATGTTCAGATTTTGACGAGAATGAAGAGAATTTCTCTTCAGAGAAAGTATTTGTAGATCTTTATTCTCACTATATGTATGATAAGGAAATAAACAGTGATAATAAACAAATTAAAACTGAACGGAATGATGAGGTAATCGAAAATACTGAAGAAAATAACTATAAATCGGAAAAGTTAGATAAACCAAAGAAACGTTGTAGAATGCATAAAGTTTTGATATTTACTCAATTTCAACTAATACTAGATGAGCTGGAAAACTATTGTTTATGGAGAGGATGGCAATATATGCGACTTGATGGGAGTACTAATAAACTTATTCGTGAACTAGATATCCGAGAATTTGGTCTTCCAGATAACTATGTATTCATATATTTGATTTGCACAAGGGCAGGAGGTTTAGGAATAAACTTAGTGAGTGCAAATCATGTAGTTATGTATGATGAAGATTGGAATCCATTTGTAGATTTGCAAGCAGTTGATAGAGCCCATCGCATTGGTCAGACTCGTGATGTATGTATATGGAAACTTGTTACTGAATGGAGTGTAGAAGAGAGAATGGTTTTTGGACGTGAGCAAAAGCTTAAATTGGATAAGATGGTAATAAAAGCTAGAGAGGAAGAAAGAGAAGATGAGTTCTTAGGAAAGCAGGAAGGCAAGATAAAAAAGGATACACACGACTCATCTTTTGCTCCTGAAGAGAAGCTTTCTGCAGAAGAGGTTACTAAACTTGTGAGATATGGTAGGAAAGCACTTATGCACATGGATGATACTTCTAACATTTTTGAGATGAATTTGGAAGAGCTTATGGAAAGGAAGCGAGTACCTATACCAGATGAAGATGTACTGATGCAAAAAGAAGAAAAAGGTGAATTAGGAGAAGAAGATAAACCTGAAGTATTAGATACTGAAGAGGTTGATATAACTGAAATTTTGTGTGATGAGATGGATGAAGCTGGAACTATTCAGGGGGGGAATACCGGACCTAATCCCACTTGCTCTATAGGTGCAACTACAGTTAGTACATCTCCAGCTGATGACATATTAGAAATTAACATATCTGGTGATGTATCTACAGTGGCTATATCTCCAACTACAAGCGGAGGAGATGATGATGGTATATTGTGGAGATCTAAACGTACCCGCAAACCCCCTCCTCCTATTTATGACCCATTACACTGGGAATCTCGATCAAAGGTGAATGAAGATAAGAAGTTAATATTGAAGCATGAACGTTGGTGCTTTCGCTGTGGTCAAAGTAAAGCTGATGGAGTTGGAAATACAAAGGGAAATGAAAACAGTAATAAAAATACTGAGAATGGAAACAAAAGTACTTCTATTAGTGGATGTTGTGGTTCACCTCCAAATTTTGGTGATGTTGCAACAAATTCTGGAAATACTTCATCTTCATCTCGTAATAATAAGTCATTTGCCCAATCAGATGAGTATATGCGCAAATTTGGCTTGATTAACTGTAGTAGATGCCCAAAGTCTTACCATTGGTTTCAATGTTTAGGATTAGACAAGGTTCCTCCAAAAACATGGATCTGCCCATGGCATGAATGTTGCTTATGCTTTAGAAGAGCTACTCAAGCTGGTGGCTTATTGATTCACTGTAGTGAATGTCCAACAACATTTTGTATTGACTGCTTTCCTCCAGAATATGCTAGACATCAAGTTTTGGATAGTTTTTTTGAAAACTTAAATAAAAGAGGTTGGAATGTATCTAGGGATTCAATGATTGTATTTTTATGTTCAAAATGTAAAGCTCTACAACAGCAAGAGATTCGCAAAAAACTTTCTAAACAGCAACTAATAGAGGAACAGCAAAGGCGCAGAAAGATGAATGAACAGCTCAAATCAGATGTTCTTAAGTCAGGTCAAAAAACTCTTGATCAGTTAGGATTTGGAACATCTTCAGGTTCAAGTAGTAGTATTCAAGGTAACAATAATCGCTTAACTCCTTACATACCCGGGAGGAAACGAAATATTGAAGCTATTTGGAAACATACAGAGGCTCAGATACGGAAGGGCTTTGAAAGATTCTTCCCCCCACTTTTGTATCAATTACAACAGGAGTATATTCAAGATAACGCTAAGCAAGAAGCTGCTATAATTGCAGGTGCTTCTAGAGAAAGAGAAGGCTCAATAACAGGATCAATAAATAGTGACAAAACTTCAGAGCTAACAGGTAGCGATAAAGTTTCGGGAGAAACTGGTCCAATTACAAATAGTTCTACAGAGGACTTCAACATTGGAAGCCTACGTAGAAGTCCATGGATGCGTCCTCCAGGTGAATGGTTACGATTGTGTGACAATTGCTTGCTTCCATTCCACGATATATCAGGATGTTCATATCCTCTGGAAGTTGTAAAGGTTTCTGTACCTTCTGGAGTCACTCAAATAGATGTTGAAACAGGTCAACCAATGCAATTAGCTGATGGAACTAAAATTAATTCTCTAGAAGATTTAGCTGCACTAGCAAAAAATCCTGGATTTGACTCCAAGTTTCAGACTAGGTCATATTGCTCATTGTGCGGTTTGTCTGGAAGGATGCATACTAGAAGGAGTTGTCCTTTGCTACCAACTAAAGCAGAAGCAGAGTATGAAGAGCGACAAGTTATTTTAGAAAGATTTATTAAAACTCTTAATAATTACCCTGTTGAATTTCCTCATGATCTTACAGAGGCAGATGAAGCTACTGGAGGATGGGAATGCTACAGGAAAAGAGCTCAAAAAATAGCTGAAGAATATCTTCTTGATTGTTTTGTAGCTTGTGGTTTACATGAAATTATAATTCCATCTGGTACAGCTTATATTGGACGTCAAAATGTTGCTAGGAGTGTTGTATATAACAATTCTGCAAACCAGCAATCTGTAGTAAATGCAATGAGCTCTTTAAAGACACAAATCAACAACTCCTCTGGATCAAGTGCAGTTAGGTCTCTTAAATCTTTAAACAAACAAACTACCTTAACTAACTCTAACATTCCAACATCTTCATCAATGACTGCAGCTGCAGTTGCAATCCAACAGAGGATGAATGATGCAGCTGTCTCACTTGCTAGAGCAAGATACGCTGCAGCTGCAGCTGCAGTTACAGTAGCTGGATTTAGACATCCACAACCTATAATACCATTTCCTATTGTTGCAAATAATCCATATAGTATGTTTACAGTAGCTGGAACTCCAACTTCAATGTTATTTAGTACAGCAAATCCTGCAGTGGCTGCTGCTGCCCGTGCAAATATGATTGTTGGTGCCAATGTTGCCGCTGCTGTAAATGCATTTAGCAGAAATAGGAAACGGAGTTCATGTGATACTACTGATTCAGTACTAAGCTCTACAAATATGAGTACTCTTGGTGAAGCTCCCCCTACGAAGTCAATGTATATATCAACCTCTTTAGTACCCTGGGCAAATGTTGACCCACCTACTGGAGGTGGAACATCATCATTTGCAGAAGATCCTAATAAAGTTCTCATTGATGCTAGTGTGACATTAGATTCATGGATTAAGAAAATCAAGCCTGAATAAACATAACGACTTTAAGGATACTTAAATACTAAATTGTGATTTATTCTATACTAGTTTCCTGGTTGTCTAACAGAATTAGTGCCTTTGAACACACACCTTGGCTATGCCTTTGTATACTCTTAGCTGCTTCTTTTAAGTCTTTTATGAACATAAATGAGTCATGTTCACTAGATAAACGTAGTATTGAACCCTCACCTGAACTGGATTCTTTAATATAATTCTTGTCATAATGGCTCTTTAAAATATTACTAAGATCGTCATCATTTATTTCCAAACAGAAGAATTGCCACTTCCTTGGGATTCTTGTATCTTCAAATCTTATAAGGCGCTGCATATTATATCTTACATCAATCCCTGTTTCTTCGAAAAGTTCACGAGCTGCTGCTCTTTGAAATATTTCTGTTTGATCTGACTCTCCAACAAAATCATTCTCTTCTAACCTACCACCTGGTAGTTCATATTGCCCCAGCTTTTTAGGCTTATTTGAAGCTGACTTTAGTACTAAATACCCATACTTGCTATGTTTTACAATAACAAAAGCTTTGAAATTTCGTGCATTGTGCAACTCAAAAGCCATTAATCCTATATACTATACGGCAACTTCCACCTTGAATAGTAATGTATTTTGGACACTTATGTTTATAAACTATTACAGAGTAGCTAACTATTAACTTCTTTTTATTAAATAGTGCAATATTTCTAGATGCATTAGTAACTACTAGAACTGTAGTAATGCAGCACCAGATTAAAATGTGGCGGTATGTATAGGCGCTTTATCTCAAGTAATTTATTATGTAGTAGCAACAGAAGAATGCCTCAAGTTCAGTACAAGTAAAGCTTCAAATGACAACAGAGGCTCACTATGATTTTATGCATACAATTATATTGTGTACTTTATCTAACTTGAAAAACTTCTAGATATTTTGGACTAACTATAATTTTAAATTTATTTTTAAGTTATGGATGGGTTGTGGACAGTGAAACTTAACTCACATGGAATCTATGAATTTGGGGCATGTATCACGTAAATCAACTGAAGTTGTATATAAGGGAATAGAATTCAAGCTCGTTGTATCTGTACTTACATATGGTGAGCAGAAATATGCTATGAAGTTATCACTAACTTCGTTTTCACCACCTGATATTGCTGCTAAGCTTGGTGGTCCATGGGAAGGTATTTACACTTGGAATTCACTAAAGAAAAGTTTTGGAAAGTTTGTAAATTCGAAATATACCATGCTTGATTTTGCTGATATAGTCCTCAAAGTATCAAGTTGTGTTGATGAAAATGGAGAAAATAAATTGATGGAATTAGTGAAATGCTCGAATGACTTTAAAGATCGAAGTAACTCTGCTAGTATAATTAATAATATTGAGTTTCACCCTAATGATTATTTTTTGATAATGAGAATATTTGAATCAGGTATTGTATATCCATTTCACTTAAAGTCTTTATATTTAAATAGGCATAGATCAAATGTATCTGAAGACCTAAATGACTTAGTAAAACTATTACAACTAGAAAATAGTATGCTGGAGACAAGTATTGCAAGTCTAAATAGTGAAATTGAGGAAAAATTGCAATTTGATGGAAGTAAAGTTCAATGCTCTTGTATACATAGAGGGCTTTCTGATAATACAAAAGAAGATACCCAAGTAGATGTTATTATTAATGAAGATAATAAAGATAAGTCTAACATAGAGGAAATTAAAATAATAGATAATAAAACCGATCAGAATACTGAAGTTATGGGAAACTTGCAATTTAATGAAAGATCAATCCAAGACAAGATGGTGCAGTGTGAATACGATACACTAACTGATGGAGTCAGTAGTACTAAACACGATAATTTCGCTTTCAATAGAAAGTTGGATAACTTTGAAGAGGAAAATAAAGATATATCTTTCTTTAGAAGTGATCAAACTTTAGATAAAGAGATATTGACAGAAATATCAGTGCCTCAGAACCTTGACAGATCAGCATTTCTTGATTCTCCATTATCTCGTAATACTTTTAATATATCTGAACTAAGAGGAAATGAAAAATATAGGGACAGTACTAGTAATACTACAAATTTTAATGGCAATTTATACAACAAAATATATCGTAATAGACCCTTTTCAGGTGGAAATTATTCTTCAAGAACTAGTATAGATAAACCTAAAAGCTATAATAGAAAAATAACTCCGTTATTAATTGAATCTAAACGTATTATTGACTTATGCAATGATACTGCAGTATATGGAACGAAACCTTCAACTATTCGCTCAACATTAGCCACTATCAGACGTGTTCAAAATGAACTTGATATTATAGATGGAGTCCCACTACAGAGTATTGGCAAATCTTCAACAAAGTCGTATTCTGAAAAGAAACTTAAACACAATGATAAATATTTTGAATTAAATATGAAAAATGAAAACATTCGATCTCCATTAAGAAATAATACACCTCAACCTATAATGTCAAAGGAAGAGTTAATTAATGAATTATCTAAAACTAATGATATCAGCCAAAGAATTAATATATTAAAAGATATTATTAGAACTACGAAAAGAAATAGTAATAATTCACAGTTATTTTAATAACACTATACAGTAACTTTGCTAATATTACAATAATAGTAAGCAGTACGTTTCAGTATTATAACAAGTATATATTTATATGTCTCAGCCTTCTACCATCTTTAAAACACATTTTGTCTCTACTTGTTTTGTGCCACATAGATATTATACTTTAATATAAAATTTGAATATAAAAATGAAATATTTTGTATATCTTCCCATAATTGCTGAGCTTCATATCCTAGTTTTCTGCCCTTAATTTCTAAATCATCAATCTTTTTTAAAAGTTCATTAAAATTACCATCTATTTCATAGTTCACAAAAGGTAGTAAATCGTTTAGATATTTCATCTGTCTTCTAAGCAACTCAAATTCATAATAGTGTTCCATTATATATGCTTTTCTTGCATCTAAAGTCAAAAGTGCAGCCTCAAAATCTGCGGAATCTGTTTCAATATATGCTTTTATGCTATCATAATACGATTCCCATTCCTCCAATGGTCCTAAACTATATACTTTTCTAATAATCCCTTCAATAAAATCCAACTTCTCATTTAATGGTATCTTTTCATCCTGAGATATTACTGTTCTTAGTTGATAGATATCATGTTCTAAATTTGCAACTGCTGTGCTTTGCCCTATTGTTATCCTACTTTGCAAGATATTGTTTACTCCCTTATTTTTATCACTACTTTCTTGAAGTTCAAAGGTATGAGTGTTGGTATCTCTTTCCTTTATATTAATTAATTTCTCACAGGTTGATAATCTAGTTTCTAATACTTCCATAAATTCTGTTAAGTCATTTTGATTGAGAGTATATCCCATTACTAAAAAACTTAATTATTATCTCTAAAGTGTATAAAATTTAATCAAATACTCGTATTCCTATTTATTATGTATGCAATCGTTTATGTTATTTCTAGTAAGCTCCAAATTACTGTGCGACACGCTCAGGTTACAGCTCAAGTTACAGCTCAGATTACAAAGCGCCTCTCTTGGAAAAACTGGTTGCATGGATTTTAAATCACAAGGTGCTAATCTCTCATAGAAAAGATAATCTTAAATATTAAGACCGAAATTATTTATGAATAATACCGATTACGCTGAATAAGTCTCTTCTGTACACTTTGTCTCTTCAAATGTCCTTCTAAAGGATATTTTATGTACTTTTTTATAATTTCATCTACAGATTGCTTTGTATTAAAATCTAAATATTGATTATTATAATTAACAGGGTCTGGATACTCCTCTATAGCAACAGTATCAATTCCTTTATTATCCAAATTGTCTCCAAATATAGTATCATTGTGATCTTGAATACAAGAATAATCACTTCTAATAGATAAGTTTTCTGTATCTCTATATAGTTCCAGATAAGATATATCACTTTCACTTTCTCTAGAGTCTGTGCATTTTTCAAGTATAGTAGATTTTTTGCATTCTTTCCTATTTTTAGATTCTTTATTTTTCATATCTGATAATTCTTTGAATAACTTTGCTTTTTCACTCTTTAAATCATCAATTTGTGACTTGAGGATCTCAACCACAGAGTTGTCTAGACTTTTCACCTTCAGAACTTCATACTTTTGCTTCTTCATTGCTTCTATTTTCTCTCCTCTCGAAATGACTTCTTTTCTAAGCTTTTTTATTTCATTTTTCGCTTCTTCTAAATCTTTCAATAAAAAGTTATATTTTAACTGCAAGATATTTGACGGTAATTTACTATCAGATGTCTTCTCTATAGATATATCTTTCTCTAAATATTTGTCTTTATTGTTCTTCTCAATATTATAGTCATTTTCCACAGTTTTATCTAAATCACTAACTCCTAATTCAAATATGTCATTATCTCCATTCCAAAAAGTATTATCCTTTATCGTAAATATCTCTATTTCAGCATCCCTTGCCCTATCTTTGATTTCTAAAATCAATTTAAGAGCCTTTCGGATATTTGACTTATTAATTAATAAATTAGCAATATTGTCAAGTATCTTAATTATATTGCAACTATTACCATAATAACTAGGAAGATATCCTTCTGAGCTCCCAATAAACTTTCCTGTTACTCCTATTATTTTATCAATACATTTCCTATAAAGCTCTATTTGATTAACTGAGTTAAGATATTGAGCTGAAATTTTCTCTGAATGTTGTTTTAATGTATCCTTCTCTTCAATAAGTAATTTACACCTTTTTTCAAGGTTAGATAATTCTTTACTTTTAGATTTTACTTGAACAATTGCTTTCTCTAGGTCATTCTTTAATTCTACAAAATTCGCCTTATACCATTCATTGTCTTCAACAACTTGTTGCAAAATTCTCTCAGTCCCTTGTTGCATACGAACTCTTTCCTCATCTCTTGCTAACTCAATAGAATTTATATTATTAACTAATTTATTATTTTCCTCCAAAAGTTCCTCTATTATTTTCTCCTTCATTTTTAGTTGAACTTCCAATTCATTTACTCTACTTAAACCAATGCTAGTTTTTCTAATTTCAGGTCTTACAACACAAATATTTGTCTCATTTTTTGTTTCATTTTCTATATTATTTACCTTTTCAAATTCTTCTACTGAGGCTACACGACTTCTATCATATGGAGATGGAAATTTAGGTAAAGTAAACACTGTACTTGCCCTAGTTGATAAGTCCATATCCAACCTTCTTAATCCAAAACACAAATTTTTCACAATTTTTGCGTTTCATTACTCAATTATAATCTTAAAGTATAATACTGTCAGAATATTACAGATTAGTCCTATAAAGACATGACGGCTGCTTCCAGATGTAAAAGTACTGCTTTGTATCCATTATTCATGAGAATAGAAATTATTCAAAAGCTATACTATAGATTCTTCTATTTATTTATGTCAAATTTACCTTTATATTCTTTCAAGCTCTATAAAAATACGAGGAAACTAAATCCAAAGTTAAAAAATTCCAATATATTAAAAATCGGTTATATTAACTATCTGATAGATAAATGTCACCAAAAGTGTGTTTAAGTATTTAAGAGATTTAATATTTCTTGTAAGTAGGTAAAATTTTAAATTTTTGCTAGATTATCCAATGATAGGAACTTTACATGACTCCATAAAAAAAGATCCAAAATTACTTATCACGCGCTTTTTTGGCGCTATTATCAAAGTTGATACACTTTTACTTTATAATTAAAATTCCTTTACAAGCTTTACTAGCAAATTATATAAGAACAGATAGAGTAATAAGATATCTAATTACTGCATATGTTATTTCTGGATATAATTTATTTAACTTTTAGTCTAAATAATAATAAAAAAAAAGTTTGTCTATATAGACTCAGACGCAACATGACTTTAAATATTGACGGCATTACGGTATAATCAGGTACCGTAGGTCTCCGCTGCAGAATTAATCATTGATTAATTGGCCGTAAAGGAGTTCGGGATTTCTCTAAAAATCATTACTATTCCAAAGTTTTACTGTAATATAGGATCTGTCCCACTAGAAGGTAACTAGTAATATAATACAATTTTGATTTATAAACACAAATTGAAGCGGATTTTTTGATAATTACTTGTAATTGAGATTATTGTAGTAAAGATTTGAGATATTTTTTATAAAGGTAAATGCATGACTTTACCGAAAGATTTAGGAGAGGCCTGAGGCTAATATTTAGACGTTACCAATGGGAATTCAATTCGGCCAGTATAATACCAAGGATTCAGTTTAGATTTAAAGAATTTGACCCATCTCTCTATTTCTGCTGTTCTTGGTTATTACCACAATGGGGTTTACTGACATTTAGAATTTTAGTATTCTTGTACCTACTTGCTATGACTGGTTGGGATATCTATCACTACTATTCAATCGATGATCTACAATTTTGGGCTGTATATGTTACTAATTGGACATATACAATTGTAATACTATATTACCTTACTGGGATAATAATAACAGAAAACTCTTACTCCCACAATATAAATATGAGAAGGTCACAGATACAAAGAAGACATTCATGCGTTGAGATGTATAGAGAAGTTACTTCTACTCAAGAAGAATCCCAAAATGCAACAGATTCTTCCTCAGCTTATGAAAGCTGTGATAAGGATCACAAATATGACTGTCCAGAAATAGCGTGTGTTACTTCATCATATCCAACTATGGATGTAAATAATATGAAAAAGAAAATAACAAATGGTCCATATATGGAAGATATGAACTTGGAGAATCAAAAATTGAATGCCTCTATTAGTAATTCAAGCGTACAGTCAGTATCAACATCTCATGAATCTCCTGTAAGTTCATCAAGAAATAAAGAAATAAATATTACTATAAACGAAGAATCAGTTCCAAATATATCCACATACAATGATTCAGCTAATAACATTGCTTTTAATACAGAACTAATAAATACTACGAATAAAGGTTTGGATGTATATCACAGTGCACAAAGAAGTGGATATTTATCATCATCATCATCATCAACAAGGGATCATTCCAGCGACAGCCATAGTGCAAAAAGTGTTAAGAAGAAAGTGAAGATAAGATCAAGGAGTACAAATGTATTTGTTAGAATTTATGAATACTTGAAAAGAAATGAATTCAAAGTTATTAGGACACCCGATGATGAACATCCCATCTTGGCTGATCCATTCGACAATTTAAATGGACTTTCTAATTCAAATGACTTCAGAAATAATAATTTGGTTCAGATTCCATTTCGTTATCGCTTGATATGGGTACTTTATTCTATTTCATTTCCTGCAACCTATATAGTTGCAATTGTATATTGGTCTATGAGTATTGTAGCTCCAACAGGAATTGATGGATTCTCATATTTAACTTTCAACAAGCATGGCATTGTGGCATTTTGTATAACTCTAGACACATATTTTACCACTATTCCATACTTCTTGGCTCATGTCTTATTCCCATTTATGTTCTGTGTTACATATTTGGTATTTACTATTATATACTACTTTTTAAGGCTACCTAATCCTCAAGATCACCGAGATTTGGGTTTTGTATACTCTGCAATAAACTTTGCAAATCCCTTAGTATCTGCTCCTTGTAGTATTGCAGTGTTTATCTTAGTATTTATTGTTGTAACTGTCATTTGGTGTTTTGTTGGATTTAATAGAAATCATCTTGTGGATCCTCTTCCAAACCAACAAAGACATCCAGTTAGCAAGAACATCCATACTCAAATAAGTATTGAGAATTAACTTAGTTACTTAAGAATACTCCTATCAGTTATTGCGTAGACTATCACTGAAGCTATTAATGTCAAGGTCATTATAAATCTCTAGAACTTAGTGCTTAAAGAAGTACTAATCAATTCACATGTATGTTACCTTGTATATAGCCTTTATATTAATTAGGACACTTTTATATAACAGTATACTTCACAAATATGTTTAACATTACTTCTTCTTCTTAAGTTTCTCTTTTTCATTGTTCTGTTGGACTTTATTAGAATTTACCTTATGAAGTATAATCCTTGCAAGAATGATCTGCAAGAGTAAGTTTAATAGCACTGATATATAATAAGGACCTATCAAATCCATTATAACATTCGAAATTAATTGAATACCACAACTACTTAGTAAAGACAAACATATGGCCTTTTTTCTTTTAAAATAATTTGTTTTAGTAAACATATAAGTTCCATATATACTAGATAGTACAGAGAAAGATGCTCCATAAGACAATAATATTTTATAAATATATTTCATTGAGAATTCAGCTAATAAAGATTTGTCAAATGCCAGAGGAATAAAATAAGATAAACAAGCACTTGTCGCACTCCATACTAATGCTGAAAATTTTAAGCGAGTATCTACTTCATATTGTTTGGCTACTTTCCCTGTTATTAAATTCCATATAAATATTAGTGAGATTGAACGAGTTACTATATTGAAATAATGAACTATTTGTGGCTTCAAGACTGGTATAGAAGCCAAAACTAAAGCTCTGGTAAAGTTATATGCTACACAATGTAGTATAGATGCAACCAAAAGTGGCGATGTGCCTACAGCATCATTTAGCGATGTATATGAGTTTATTACAAAATAAGGACCCAAAAGTAATGTAAATAGTACAATTGAAGAGAATATAGGAAAACCCATTATTAAGAGCCTAAATATAAAGATCCTTTCTCCAGATTATAACATATTCCCGTAACAATAAAGAAGACCTACTAGTTAAATGTAATACCACATCAAGCGGTACCATTTTCAAATGATCTTATTTAGCGCTATTTAATTTAATCTTTTACTTCCTGAGCTTTTAACTGGCTTTTCTTTAGAGCTTCATTATAGTTAGAAAGACGCCTTTGTACCTCATCCTCATCCATATTAAAGGCTACTGCAAATCTATGTTGTATCTCGGACTCAAAATCATCACATTCACGTGCAATCTATAAATAACAGAATTATGATAATATATATTAAAACTCAAGCCTCTGTAACGACTCACCTTTTCTTTTAGTTTGTCAATTATGTCGTCGAATATTTCTCTCTCTTTTGCTAATTGAACCTGTGTTTCAATATAACCCCTTCTAAACTCCTCTATTCGTTTCTCAGATTCTTTAAGAATACTTTTCTCAAATTCCCTCTTTTCCCTTTCGAGGCACTTCTCTCTCTCATTCCATTGTATATGCATATTCTTTTCTTTTTCTAACACTCTAGAGCATGTAGCTTGTGCCATCTCTTCATATTTTCTGATTGATTCCTTCATTTGCCTCTTAAGTTTTTCTTCAAAGGCTAAGCACGTTGTTTCAGCAAGCTGTTTTGCTCTAATTTTCATTGCTTCCATCTTTTCTTTCTGACGTTTTAGTTCCTCAGTGGCTAAAACTGCTAAATCCCTATACTTTATAAGATAATCTTCGACATCATGTAAGACTTTATTTCTAAGAATTTTTTTTTCATTTTGGAAATTTAATTCCATCTCATCCATCTATTTGAAAGTTTAATGATATGTTTTTTAGTTTTCTTTTTACTTAATTAACTCACCTGCTTTTCATATTCCTTTCGTAAATTATTTATCTTAGCATTATGCTCAATATTGGAAATAGTATTAGCAATGATCTAATAACAGAGAAAATAGAGGTTGTAATGTATAACTCAACAATTCAAGTAAAAATGTGCAGTTATCAATGGTAAATAAACTCCACATACCTTTAACTTAGAAAGATCTTTTTTACCAGAGTGCTCATAATAGTCTCGTTGAATAATTAGGGCATTATAAGCCTCATCACGTTCATTCTTAATGTTTTTAATTTCATGCTGAAGCTGTTTACTAATACTTATAAGCTTACTTAAAGCAGTAGGTATTGGTAAAGATGAGGCTACCTTTTCAATATCAAGAGAGGATATATCCACTACTTTATATGAAGATACTACTCCTGAATTTTCTGCAGAAGATATACTTTCACTTCTTCGGGTAAAATTTCTCTTTTTCATAGTCTAAACCATAATGGCACTATTGTATTACCAAGATAATATTAATAGATCATATCTTAGATCCCTCCCTTATTTTTATATTGATTCTATGAAAATCCCCAAGTATCTCTTTTATTAAGTTGTATATAGACCTTTAGTATAAATACTGTTAAAATTTCACTACTGTGGAATTTCAGAGGCCTTTGGAGTTTATCAAAATCACACCTAATGGCTAGACTTAGACGACATGCGCGCGTTCATGACCTGTATGTAGATGACATGTTTAGATTATATGGAACCTATATTATTAAATATAAAAATAAATTTTGGAAATATAAAGGGTCTCAATAAGATCTAACCATAGGAATTCTTTATATTTTATTTTAATGTGAAATTGAATACAATATATAACTTCTGCAACTTTATATATAGCTAGTATAATGCAAAATAAAGAAGTAGTAGTAAAATCCTATGATCCAGCAAATATAACTAATAAAGTTGAGCTGAGAGTTCAAGATGCATCTTTACTCTCATTAGCAAGGGCTGCAACTGTAGATCCTGAATGTTGTGGCTGGTTATATGTACTTAACAATAAGGGATCAGCTATTAATACATCTCTTCAATATCTAAAGTCATTACAAGATAGTTGGGAACATTACTATTTCAATATGAAAGGTGGAATGATGTTTGGATCTAGTAAAAAAGATGGATCTACACTAGAGGTTGTATATATTTTGTGTGATATGATTATAAGTAGTATAGATTCAAGCACAGCTTTGCAGAAAGAATATATAACAAGAGAAGAAGAAGCAAGCCTACAACAAAAATTAGGGAAAGAAATAACGTTAATAATGTTATTACATCATAATCAAGCAATTGGTATTGAGTCTAATCCTGTAATATTTGCTTCAAGTTCCTCAAATGTAGCCTCTCGTTGGTGTATTGCATTAAACAAAACCTTACAATATGGTCAAATGAGATATACAGATGAATACTTAGATGATGATCTTTCTAATAATGGTAGTAAAACTAGATTAGTACAAGGAAATTCTTTAATAGGTTCTACAGTATCATTTTACAGAACTAGAGATATGACTCAGGTATCCCAGCAGATTGATAAGCTAAAGAATCAGTTGAAACAAATGGAAAATACTAACAAAACTTTAGAAAGCAGAAATGACCAGTTACAAAATCAACTGAAGAAATTACAGAGTACATTAAATGTTACTGAAAAAGCAACTAGTGAAGCAGTTGAGCAAAAAACTGTAGAATTAACTCAAATTAAGGAAAATTTGAGTAATATAAAAAGTGAAAGAGATCTTTTAATTGAAGAAAAGACAAGTTTATATAGTAAATTATATCAACTACAAAGAGAAAATCAAAATATTCTGATGGAAAAATATAATCTCCGAAATGAATTTCAAGAGCTCCAAAATTCAATTACTTCAGCTATAGGAGGAGATAATACACTACAAAAGTTAATAGTTCGGCTTCAATATTTGAAGAATTCGAGTCAAAAGTTATTAATTGAGAATAAAAAATATAAAAAAGAAATTCAGGATATATTGAACCATTATAGACAGGAACAAGAAAAGTCAATACAACAATTAAATACAGTTAAGGAGCTATTATCACAGCAGGATGTATTTCAACTTCTGATTCGCCAAATGGATTTGGTACAAGCTAAACTACAATACCAAGAAGAGGCATGGAAAATGCCCGAAAATCAAGCAGAAAATCTTCTTTTTTGGATTCAACAATTGCAAAACCAATGGAAAGTAGACGAAGCTGTTGCTAGAGCCTCTTATTTAAAACATAGAAGCATAATGTTAGGAGAACAAATGCAAGCATACACTTTGGGATTACCTTTGCCAAAGCATTATACAATTATTCAGGAACTTTTAAAAAAACTGCAATGTGTATTTAGAGAGGAAGAATTTGCAATTGCAACAAAATCTGAGTTATTTTATAGAGATATTCAACCTTTAAATAATGAGGGTGGCTCTCAAGATAATGGAGATCTTAATCAACCTTATTGGGTCAATGACAACTTTCAAGAACCTCCATTAGCAATTGTCCCTTCTATATTCGGTGGAATAGAAAACAAGAGTAGCAATGGCATTGATGGAAATACATCTGATACTGATACTATGGCCTTTGTGTTTAGGACAAATCAATATACTCCTAAGATTCATATTGATCTACTTAGCCCTCCAGAAAAGAAAGTACCAGAATCAGAATACACAAGACTTAAAAGTACATATAGAGAACTAAAAGATAGATGTGATATGTTAGAATCTGAGAATGAAAATTTAATTGAGAAAATTCAAAAAATGATTAAATATAGTCAAGTATATTCCAAGAGGCCAATAATATTTCGTCAACATACTGGAGCTAATAGCCTTACAGATATAGGTCATATATCACCTGTTTATTCTAAGAAATCTAGTATGAATAATATAGATAATTTAAATTTACATAATTCAGTAACTGAAATAACAGATAAATCTACAAGTGTAGCTACAGATGATATTAATAAATCTTCTAAGACTTCTAATTCTTAGTTTTCTTAATCAAAATACTTGTATAGAATAAGATATAAATATTGTTTTATGTACCTTCCTACATATTATTTAATGAATCTCTTTTGAATATCTATTTTTAATCTGGACCATGTAAACGTGAATATTTTTCGCGCTACTATATTTGTAGCAGGACGCCTTTAAGAGGTATCTGAAGTTACCTTTTGTATTTCTCTTCTCTTTTTTAAATATACAAAAATGAAAATAAAAGTATTACAAAGAGATCCTGCGATTTATGAAGGGAATAGGAGGGATTCTATAAGACGTTTATTTCATAATCCTGATCCTCGCCTACATCCTTTTGAACGTGCTCGTGAATACACTAGGGCATTAACCAGTGTTAAACTGCGAAAGATGTTTGCAAAACCTTTGGTATCTGTCTTAGAGGGCCATATTGACACTGTAAAATGTATAGCTAGGGCTCATCATAATGTTTCCGATATTTATAGTGGTAGTTTTGATGGAAGTATTCGCTATTGGAATTTGGGAAGCCAAGATAAATGTGAATATATGATTAGAGCCCATGAAGGAGCTTTACGTGGGATATGTGTTACTAGTAATGATAAATATATTTTTTCTTGTGGTGATGATAAGAAACTACAGATGTGGAAAATAGAGAAACGTGAAGATGTAAAGTTAATGGATATAAATTGTCTAACAGATCGTGGTAATGATCAAGACAACAGTAATGGTTATGATAACTTGGGAAATTTTAGGAAACAGATAATTTCAGAGAATATATTCCATTCTCCTTGTCAACTATATAGTGTAGATCACCACTGGAATAAATCAACTTTAATTAGTAGTGGGATTAGTGGTATACAAGTTTGGGATCACAATAGGAATACTCCCATTCAAGTCTTTGATTGGGGAAGTGATACTGTATATACAGCAAAAATTAATCCGAGTGAACCATATATTGTGGCAACAACGGCATCCGATAACTCAATAGGATTATTTGATATTCGCTCTTCAACACCACTAAGAAAGTTAATAATGAATAACAAGGGAAATGCAATTTGTTGGAATCCGCAACAACCTTTAAACTTTACTGTTGCTAATGATGATTCGATGTTGTATACATTTGATATGAGAAAATTAAATTCAGCTAGATTTATATATAAAGGTTTTGTTCAAGCTGTATTGGATATTGATTATAGTCCTACTGGCAATAGTTTCGTTGCAGGTAGTAGAGACAATACTATAAGAATATTTAACATTGATCAAGGATTCTCAAGAGATGTTTATCATACAAAAAGAATGCAACATGTTTGGTCTACAAAGTATACTGCTGATGCTAAATTTATTGTAAGTGGCTCATCTGATTTTTGTATAAGATTATGGAAGAACGATGCAAGTCAATCTCTTGGGCCAAGGGTATACAGAGAAAGACAAACATTAGCTTATAGGAATAAACTGATTGAAAAGTATCAGCACTTACCAGAGATTAAGAGAATTGCTAGGTATCATCATATACCAAAAATCATTAAATCAATACAAGAAAGGAAATTGACTCAAATAAATGCTCAAAAGAAGAGGGAAGAAAATATGAGGATTCATAGTAAAAATAAATTGAAACCTACTCCAGAGAGACAAAAACCTGTTAAAGTTATCCTTGAATAGTAAATTAATTTCAAGATCTCTATCAAAGTGTACTAATATACCTTTGGGATGCACTACAAACTTACAAGGTTGAATAGATTCCGTATATTACGTTGAAACTTTCTTATTTTAGAAAATCACAATTTAATAGGATGCAGAAATGATCTTAGAAGTATTATATGCAATACTTTGTGTTATATTCATACGTTGGTGACTATATTTCTTAGGAAAGCGCCTTATAGAGGAAATACTTCGAATGCATATGACCGCCTGATATGGCGCTTCATATTCGTTCTTAAATGTGGTTTTTCTTTGACTAAATCAATTTTCACTAACTAGACTGTAGTTCTGAAATTCTAAACATTGTGTGGCATATTATAAAAAAGCTTAAGGTATATATCTTGATTAGGTTTCCTAATTTAGGTGGCTTCTACATAACTTAATATTTTATTTATTTAATTACTATTATAGTTGTAGTTTTTAGAATAGATCAGACTCTGGTAAATTGCATATTATCTAGTAGTAGTATACTCACCATTTATTTTAAATGAGATTAAATAGTCTGGATTTGCAATAGACTAGTTAGTTCCATACGCGCGTAGCCCCACGCACTAGAATTTAGGGCTTTGCACTAATGGAAGATTTTGTAGAAAGCTCCAGCCCGTATAAAAAACTTGAGAAATGTTCGATATACGGACACAGAAACCTATAAGTGATGAGAAATCTGGAGCTGGAAGTGGGATATCTATTCACTTGAGGAGATGTGATTTAATTGAGAGTTCTATTAATGGATGTCTACAACAAGACGAAGAATGGTCAGAAATTGAACATTACTTAAAGGGGCAATCTTTAATGAATGAGTATGAATATAGACCTGAGATATTTGATTTGAAGCAGCTGAAGATATTCCCAAGAAAAGTTAGTGAGATGATCACTTTAAATATGGAACACACAGTGAAACCTGATTCAAGCATATCAAGACCATGGGGTGCCATTGGATCGAGTAGCATTTTTTATGTATATTACTCAAATGAGCTGTTATTTTGGAATTGGTCAAAAGGTGATGTTGCTTACTCTATTCAAAGTGAAGAATTTTACAATGAAGTGTCTGGGGAAAAGTCTATAATTACAGCTTTGGGATATGTAGAAAGTGAAGATGGTATTGTTAAATGTCTAGTTAGTACTTTAGATTACATTATTATGCTAAAAATGACTAAGAAGAGCACTGGGGGATATATTATAGATCGTATTAATGACAGCTTAATACATCTATATGA
Source organism: Cryptosporidium muris RN66 (assembly GCF_000006515.1). Classification (NCBI taxonomy): domain Eukaryota; phylum Apicomplexa; class Conoidasida; order Eucoccidiorida; family Cryptosporidiidae; genus Cryptosporidium; species Cryptosporidium muris. The sequence continues at coordinate 1,039,189 of NW_002196570.1, read as the reverse complement.
ATACAATGCAAAGATAACTAGTATTGTGGGTCACAATGCTTCAGATCGTTTATTTCTCGGATGTAGTAATAATGGTTCAATTTTTGAATTTGCACTATTATCTCAAGAAGTTTCTTGGAAATATAGAAATGTAAGGAAGCTTATACGTTCAGAGTCCAATACTGAGTCAATTAGTATGACAAGATTGATTTGTATATCGTCAAATGGGATATTAAATTGGATACCGAATTCTTTAAAAAGATTTCTCACGAAAGTTAATAGTGTTAAAATATATGGGATGTTTATTGATGAATATAGAGGGCTTTTATATGTTTTACATGGTAACTCAGATATTGACGTATACGCAATCCCACCCACACCAGTTACAATAAATTACCTTGATGACATTTCTTATTTAAGTGTGACAAATTTGGATTCTTATCAAAAGCCTCCCGTAATACACTTATTTACATTATCAAATACAAAACTTTCAGCTGAAATTTGCAAGAAGCTTGAATCTACATCAAAATCTAATTTGAATAAAAATAAATCAGTGCCTGTAGTAGGAAATAATTCAAATAATATGAATATACAAGGGTCAAATTTCTCAGTTTCTTTAAACATTAAGTCAATTCATCCTATCTCACCTCTAGAAAGTGATTCAGCCATTGTTATGCTGGTCAATGATAAAGGTGACAGATTTTATATGGAAGCTTCATTTGACACTCAAGGAAGTAGTTTAGTAGGTCATAATTCTAAGTCACTTCAAAATTCTGAGTTAGTGCAATATATGCAACCAAAAAGCCTAAAAGTTAAGAATATCAAAGCATCTCCCACAACTTTAGAAGATAAACCTGTTTATTTTTCTGTATATTCCAGTGGAGTATTTATTCAAATGACAAGATCAAGTGATAATATGGATAATACTGAATCTGAAATTACAAGACCTACTGAAAAAAAACACTATATTGGCAATTTATCTCCTAATTCACTAAGACATCAATTTTCTGAAAGAGACTTTATACCATCAACTTTTATGGATGACCATAGTAATTATAATAGAGTAAGTACTGATAAAACAAGTACTAATTATTTAAAAGCTATAAAATCACATATTACTGCCTGTTGCAAAGATGTAACAGTATTGGCTCAAAAGCAAGCTCCAAGTTATCCAAATCCCACCAATATCAAGAGTTCTTTATGTGAATGGTATTGTTCGTTTTCTCAAGTTGACTTAGGCTATGTTTTGTTTGCTTATGAAAAACCAGTTTTGAAGGATTATTGGAGATTATTTTACAATTTGTGGAATACCCCAAATCCTTTTAATCCTAACTCTATATCATCCAATAAAGCGTTTGTTAGACCGAAAATTTCAAAGGAAAATTTTAGTGTTATTTATTCAGCTCCAGGATTTGGAGCTAAAACTAGTGGAAGCTTATTTTATCATCTTTGGAAGTATTTATTTGATACAAATGGAGCCAATTCAATAAATAATAAACCTGACTTCTCTCCTTTAAACGAATTTACAAAATCACTTCTATCCACTAATACCTTGGGATTAAATACATGTTCTACAGACTTAGCACCTATTAAAGAGAATTCTTCGTCTAATATAACTGGATTTGTAATTCCGAGATATCCTCCCAGTGGTCTATGTGACTTATCATTAGATCAGGTTGCTCAGAATCGACAGTGGATTGTAATAACTACCACTGGGATATTTTTGTTAGAAAAACGCAGAATGATTGATATAGTTACACTCATGACTTTGGAACCCCAAAACTATTCTTATATGATTGATATTTTTGATAATTCACCTTTAACCAGCCAAGATCCATCCCTTCAATTATCTGGATATTCAATTAATTTTATAACGAAACTGTTGGGGATATTTGCTCATACAGTAACATTTGAGCAATTTTTTGCAGTATTATGGCAGGGTATTATAAGCTTGACTGCAAAAGGCACTTTGAATTCGGAAGTATTTGAGAAATTATCAAATGGTAGAATTTTGGACAAGTTTAATCTAGATACACATAAAGATGCAATAAGTATTTTTCCAAGAATGGAATATATTTCAAATACAGAATTCCCACATATAGTATTAATTCAAATTTGGCTTACACTTTTGTCAGATTCTTCTATTCAAAACCGTCCAGATTCTTCCTGCTTAATTAGCATAAATAATTTAAATGAATGGTTTGTAGTTACACCAAGAAGTAAAGGATTATTACTTTTAGTAAGTCGGATTTTAAGATGTATATGGTCTATTCCACTATTTCAACAGGAGATTACAGACTCTGGAGCTGTACAAAACAAGACTAGTACTACTCCATTACTAGAGTATGTACTTACTGCAGCAGGTAAAAGAAGGAGATCTACAGAAAATGTTTTTGTTGATAATTCTTATACGAAAGATAATAATAAGTACTCTTCAGCATCAATTTTAGAGTGTAACTCTGAAAAAGGTAAATCTATAATATTAGAAGATTTTTATAAACCAGAAGCTTCAGAGTGGTTTGAAATACTCAGCTTGGAAGATATCAACTTAACGCAAAAATTTGAAACTGGAGTATTTTCTGTAAATTCAGAAAATGAACTAAATTTAGAACAACATATACTAAAAATTCAGCCAACTTTAACTAAGGCTCAAATTAAACATCTACAAAGTAATATTTCACCAATTATCACTTTATTGGATATGTTACTACCCATATGGTTCCCTAACTACAAGACTGAAGTACAATCAATGCAAAAGTGTACTTTAAATTCAAACCACACTGATGAAGAATCAAGAATATCTTCTAGCACAAGTCCAGTTACAGAATTGCAACTTTTCATCGAACTATCTTATTTTTTATGTAAAGTTCTTGAAGTCCTTGCTGTCATATCCTTAGTTATTGATAAAAATCCAAATGGTATAAAATACACTATATGTTCAAGAGAGCAGGACAGTTCCAGAACTTTATACTACCCAATAACCCTATTAAAGAAGTCTCTTTTGAATATCACTTTGGAGAGTTTGGCAAATAACCCAAAGCACCAATTTTTGTATAGATTATTTTTAAGATATGATTTAATACCTTCAGATGATACTCTTAGAAATTTACCATTCAAAGATACCTCTTATATTCTCCCTATTTCTATTATAAAAGTGGAATATATTGTTGCACTCCTCAGAAAACGAGTTCGGGAATGCAGACTAGACAACTTGACTGGAGGTAGGAAAATAGTCAAAGTAAAGAATGTTGATAATTCTGATGAATTTGAAATGCAGAATATTTTCAACACATTATATGAGAATGTTCAGAATGTACCTTTAAATGTGACTATACCTTTGCTTTATGAATTAAAAGAATACCAAGCTATAATGACTTTGATTTATAACCAAACTGATCATATATATAAAACTGGAACTTATCCAATGTGGATAACTAATGGTAGCTATATACAAGTGAATACTCCTAAATCTCTTGATAATTACAAAATATATACCTCTAACTCATCAGGATTTTTTAATGATTTCTTACAAATGATACTAAATGAAATTATCAGCATAGGTGCACCTTCATCATTGCAAACAAACTCTATTGCTTCGTATCATGTTATTCTTTCTCAAATTGATACGAAAAAGGAGAAATCTCTACTGGAATCTTGCAAAAAGAATGAACTTGGGCACTTATTTGCTATGTCAATGTATACTCTGGAATTTCACTGTGTATTATGGATATACCAAAGTTATTATCATATACTAGTAAGAATTTTTGAAAAATATGTTTCTGAAATTGACTCAGTAATGCCAGAAATTCTTCAAATTTTCGATGGAAATACAAATGATTTATTGGAGACTGAACAACTACCTTTGGAGTATATCAAAACACATCTAACTCATACAAACTCCAATGCTTTGAATGAAAGTAAATCAAAAATTAGTTCAATTAAAGAGAAACTTTTGTTTGTGAAACAAGAAATTATTGAATTAATTACTATATCACTTAAATACTCTCGTGATAACGCTAAACTAGGTAGATCTAGCAATCATATGCTGATGTCATCAAATAATAGCTCTAATTCCACAAAACTTCCAAAATTTAATGAATGGTTTCATTACTTTCTATTCTCACTTTTATCTTACAATGAGAACTGTCTAATTAAAACATTTGAAGAGGAGCTCGGAGTCAATAAAAAGAAAATCAAAGATATTAGCCCAATAAAATCATGGTTAATTTCGAATCTCTGTATATCTGTATTTGACTTCAGTGAAGCTTCACCATATATTAAAAATTGGCTAGAATATTTTCAAAATGCTGAGATAACTAATTCAAGCATGAAAAATATTATTAATAACCGTTTACCTGACTTACTATCCAATGATGATGTCAATAATCATGGTTATCTGTTGTTTCATGCTAAACAGTATATTTTGGCTGGAAATTATTTCATAGAAAAGGCTAAGAAGTCTTGGAATAGAAGAACATTAAATCTTGATTATAATATATCACCTCATCCTAATCAAGCTTCTCATATGAAAAGTTCTGTACTTATACCAAAATCTATATCTGTAGATTCTCCAATATACAAATCTCTTTGTGGTACATTAAACTTACGTTGGAATAATTTTAAAAAGTTGATATTATCTTCAACATCAATACAAGAAAGCTGGAGAATAAAACAGATATTTGTTATATTTGAGGATATTTATCAGCAATTAATAAGTATTCAACAAGAACCAACCTTATTACAACGCAAGGCATACTTGCTTCAAGCTCAAACATGTATACAAAAGGATAGAAATGACAAAGAAAATAAGAGTTTATTGCAAAATATTTGGAATAATATTCAAACTATTGATATTCAGTGGGAATTAGTTATTTCGTTTATAGAGCTTTGTGTACATTATATTTTGATAGCTATGCAACAAAATGTAGATATTATTCCATTGGTCCATTACCTGTTCGGAGGCTTGGCTACTGTACAAAATCTGAACAATACTCAAATTGATTCTTCAATTTTGAAATCTGAAATATCAGCAAATATATCAGAAGAAGGGATTGACATTCTCAAATGTACAATATATGGAATATATAGCCTGCAGTGTATGGTTCACAGCGAAGAAACTTTATTTCAACTTATGGATGAATTCCACAAAGCTACTGGCTATTCATGTATAACTGAAATTAGATGGGTAACTAACAAGCTAGGCACTATATTGGATCTCTACTACATAGATAATAAAATCTCATACATGTGTGAATTTAGAACTAAACAAGCAATATATTTTGATTCCCCTATCTTATTTGAATTGGACATAATCCATCTACTAAACTTGTATGAAAAGATACAACTAGACAATAAAACTGAGAATTGCATTCAAATTGAAACAATTTGCTTGGAACTTCATCTCTTTTCAACAATTTACTATAATCAATACAAACAGAATGATCTTGTTGATATATACAGTGCTGACAATATCTCAGAAGTTAAATGTCGAGTCCTCTGGTGGACTTGGCCTATTAAATTCATTACTTTTCATTTAAGCAACAAGGTACTATGCAATAGACTATTTCCCTTATATTCTGGGCAATCAAATAAATTTTCTACGCTCTCCAATTTTATTAATAACAGCCAGAGAGCTGAAATTTGTGAAATAATAAAGTCTAATATACATCTGGCTGCTACTTAATATTCATTAGCTAAATATTTGAAATTCTCATTTTGAAAATTCTACATATTAGTGATTCTTTGGGAAAATGACTTAACGATTGTTTGTGTCTTTTGAAGCCTTTGAATATGCTCTTCGTTTTGATCTCTTAATCTCTCCAATTTTTCTATAGCTTCACTATAGCACTCTAGTGATTTCACACATGAAGCTTCCAATTGAGCTCTTGATTTTTCTATTTCATCATATAGTGTATTTAAAAAACCTATTAAAATGTCAAGAAATTGTAAATTTTTTTAATTAAATTGTCCTGCTTAAAGACATTTTACTTACTAGTCATTGCTTTATGAAGTTCTTCCTCACTCCTTTGGAACTGTCTCTATCATTTAACTTATATATTAGTTCAAAATACTGGTGGACTATTTTTCTGCAAATAATGATGGTTACTTACCTTATATGTATCAATGTCAGAGAGTTCACTTTTAGAAGTAGCTTGAGCTCTAATACACTTCTTTTTACTAATTGGGGTATCTACTGGAAGACCTGTTTGTATAGTATTCAAGATAAATTACCTATATACTATTTTCAGTTAATTGAATTGACATACCTTTATTCTGTGAGATCACTATTGAATCCTGGTTTAGTGAATGGTTTTCAATTTCCTTAGTCATCAATTTCCTCTTTTCTAAAAATACCTCCACATGTAATTTTGCATGTATGAGGGTGAGTTAATATAGAAATGTGCAATACCCACAAATACTTAGTAATAAGCTAGCATATTTCATAAATACAAATTTAAATTACTGATTAAAATATATTTCAGTATATAGTAGTATAAATTGCATAAAGGTACTGTTACTTATACTCTCAAGCACGTGCATAGATAACATGTGATATACCTACTCAATTTTAGTCCTCTCAGCTGCAATATTATATTGATTTATTACAATATATTAACTTTTTTTTTCAATATACTGCCTCCTATACCTTATATTTTAAAATTTAATAGCAAAGTTTCAGTTTTATACTATTAATTATGACCGCCAAATGAGACGGCGTCTCTACAGTCATATTGGTGCAAAATAATTTACTAATCTTTAGTATAGAACTTTTTTGCGGGCTATACCTAGAGTATATTGTACCGCCCTATTTTTTCAAATGCAATAACAAATATTAGACTATACTGCTAAAGAAGCAAAGTTCCCAATTGACCAGGACCCGGGATACTTATATACTGATGTATATAGGCATTGATATACTAGAGAGGTAGTAATATGTGGGAAGGGCTAGAGTGCAAATGTAGAGAATATCGCCATTTCAAAGATTTGAGCTGAGCAGATAAGAAAAAAAATTATTGGCATTACTGTAATAAGGATTGGTCGAAAAGGTTGAGTTTATCTTTTTGTACCTAAGATTAAAGTTTAGTCAAATGTCTACGCAAACTAGAAACTCAAAAGGGAATTTAACTAGTGATTCTCATTCTCAAGCTAACCATTTAAAAGTATACCATATACAACCCATAGTTACCGATACTCCTTTGTCACCAAGAACTGCTAAGTGGATAAAAGAATTAACTCCAGTACTTGAGCCATATAATTTTGATGTAGGTGAAATATCGGATCTTATACGCAGGTGTCACTACGATGCAAACCAAATTGAATTAGCTGTAAGTAATGTGATTGAGGACTTTAGTGGACGTGAATCTGGACAATGGACTAAAGTTGGCAAAAATAGGTCAGTGAACTCTAATAACTTTTCGAAGAAACCTAAGGGACCTTCATCTAATACATTGATAAGGAATGAGAAGATGTGTCCAAATAAAGGTAACAAACAACATAAATCTAAGTCCGGGATATCTATATCACATAGTACACATGTTGATGAGAAGAATTCTCAAGTATTGAATAATGAGATACATAAGAAGATACAGCAAACTAGCCAATCAAGTTTACAAAAATCTCCTAACAAGCAAAGTGGTAGTATACAGTCAACTGAGAAAATAGCTACAACTTTAACTCCTACAAATTCAAACACTAGTTGGGCTCAGCTAGCCTGTAGAAATAATAAATATGCAACATCTAACAAAGAGTCACTTGTCTTGAACACAGTAGATGAAACATGTGTATCTTTAAAGGACATAGTTTCTAAAAATGTAGTAAAGGAGTCTCCAGAGAGTAGTCGTTCTAAAGAAACTACTAATACAGCTACAACTGCTGGTACCACAACAAAGATAATGATGAATAACCAACATCCAACTGAGCTCTCAAGGGGTAAAGCGATAGTAGAGCATTCTGGTGTTGAACTAGGTATTAAGGTTGGGAGCCGTAACTCTGTATCTGCTGGTATTCAAATTGGTGGTATGGAATCCTTATCACCTCAGAATTATAACTTAGGCGTCTACCTACCAGAAGGTAGGACAGTTGATCCTAATGCTAGTGAAGGTTTATTATTTGGAAGTTTTGGAGCTGTAGATATAAGTAAGCAACCAGTAGAGGAGCAGCCAGTACCTGGGGTTCCTGAATCTCCTGTAATCTCCAACTCTTCAGCACCTTTATTAGATAGCTGGACATATAACTCATCAAAGGTAATGGCCAATACACAATCTGATTCAAATAATACACAGAATAACAGGAATTCAATACCTTCAAATGTAAAAAGTAATCCCAATTACATAACACAAGTGCCAATAACTAACCAGCAACAAAGTGGAACAAATGTAGCTACTATTTTTAATGGAATTGCAGCTCCTCCAGGATTAAATAATGCAACAGCTGGGAGTTCTTTGGTTAATTCTAATTTAATGGTTTCATCCAGTGCAAGTACAGGGAATATAACTAACAGTACATATAATTCTAGTATGGGTGCTTCAGTAGCACCTCAACCCTCAAATGGGACCTCTAATGCTAGCAATAACTCTAATATAGCTATAGCTGCGGCAGCAGCAGCAGCTGCTGCTGCTGCAACTCCTTATAACTATGCTTATCTTAATTATGCGAGCTATGCGACTAACTTTCCCTATATGGTTGGAGGTACTGCAACATTTAGTTTCCCTCCATATGGTTCTAAACCAACTGCTCATCCTCCTATGTTTAGTCAATATACGCAACCAAATCCCAATCATCAACACCATCCAGCTGGAATATATGGAATTAGCCCAAATTATGATTCTTCAAGTAGTAACAATTTAGCACCCTCAGCTACTACAACGGGTTTGATAAGTGAGGGAGGTACATATCATCATCATATTTCAACTCAAACTTCTGTTCCAGGTGGTTCAACCTTGGTATCAAGTAATTCGAACTCATATAACAATATTCCACCCATTGCATCCCCAGGAATAACTCAACCAATTGCTGTTGCTACTCAAAATAATAACTCTATGCCTCAGGCTATGAGTCTACCAATAAATTTTGCAACTAACTCTAACGATTTTGCAGTTGATCAGCCCATACCACATGGTGTATTTTTAGGTCAAAACCAACGCTCTGATCACGTAGGTAATATACTACCAAATCATCCTAGTGATTTTACTCATCCTGGATACAGTCCACTTCAAATGAATCACTTTCAGGCAGCTGCAACTTATGGTGGGAAGTCAATGGCTAACACATCCAGTACAATCATTAGTCAATCTGTACCAACTCCACCTATCGACTTGAATACCTCTACTGTTGGTACAAATGGTAGTACACCTGGGAATAGTAACGGCACAATGTTCTTATCTAATAGAGCTACAAACAATCCAAATAATCCGGTAGTAGTTGGAAATAATCAAACGCAAAGTGCTGCAGCTAACGGTACTCCTCAACAAGCTGGCAAACCAGTCAATTTCTCAAGTTTTCATTCAAATAGGACAAATAATCCTTCGTTTCTACCACACCATAATCCAGTGTGGAACAATAGTTAGTCCAGTGGTAAAAAGGAATAACCTTTTATAACTTATGGGTGACTAATACTGTAGATATATAAACAGGCGATAAAGGATTATTTTTACTGAATTGTGGGTAAAAATAGTGCATAAGTATGAAATATTATTTAGCTATTCATGGTTTTGTAAGGCTTTTAAGATCTTCACAATACCTATAACTAAATTTATCACTATCTTGGAGCCTTCTCAGTAGAAATCTAATTTAAAGTGTGTAACTTGTGAGAATTTCAGGATCTAAGTGTATAACAGAACTATAATTTTCCAGATGATGAGTCTTTTATAAAACATATGCTGACTTGGTTTTATGAATGCAACCACAACTACTAGGATAATAATAGTGAAAACAAAGCAATTAAGGATTAGCAATTTTATCCATTGGCTAATTGAACAAAATCTATTCTAGAACACTTGGACAGTTCTATTTTCATTAGGTTTATGAGAAATGTCTTAATTGCCTGAAATTTTGTTGAATATCACTAGATGTTTTTAAAAATAGATTTAAGAAGTTGGGAGGAAAAAGTATAGGTCACTAAACTAAAAACACTAGAAATCTTCAATTTACTTTTAACTCACAACTTAAGAATATATAATCTTATACTAGAACTTGCAAGTTAACTTTTCACTTACAAGGACTACAAGTCTAGGCATAGTTAAACTAGAGTTTGGAATTTAAGTAGTCTTATGTATTTTTGGAATGTTAGACTTCTAAGTAATACTACTAAGATTTGCAAAAGTTCCTTAGATACCAAAATCTCATGCAATTTCCTATTTCCGAAGATTTCATCAATCCACTATTAATGTAACTAAAAGCTATTAATGAATTCCCCATGAACACTAAAAAGATAGAAGTGTGTTAATTCTCTATATTTCCTTTCCTTTATAACCCTATTTTGCTTAAAATAACTCACAAGTCACTTTATATACAAATTCTAGATTAAAAATTAAATCAAGTATACAATATATGTGAAGAATACAATGTCATTTATTTAGATTATTATAAACTGTTAAAATCACTCTATGATATATGAAATCTCGTACTTCACTACTTAAAATATTGTTACTCCTTATATTGCTATTTAGTTATTCAATTGTTAATTCCTGTATAATTTATGAAATACTTTCTAATATACTTTTCAGCCTTTATAAATGAAATATCCAGTGCATTATCTAAAGAATTTTACAGCTATAGAATTCCATTTGTAAGTCTTTGGAAGGCATCATATTGAATTGATCTCCAATTATTTATTGACGTCTGAATAAGTTCCGAAATCTTTAGAATACACTGCTCCTCAGTAAGTTGGAGGAAAAAGCGATCTTTAATATCTTGAATTAGATAAATTTTGTTAGTTTGCAAGGCAAAACATGGTAATTTAGAAGAACTTGTCATTATCTCAATAGTTAAGATTACTTGATCAACATATTTCCTAGCAATAAGGAATCCTCTAGTAATAAGATCCACAAAGTATTGGAATTCTGAGGAATTTTCACCTAGCATAATATCTAAAAATTCTTGAGTTAGCTTAAATGGACTTTGTTCAAAATTTACATTTCCAGGTGAGTTACTTAGCATAAAACCATAGTCTATCTGAATAATGTGGCCGAAACGGTCTAGAAGGAAATTCCCATTGTGACGATCCTTAACTTGTAGAAAGTAACTTACTAAACTATAAGCTGCATGGCTTTCTACAAATGCTATTCTTGCTTTAGATCTTTCATTATTATCAGGAAATAACTTTTCAAAGCAATTTTGCAGATTGTCAGTTTGTAGCCTCCTTTTGAGCCCATCTATCGAAAATGTATCTGGAATATACTCTATAAATCCTCCATGAGCCCCAACAACTAAGACTTCATATGGATAAAGCCATAGTGGCAAGTTGTTACTACGAAAAATACCGTCAAATTGTTGCAATAGCTGAGAAGCTAACAGCTCTTGACGCAAATCGTCAGAAGATTTCAATAAAACCGTCTTTAAGCCCCAACTTCTCAAACTTGAGAATGGTGATGTTTGACGAATCCTTTCAACTTTTTCACACCACAGCTCTTGTGGCCAGTTCGTTTCTAGTTCATGTCTATCATTTACTAAAATTTCAAGATTATTCTCATTAGAGTTCATAAAAGCTGAGTCACAACTTGAATCATCTTCTAAATCTACTTGATCTTCAATATTAGGACTAGATAATTTCATACTAGTATTGTTATCCATTGAATCTGGGACACCATTCACTAGAATACTTAGAAAATTCAGCAGTGTACTAAAGTGAGGTGATACATTCTTAGATGACGCAGTAATCGAATCCTTAACCTTGCAAATATTCTTTGGAAGTGATATTCCATGATTTTGTAAGTAAAGTAATATATCCTTTGCGACTAAACTTTCTACAATATTACTCTCGGAATTGTCATCTAAGTCAGCTACCTCAACAACAAATAAAAAGTGTACACGCTTACGAGAATTAAAGACTTTGAATTCATTAGGAACAATCTTAAGAAATTGACAATGGTTTAGTGACAAACGTCTAGAATCTCTTGAATCCTCATAATAGTTGAAAGGAGTTGGTGCCTTTAAAGGATAACTTCTAGGCCCAATATGATCTAAAAATGACATTGGAAGAGTTAAACCATTTAAAACATATGTTGTTCTTGATATTGCAATTGTAAACCTTGAATAAAATAGCCATAAATTCAACTCTTCAAAGATAAATTCCAATACTTCACAACGATGCTCTTTGTGCACATGATTCTGCAGAAATGTTGATATATCCAGGATTTGTAGTACAAATTGATTTATCCTATTAAAGTAATTACATCTATGTTGTTTCAACAAGTAGTATAAAGACTCACTATGCTTCTCTATCTCCGATATACAACTTGCAAAGTCTTCTGTATTTGTGAAACCTCCCTCAAGTAAATCACTATAATCTTCATTATCAAGTGTAGTGGTAACTGCTTTCTTTCTTTCAAATCTCCCTTGAATACTCCTAATAACAGTTCCGACATCTATAAGCTCAAAAGGAGAACCAAGTTTTATAAAGAAGAAATAAGGAATTGGGACTTTGCCGGAATCTCCACAGCTATTTACATTGACACTAAATGGAATTGCAGAACTGTTGTATAAATTTCTATTAGGATTATAATGTGCAGCTACAATATCCTTAGTATAAAGCCTCTTGAATTGCCTATTAATTATACCCAAATTTTCTTGTATTATTTCAGCCCCATAACTATCTATAGAATCACTCAGTATTCTACGTATCCAAATATCAGGCAACATGTCACATGAACAAGATGAGGAAAGATTAACTGTAGGTTCAAAATTTTTAGAGCTTTTTGTTATAGTCTGCGATGAAGGTATTAAACCTATAGAAGGGATTGTCATTAAATATAGTGAGGATGAATCAGAAAATATCTTAGTATTATCATCACTACTTGGTTGACTATCTCCACATACTCCTAAAGCCTCTTCAATGCATATTTCTACCTTATCTCCCGTAGAACTACTACCTTTAGAATCCTCAGGAATTGGAGAATTTATAGAGTTATTTATTGATTCACAACTTGGAGCTGTTGAACACTTAGTCATAGATATTTCCATATTGTCTTTTTTATTATCTATTGTAATAGTTTTATCTTTATTATCATCTAAATTAAGCATGAGTTTTTCAATATATCTTGATTTAGGTCTGAATTTACTATTTACTACTGCCATCTCAATTTTATGAATCATATTTTGAGCTATTGGAGCTATATCTGCTATGTTATCTTCAACCATAGCTTGATATAGCCATGACAATACTAAGGAAAAGTGCATATTCTCACTAGCTTTATCTAGAAAGAATTTCCACAAACTACTTTGGCTGCTCTTTGTAACAGATAACTCACATAATTGAGGTAAATACCATAGTACATCATCAGATCTCTCATAAAGTAAATTTACCAAATATTCATGTACACCACACTCTTTATGGTGATATAAATAATACATATGCAAATGAGCGTCAAATACATCTGATTGGAATAGTCTCAACAATGAACCTTTCTTAATATCTGATATGGATAACTTTGTTTCATTACCTGGAGATAGAGGAAAATCCCCCAAATTTACAATAGGAGAAGCTGATTCATCCTTATTAGATTTAGATGCACTTCTACTGAATAATGCTGACATTGGCTTGGATACTAACCAGTGGTCTACCATATCTGTTATCAAAACTTAATAAATTTCAAAACATTAATTTTCCCAAGTATATGCGTCTTCCCAAAGTCAGATATATTCAAGACGCATCCCATTAAGTTTTTTTATTTGTCAGTAATATTGAAGGAAATCATCAAAAATTCACAACACTTAGAATTTCGTTGTGATTTATACTGATTCAGCTTCTAGAAGAGACTAACTTCATCCTCGTGGCGCATATTTTACCGCCCATGCAAACTTTTATTACTGAAAATTTTGTACTGATGAGAGGTAATTTTCTCTTTCTTCTCTTCTTCTCTCTATCTCCACCCTCACTTTTTCTTTCTTAATTTCCTTTTTAAATCAGAAGAAATCAAGACCTTTTTAGGAGAAGATAGGGACTAGTAGCTTAGTTTAAAATAGCTGGGAATAAAATAAGTCAATATAGTTAAGATAACAAAAGATAGATGAGCCAACTACTTTAACGACAGAGGACTCTATTAATATTTCAAGAAAATTAGCTGAGCTAAAATTTTAAAAGTGGATGAGGTATAATAATGATTAATCCCTAAAGATAGATTTTTCTTTTTATTAAAAGAAATAGATAATGAATTTCTAACATTGTATATTTCTTCTCCTGTTTAGGCTCCGCATGCTTGCCACTTTTATACTAGGGTGGTCTGTACCTACTGAAAAGATAATGTCCTCAACTTGCTTGTCAGGAATTGCGGTTCCAATATTTTTGGGAGATGTAGGTAGTGATTTTTTCCCACTCGTATTTGAATGAGAGATTACAGAACCATTTAAATTAGTCCCTGACGTAGAAGCTGCAGTCATAACAGCTGGATCCCAAAATAAATAAGCTCTTGGATCCTGTAACCCAGAACCTTGGACGGTCCATCCCTCCATTTTTAATCTAAGTTTTTCTTGTATCTCACGAAATACATCCTCAGAGAGAGTCCCAGATTTTGCATTAAATAGTTTTTGAGGATTCCTTAGTCGACGGCTATCATTTCTATATGATTCATCTGCAACAATTGGATGTATAACCTTTCCTACTGTATTTGAAAAACGAGCATATTCAGCAACGGGATCATATTCAGCTCCTGAAGATTTTTCTTTCAATTTTTCAGCATTAGAATCAGTAGTATCAAAATTTATTGCAACTCCTCTTCCAGTATTCCAGCCACTAGTACATAAAGCTGCATCACGATGAACCTGTCTTTGACGACAGAATTGAGATGGCATATATGATATACTAGAAACTGGCCTAGATCCTGTTTCTGTGTTTTTATTTTCAAGTAAATTCAATCTTTCTTTATTCAAATTATTATTTGACTTAGTATTAGTATATAATACATCTTTTTCGAATATACCACGTAATATAGCCACATTGTCTCCCACTTTTATATTAGGAGTATTTATTTTCTGATTACCATCATTTGGTTTACACATCTTATTATGTACTGATTGTATCAAATTCGATTTTATTTTATTAGACTTTGGGGTTAATTGTGATATTTCATTTTTTATTAGATTCACATCATATATACTATCTTCAAGTTGTATAACTTGTTCTACATTAGGTTCTATAATTCCCCAACCATCTACTACAAATCCTTTTGCATTCTTAGAGGTTTTCCAAGATTTATTAACTATAAGCCTTGCAGCACCACCATATATATTTTGGTTTACACAAGAATCCTCTTTCTTATTTTTATTCTTGTTATGTTTCGTATTATGAATATGATTATACTGGTGTTTTATAGATATGGAATTGTCTATTTCATTATTACTTCTTAAATTTGTCTCTTTATCCTCATTATTATTAAATCTATAAAATATTTCCTTACTACTTTTTTCCTTATTATAACTATTTTTAAGCTGTGAAAGCGTTTCATGGGTATATCTTGCTCTTGCCAAGAGCATCGCAAGTGAAATTCCACTAAATTTTTCAGATCCTAGATTTGGGATTGTATCATTAACCCTATAATTTGATTGGTTTAACATTCTCAATGTAGAAATTGGTTTATTTGGTTTTGAAGACTGGATAGAACTCGATGGAAATTGTAAAATTGGAGTATATGTTCCTGTAACATAAGGATATTTGATACGCAGAGGAGTTAAACAATATTGATTGTTAAAGTTATCATTTATAGAAATCTTCTCATCCCCTTCCTCTATTAAACGTCCAAAACAATACAACTTAGCTGATATTGCATTCTCCGTTCTAGAAATAAGTTTCATAAGATCTGTATTTTCTTCAGCTGTTCTCCGTATAGAACATAGTGCAGTCAGCTGATCCTGTAATCTTGAAATTGCCTGTTTCTGTATACTAACATCTAAATTTTCATCAGATTGAGTTTCCAAAGCCACCGATACAATACTTGTTAAATCACCTATACATCTCAAAAATATTTGTGAACTTATTTTAGATTTTATATGAACTACTCTTGAATTATGTACATAATTATATAAATCTCTTATACAGAGGTGTAGCTGTATATCAATTTCTCTCTCTATACTTTCATCATAATCAGGGTAATCTAAGTAGCAGCAGCTTTTTAAGCTTGGTCCCGGTAGATCCTTTTTTATTTTTAGGTGCTCAATCATACCTGTTAAAGAGATGCTTCAAGCTACCTTTCATAAATCCTCGAAATTTCTGAAATTTCACTCTAAAAGAAGAAAAATTCTTAAGACACTAAATCCAAAATATTAATATCTATACCCTACTATATATCAAAATCATCCACTTCTGCTCATTTATTTTATCATTTTTCTCCTAATATTTCTTACAACTAGCATGATTGGTCTGGGACCTTAAATTTACATGTTTGGCGCTAAACTCGCACCCCTATTGGAAAATTTATTATAACATAATTTAAATAAATATATAAAATTAAAGGACTCTATACTTTTATTAAGTCATAATATTTAATATGGCTTGTATAAATAAATATAAGCTAACATTTGGATAAAATAAGACTCTTCAAGAAGTTCTAAATAGTATTAGTAATTACCGCTATAATGTGGTCTAAATTTACCGTTATTTCATGTTTCTAAATTACATCAGGATGTTTATTTCTTATTTCTTTTTTATTTAAAGTGTAAAGAGCTGAGTTTCTAGTTAAGGATTACAACTGAAGAGATAAATACATAGAGGGCGACTATAAAATAAAACAATTAGAATGTATATCATCATGCTCATTTTCTAATTATCAACTGATCCCTTATTTTAATAGAAAGATGAATATATACTAGGCATATATATTTATACAAATTTTACTATAAATGATCGAATATATGCAAAATGACCCCAGTATATAAACTACTTAGCTATATTAGTAAAAGAAAAAAAGAGGAAATTGATACAGCTCATAAAAAGTCTTACCTATTAGCATAAAGTAGTAGAAATTTGAACGAAATATTAAGAAAATCACAATATTAATACTGAGATTCTAGTATCAGTAGTATAAGTATTAAATATATAAATTCTGAGTTCTATATATTGCAGTTTCTATATATAATAGAAGTAGTAATTGGTAACATTTTCCAAAATTATTTTAAAATAAACTTATTATTTAATGAACACTTTTAATATATCCTAAGGTTGAATTAGTTTGTTAGGGATAGCCATCTCAGAGTTTTTTACAGGAATTACTTGTGGTATTGTGATATCTTTATCAACATTAAGCCATGAATTCTCTAAACTCTTCTTAACATCTACTTGGATAACAGGACATCTAGTCCATGATTCAATCTCCTCAGCAACTCCTCTAATATTATCCCTAACAAATGATACTCTCTTTTGTTTCTTGCCCTTTTTTTCTTCTCCAAGAATGTTAGGTATATTCCATTGTAAAAGAGCATTAGAAGATTCCCATGCATCTATAGCATCTCCTAATGAACTAGAGACTCCCTTAGGACTTAAAAATTTCTTATCTCCACAAAATTTCCCGGAATTAAAAATTAAATTATTTTTTCTATTTTCCTTTATGGTTTTAATCCATTCAATTGGAAATCCATGTTTATCTACAGTGGCTGGTGCTTGAGGTTGTTTTTTATAAGGTATTGGGATGCTCACATCTATTTGTGGCCAAGGATCATTATATAGAAGTCTTTGATTATTTTTGTAGATTGAATTTTGTTGTAATGGATCTAGAGGAGGTCTCATGTTCTTCCCTACTCTATATATATTGTGCCTTAAGTATGGTTTATATGGAACTCCAAAGAAATATTCAAAATCCCTTGCATACTGTATGTCAATAGCATCTTCAAGACTTATATAACTAAATGTAGATTTTTTAGATTTACTATCCATATCTCCCTGGTTATGGGTAGATAGTTTGGAATATTCTTCTTTACAACTCATAGATTTAGACTTGTTCAATTCCTGTACTTCAGGTATTTCCACATCATTATTACTATCATTTAGGATAATATTCTCTACAATTTCTTCTTCATACTCAGAACTTTCGGATTCATCTGATAATAAAGATAGAACTTTTCTACCACGTAGAGATAATGGATATAAATATGGTCCACAAGGAGTACCTATTATATTATTTTCTGTAGCTATCTTATTTAAGTCCATCTTCAAGGATCCATATATTCCCACCTATATTTTAATTATATATGATTCTATATTAGGTATACATCTCATGTGTGAAATCAAAAAAGCAAATGTGTGCAAACCGCTAGTAATTTAGCCTTAAAAGTAATGTACTAGTACTAATATTTTAACCATAAAGTATATAGGTAATAACAATATTAAATCCTTCTTAATATAAATAATTAATATCTTGTTACAACTAGTACCTACCATCTTGTCTAGGAATCTAATACCAATACTTTCTATTAAATAAATTCTCCATAAAATAGTAACTCCTACAATAATTGTAACATTAAATTTCAGTGAGCGTATCTCTGGGGAATTGCAGCAGTAGTTCTTGGCATAACTTTGTTGAAGAAGTCCTGATAAGAAAGCATAAAACCTTGAGTTTTATCCTCTACAAGCGATTGGAAGAATCGGTTTTCTAAAGGATCACCTTGTCTTATAACATAAAGTTTCATAAATGGAGGTTTTCTTTGTTCTCTAATATTATGTAAAAGCCCAGCTATTTTTATTCCTAATGGACCTCCTGTAGATCCAATAACTGTCTCAGCATAGTCAGGATGAAGTTGATCTAATGAGGCAACCCCAAAAATCTGTTGAATAAAAGACGTTGGAATAGCTCTACCTAACCAAAGATACATAGATTCACCATCCTCTAATAAATAAGCTGCAGATTGTGTCATTTGTTCAGCCGTTAAATTTAACATTGGAGGTAAAACTAAGGATTGTTCATTTTCTTGTTGTTGGTGATTCCATGATGACAAACAAAATAGTCGAGGATAGAATAAAATAATTTGAGACTCCAACCTTAGACTTGCTAGTCTAGTCCAGTGATAGATCCTTAGGTCAGACTGAGAAGCTTCTTTACAATCTTTAAATGCAGGACATTTTAAAACCCCAAGGATGTATAAAGGTAGTGACTTTGCAGATTCAGCTATCTGATTTGACTGAGGAAGTAATATTTGTGAACAAATAGTTTGTAGATAATTTCGTCCATCTAACAGTTTACTATGTAAGCTAATATCCATTGCTTGTTGGCATATAATAGATACTGTTGCTTGAACATCCATGCTAGAAGCCAGTTCAATGTAATTTTGAGTGGCAGGTAAAGCAATTGTATGAACACGGATTCTCCTTTCACCATCACTGTTAGTATGAAGTAAAGCAGCTTGTATGTAAACAAAGGGATCTGGAGCAACAGTGACATTATCCTCCATATCAATAACAATACTGTAAGATTGGTCACTGTGGCAACTGGGTGCCAACAGTAAATCTGTACCACTGAAATAAAAATTTCCATACCAGTTAGTTATTTTCCAGCCTCTACTCACACGAAATCTAAGGCATGCTTCCCAGGCAGAACTTTTTGTTAGGACTGAAATTATGTCTTCACGTAATTTTTGGCCATGAAGGTATGCATTAAAGCCATAAATATATATCAAGTCCCCACTAGTCTTTTTAACAATAGGAGCTATCGTAGGAAGATCAACATATGGCTGAGAAGTGCACATGAATAAGTCTACACTTATGTAAGTTCTAACCATAGCATGTACAAAATTACTGTATCCGTCATTTGCAGGTCTTAAAAGCTCCACTTCACGGTCCAATACCTTTTCAGAGTCTTTACCCCCTTGTCTGGCATGATCTCGTATCTTTATCGCTTGGTCTCCCACTGTGGGAGCAGTAGATGCAAATAGTATCATCTTTCCACCTATATGTCTCATTGCCATAAATGCAGCTTTTATAGCTGATCCCATACAATTTTCTACAACACGATTATTTCGCCATAAAGTCGGTAAATTATCTAAAAGATTAATAATAGACTAAAAAGAAAAAAAAAGTTATTGGTTACTCAAATATAATATAAAGCCAAGAATGATATTAGATGTAGGATACAATAAAAATAAGCATCATTTCAATTTAAAGTTTGAATGTCTCAAAGAAAATGAACAAATAATCATCTATGAAAAAAATGACCACTGTTTACATTCATTGAAACCCAGATTATTTTCAGAGAATTAACTACAGAAAGTTCAACATAATATATTAAATAAACTCTCTGACTCTTATTCTCCAAGTAATAGATGACATATATTCTAAGTATCCATAATCTCTCATATTTAGCTTTATTGAACTTACCTGAGTTGAGTCAGCTACATTAACTAAAATGTCATCTGATAAAGGAAGAAATAAGTCACTCAAATCTGACACAATCAGCATTTGAGGTTGAGATAAATTAGGATTCAGATTATAAAAATGTATACTTGTGTCATATGTAATAATACCAATAAGAGCTCTTCCACCACCAGGAATATTATCCGACAATAAAGCTGCCTTTACAGCACTACAAACAGTCTCAACAAGGCCAGAAGAAACTGAAGGTAATGATACATCTAAAACTATAAAATACACGGGAGGTTGAGGAGGTCTGACCATATATTCAGCAGTGGCAATAAATTCTACACTTCCTATAGATAATTCAGGTCTTTCATATCTGTCCGTTCTTCCACCTTGTTCATCCAAACCACAAAAATAAAATGAGGGAGTTTCATTGCTAAAACCACACATATTACATACCCAACGTCTACCACCAGCTTCCCATTTCACAAAAGGATTTATATAGGTCCTGCATGGTTTACAGCGAACAATAATTCCACTTGATCCAAAAGAAACTGTTGGAACTTCTGGGTAACCTGGTGGTGGATTTGCTAATGGCTGAAATACCAATCCTACAGGAATATGAGCTTTCTGTTTTAAGCTAGCTGAGTTCGGTACTTTAGCAACAGTTGGACGTACAAAATAGGAAGGTGAATTTAAGTGCTGAATTTCCGATATTATTGATTGACTTGAGATAGACGTTTGATGTTGCATTAAATTGCTACTTGTTTCAAAATTTGAACATTGAGTATTTCCAGGAATAAATCCTAAATTTGTATTAACTCTATTACTATAAACCTGAGACATCATACTTGGTCCTGTTGGTTGAAAAGTTCCATATGAAGCTGATGTTCCTTGTGTAGCCCCAACTGTAGCTGCTAAGGGTCCAATCGGATTAGTATTATTAAATACAGGTACTGGTGGTGATCCATATTGGGCTTTAGGAGGCCCTCCATATTGATTTGCCGCAGGATTATGATGAGATGAGATCCCATAGGTATTGTTAGTTGAACTATTTATTGTTCCCAAGTTTTCAAATGGACTTTTACTAACAGTCTGACCTGTACCCGTGGAAGGTTGAAATGGAAATGTATTTGGTGCCATACCAGGCCTTGATTGAGATGATTTCATAAAGTAAGGGTTAAAGTTCCCACTTAAAGATCTATTTAAAGAGTTCTCTGGGAGTGATATGTCTTCAATTTCTCAAAAATTTTATCTCCTCTTGTATCGTGTTAGTACTGTTTAATAGAGACGCAATGGCGGTAAAAAAGGATCTTAACCAACTATAAGAGTGGCATCATAATCTTAAAGAGGAATATATTGAACCTTAAAATGAAAACTTAATTTCATATATTAAGATATCAAAGCTAATAGTATAAGAGGTTTGTCTTATCTTTAAAATCACGATAAATCACTTTCTTTTTAACTGTGTCTGCAGAGTCTCTAGAAAATATGACCTTAGCCATCATAAGTTGCTTTGCAGCAGCAATAATAAATACTAAACTGCACTTTCTAGCCACCAATATATTATATACAGTCCTTTAAAATCATTTAAAGCTCCTTATTGTGCAAAATATCAAATATTGAAGTCCAGTGTACCTATAATTCACATTCATAGATATTTCCAAGGATATTAGCCAAGATCAACAAATATTTGTATAAAGTTGATGCAACCATTTAGATGTAATTGCATCATCATCAAATATAACCTTAAAGTTTGGGGACAAAATTACTGAGGGAAGAGCTTGTTTCAGCGCATCCTTAACTTTAACATTCTCTGATAATCTTAAATAACATCTTATAATGTGCTTAAGAAGTCTAGGGGATGGGGACTCATTATGTTGAGTAACTACATTCCCAAGAACTTGGCAAACTGTAAAGAATCTCTCTGGAGTTGCACAAATATAGGAAAGGCCTAATTCATCAAGAAGTATCTTTTGAATTATGAATGTAGCAAGAGTTTTACTAAGTTCACTTCCAGTTTCCATCACTCTTAGGCATAATGGGATAATTTCTGTTTGTAATAAAAAACTGACGACTTCTGGATCATCCACTTTTACTAATGCGCCTATAACACCTAAGGATGTTAATCTGAGATATTCGAAAGGACGTGACTTTGTTATTGTGTTTAGGAAAGGATATAGATATAAAGGTATATGAGCTGCTAAAAAGTGTCCTCTAATTTCTGAATGGCTAGCCATACATTGTAGTAGGGCAAGGCAGTTACAAGTACGATTACTAGCTTGACTTGAAAGATTTGGAGGTGATAATAAGGGATAGATAGATATAATTTCTTGTAACAAAGCCGTAATGCAGCCAAAACTGTGCCATAATAAAGGAGGTAGATCTGAAAAAGTTTCACGATATTTAGATAACTTAGATAAGGCCACTTCGCGTTTTGCTGCACATGTCATATCAACTATATATTGATAAACTTTCTCTCTCTCAGATTGTATGTTGTCATTCATAGTTAATCCTGATGGATTACTTGTATTTATCCCACTTTGCATAGAAAGAGTACCAGAAAGAGGATTCGAGTGAGATATCTCATTAACAGATTGTCTTTGGTTCACAGGCATATTAATAGATGAAGATGGAGGAATCATCATTTAAAATTTAATTAAAGCTTAACTTTCAACTCCAAGGAAATTACCATTAGTATCCTAAGTACCATTAACTGTAGCGGCCTTATGGCGGGTATATAAAAAAGTATCTATTAACATATTAATTGGATAACTTTCAATAATATTGTTTTTAGTAGAATAGAGTAGCTTTTGATAGTATTGTATTTATTAGGAGACAATTATTGCTGTATATATAGTGTAATTATTTGCTAAGAATTATTACTTTTATCATTCTTATTTATAAGTTTAGTTAGAAAAATAGAATTGGCGCTATTATATATCAATATATCGGATATTCTGTGTGGTAACGAAATATCTCGGTAAAGTGTTACGTTACTTTAAATATAACCATATTTGTCCATTCACCTTAAAGTGTATTCAATACAATCTTTATATCAAATAGACAAATTAATGGCTAATAATTCAAGTGAAGATTTAACAATTGCAATTTCACATGCAATAAGCAGTCAAATGACTACCACTCTTAGCAATAAAAATCATAAAGTTGACATTGAAACTAACAATGAAAAAAATTCAGAAATTCCATTAGATAAATTATCTATTTATCAGTGTGGAAACATCTATATTAACGATATATCTACAGCATACACTTGTAGCTCATCGATAACTGATCCCACCTCAATTTATGATACAAGCATATTTGTAAATAGAATAATCGCTATGATTTTACTTTTAATATCTTCAATTATTACTGAACTAGAGGATAATTTTAAGCAGGATATTCTTACGAGAAAACATTGGTTGGATATTTCTTATACTCTACTTAGTATGAGTACTTGTATTTTTGCCTACTCTTCTGGAAAATCATTTATTAGATCTAGACAAATATTTGGAATTCTTTTAAAATCTTGGAAGTCTAATTATTCTAATACAATTAGAAAGATAATATCACATCCTATCTTAAAAAGTATACGAAGTCTGGTAACTTCAACTGTACTTAAATATGTTATGCCAGGCTTCCTGCTATTCATATTGATACATCCAATATCTCCATATATATCCAGTAAATTTCCTCATTGGTTTGAAAGAGCTATGAATACATTTATTAATTTCTACTTAGATTCTATTGATAATGTGATTTATAATGTAAGCAAATATAGTTCTAACTCAAACATTGCCTATTTCTTCCAGTTAATTGCAATTCTTGTAATTATTAGAGTGACAATATATCCTGTATGTATTACTCTTTTTGAGTATATATACTCTAATGATATTGAAAATTTAACTATTCATGAAAGTAATGAAACTGAACCCCTTTTAATATCTAATAACTTCAGTATAAACAGTACACAATTTAATAATATTGAAGCAACTCCTAAAATAAAATATCAAGGTATTGGATATACATTGACTATATTTTGGGTTATATACATGACTTACTATGGTTTATACAATTATCTTATTTTTTACATGATTACTTGCTTTACGATTATATATAGATCATATTATAGTTCTAATTTATCACAAAACAAAAAGTATCTAATTATATGTATTTATATTTATCTATTATTAGCCTTCATCTTTTTACCTGATAAATCATTAATATGGAAGATGGAATTAATATTTTTCCTTGGTAATCTCGATACATTTTACATTGATATAGCTCAAAAAAAGTGTCTCTTTGAAAGTTTTTCTATTATTGCTAAACTTATTCTTGGATTTCTTTCATGTATTGGACTTTACTTCTTTTTCATTAATAATTATACTACAAAACCTAATAAAACTGATTTTTTTAGTGAATATTATATATCGATATATCAAGTACTTGGAATTGTATCTATTATCTATGGGAGTTCATTTATTTCAAAAATATGTCATAAACTTAAAATAGAAAAAAGTTCTAAGAATAGGCAGTCACTCTTTATATTCTGTTCCATCATGTTTCATGCTATTGCTATAAAAAAGTCTCAGCTTTTCCTAGAAAAATTTGTGAAATCTCCAATATCAGATATGACCACTATTTCATGTATATTCATAATTACACTTTTGTGTATTGAAGTATATTCGATATTTCTATATTACCTAATAAAATTATGGCAGTATATTAACAAAAAGAGGTCTTTAAGCAAAATATCAGGTACCTTAAAGCAATAGTTAGTACATATAAGTAAAATTAGTGATATTTAATAAGCTTGAGTTCTATTGTTATACACTTGTATTTTTATTATTCAAATTAAGAGACAGGAGTGTGTACATGTCTTCTTTTGACAAAAAGCGCGTAATATTTCTTACAAGTAGATACCTTAGATAGTATTTAGTGAGTAAATGGAGCTAAAGGTACTAGGAGAGTCCCAAAGCAAATATACTTATTATAATTGTAAAGAACGCCTTTATGATATAGATTGGCTAAAGATAGTAGCAGTATGGCTGGTTATATTGGTTCATGTTATTCAATATCTTCGGATACTAAATATTAATATTTCAGAAACTCAAATAATTATTTCTACAAGAATGATTGTCTTTTTTCTTCAATTTGGTATGCCAATATTTTTTTATTCTTCAGGTAGAGTTAGTTTCAAACCACAAAATTTCAATTTCTATACTTTTCTCAAAAGAAAGGTACTTAGACTACTAGTACCTTTAGCTATTGGATATTTTACAATATTACCACTAACTCACTATATATCTTTTGGCAGACGTCCATGTGTAAATTATGTAGATATTTCAAAGTGTTCCTATTTTGAATATTATATAGAATATATAAAGGGTTTTTCATGCCATGGTTTTGAGTGGTTATGGTTCTTGTCATTACTGGCGATTACTAATATATTATTCTATCCTTTTGCAGTTATATTAGCAAATACGAATGCAGATCTGAATATCAAGAATAATGATGTTGGAATATTAACATTTGTATTTTGTTTTCTAATATCTATATGTTTCGGTCCTATTATTGCTTTTTGTTATGATTTAAATCCGATATTTGCAATTGGTCTTTCACTTCCTTACATAATTACTGTGATATCATCATTTGTAATGAGATATTCCCTAATTAGGAAGAAAGAGTTATTATATTTAACTGCTATTTCTTTTATTTTAAGTACTTTAATTATATCATTTTATGGCAATATTGATAACTCTTCTCAAAGAAATAATAACTTATCAAATGCTCTTCGAGGTACTTTTTCTCAAATAACTACTTACAATAAAGGAATAAATATATCTTTTAGAAGGGGAATTTTAGTTAATCTAGATGGTAGGAAAATGTTTTTAGCTATTATATACTATATAGCTTTTTTTGCAGTTGGTTATATAGATGGTACTATCAGATATATAAATAGTAATGAGTATTCTCAAATATTTTATTACCAAATAGAATCTGAGAAAGATAAAGAAAAAGTGAATAATATACAGGACCATAATTATCAACTATTATCCTACGCAAAAACTCAATTAAAATTGAGTCCAGTTCGCTCAGACCTAAGTATAGGTATAATTGCAAGTATTCCAGGTAGTTTCCGACCATTTATTATATTTATATCTGTAGCTCTTGGAATTCTTAGTTTAAGCTTAAAATTCAAGAATATAGGATATATGTGGTCTTATCCCCTTTATAAGGATTCACAAAGTGCGATGCTATATGTTACGGGTTCATGGATCTTTGTTTTTGGACTAAGTCTAATATCTGAGGCGTATATGAACTCAGAGTTCAATCCAACTCTTTATAAACATTTCATAATATCTTCAATCATATTTTATATAGTTCATATGTTTTGGCTTGAGGCCTGTATTTCGTATTTGATAATCCCCTACAACATTCCCTTTGATTACTCTATTTTCATTGTATTTATAAGTGTTATTGGACTCTGTTCTCTATCTTATCTTCTATTCACTAAAGTTATTGGCTTATGTACTCTTTTTGGAGTAAGTATAAGCTTGTCAGATAATAAATAGTGGTTTAACATATAGTAAAAGAACCACATTATTACAGATAGAAATGAATTCTTAACTTCTATAAAATCAAATTTTCTATTATGTGTCTCACTTCGAATGTTGAAATTGCTTCTTAAGGTAGGTTTAGAGTATATTATAAAAGTACGGATATATTAACTTATTTAAAGAGGAGATCCCTCTCTTTTTATTTGTCTCGTTCACGGAGCCTTCCACCTAGAGAGGTCAAGGGGAGGTCCTCCCTTATCTCTGCCCTAGGTGGGGGGTTCTTCGAAGGGCGAAAAAGTGGAGAACACCGGCATCGATCCGGTCACCTCTCGCATGCTAAGCGAGCGCTCTACCATCTGAGCTAGTTCCCCTTACGGGAGTAGGGTAACCCATAGATTACAGGGATTGTATACTGAATGTAATAAAACCCTTTATATTGGGTAGATCTTGGAAGGCAATATTTAGATTATTTCATTAGTAACAGACACTAACTTTAATTGTGTATACAAACAGTATATCCTATAGTATGACAATCAATAGATTTATATCCCTTACTTTTATACCAAATAGTCAATAATATTTAAAAAAGAAGTATATTCCATCTAGCATATTAAGTGAAATACAAAAAGTATGTATAAGGAAATACCCATATCTAATTGATTATTTAGTGATAGTGGCCACTTTAATAGCTATTATTAGATATTTAAACTTACTGATAACAATACTTTTACTTTATGGCGCCAGATATCTTAAATAACGGTAAGTTGTAGGAGGAGGATATTTAGTTTTAAATTTAGCACTTTTGGCCTATCATAAGGATACAAAATTTATTGTTGAATAAGAAGAAATAAATACATAAGAAATTAAGTGTATATTATATTTCACCGTTAATATCCTAATACCAAACATATCTGATGAATCTGCCAACCTTGATAGCAAAATAATGATATCGGGTTCATACTGTGTAATTTTGCCTTAATTTTATATAACAGATTAGCGCTAATTTCTAAAATAGCCTAACTATAACTTTAGTAGTGATACTTGTCAGCCGCCTTTTGCTGCTCTCAAAGTTAATGTTTGTGTCTTCCGAAAACTACAGACTCGTTTTTAATTTGCTGCGAATTGATACTTGTTAATGTCTGAAAAGGAACTAATAGAAGAAGTCAAGAAGATTGACTTGGGATATGACTTTGGAGAGAAGAAGAAGAAGAAGAAGAGTAAAGAGACAAAAGTAACTGAAGAAGAACCTGTAACTAGTTATATTGATGGTTCAGGATCAACTTTTATTCGTGGTGCTATATACCCATATGAAGAGCTTTTGGAAAGAGTCAGAAGATTGATACTCGAACACAATCCAGATCTATGGGGCACTAAGAGATATACATTAAAACCTCCACAGGTAGTACGTGTTGGTAGCAAAAAGGTAGCATGGATGAACTTCCAAGAAATATGTAACATCATGCAAAGGAATGCAGATCATGTCTTCCAGTTTGTTCTAAGTGAGCTTGGAACTGAAGGATCTATAGCAGGAGATGGACAATTGGTACTAAAAGGTAAATATGGTCCTAAACATATTGAAGTATTACTAAGGAAATATATTATGGAATACGTCGCTTGTTCAATGTGTAAATCACCCAATACAAGACTTGAAAGAGATAGTAGAACGAGATTATACACGATTGTTTGTGCTGCTTGTGGAGCTAATAGAAGCGTACAAAACATAAAAACGGGTTTCCATGCTGTCTCAAGAGCAGATAGAAAGAAAGCTAAAGCTGTATAGAAATAACAATTTGAATATTAAATTTTTATTTATTGACCACTTTTTATTAAAGAAATTCCTACTTCCAATTATTACATTTACAGAGACAGTCTAATTGGGGACATTTCCTATTATCTTCGAACCATTGCCTAAAGTGTTTAGTATGTCCTCCATGGGAACACTTAACACAGCGAGTGTATAGACCATATACATTGTCTAAACATATGCAGCATTTGAACGGATATTGGATTTCTTTAGATAATTTATCTGAATCAGATGTAGAATGGGTATGCTCATAGGAACTCTCTATTATGCAGTTTAGATGCCTTCTTATATATATACTTAGTTTTTTAACAGCTTTAACTAAATGACAAGCATTATAATTGTTAGTTAAAGAAGTACATATATATTCTAGTAGCTTTAGCAGATTATCTACTTCCAATTTAGTTATATTCAAAAAAAAGTCAGCTGGACGGTTAAAGATGTATATTAGTACTTTTCGGTTAAATTTAGGAGTTCTTCTACTCCTATCCTCATTTTTATTAAAGCTATGGCTACTATCAGATCTTATATTTGTTAGTAAGTCGTGAACTCTTGATGGACTCAAGAATGAAGATCTTTTTGTCTCTTTAGTAGTTGAAATATAAAAACTTCTTGCGCTTGTTATATCTTGATTTGCACAATAGTAAAATGTATTATTGAGCCAAATTAATACCTGATAGCAATATGACTTAAAGTCTAAATTTAAATGTTCAAATTCATTGTTGTTTGCGGCATAATCTTTAAAATCAATTTTTAAGATGTCTTTGATCTGATCTAAAAGATATTTGATGTTTTCAAAAGATTCATTGTTATTTACTAAAAGTTTATATTTAATTATATTTACTTTTGTAGGTACAAATATTGAATTATATCCACTAAATATGGAAGATGATTTCTTTACTAAACTAATGTTAGATATCTTATTGAATATATCCACAGATTGTGAAAATTTAACCCCTTCATTATTTCTTTGTTCAACAATTTGTTCAATTAAATCTTCATCTAAAGAATTATGAACTTTAGAAGTTACATTCAATACTTTTTTTGATATTAAGTTTGGCCAATTTAATAAAACCTGAGTCCAATTTTTAAATTCAAAAGAATTACCTTCATCTTGTGAATTATTTGTGTATACTTCTAAGAGATTATTTTGAAATTTGGGCATATTTAAAAATTCATTGGTGTTGTCAGTCAAAATTATATGATCATCCTGTAACTGTACTCTTATTTCAAAGGCTGAAAATATTTTTTGGAGTGCTAGTTTATCCAGATATTTATGACTACTTGTAATTGTCATCGGTAAAATTACTAAATAGTTATTAAATGAATATTTGGAATATCTATCAGGTTTTGTAATCTTAGAGTTTTCATGAGGTAAATTTTTGTCTCCAGAATTCCAAGGTCCTGCAAACATTGTACGGTTTATATGATATGTAACATGTATAAAAACACCATTTTTTTCGCATAAACTCAGTATAATATGAAACTCAAAAGAGTCAAAAGTGCCATCTAAAATTGATTTAAACTTTTCTCTATTATCTTCACAAATTATTTGATTTCTTAAAGATGTATGACGTCTTAGACGAACAAAAACTTTCTCACTACTTTGTACAGACATAAACAATATATTTAATATTAATTGAGGATTACTTTTCTTCTTCTCATAAATATTTAAGATATCATTTACACATTTCTGTAGTAAATTCTTCATTATATTCATACCCTTATTATTTTGGGTAAACTGCCCAAATTCCTGTTGAGTTCTGTTTTTGCCTAAACAAAGTAGAGAAAGCTTCTTATGTGATATAAAGTCTAATTTAGATATAATGAAAGAAGAACTTGGAAAACTGGATAATTCTATATTTGGTGCTAATTTTAATTTTATTGTTTCAAAATTAGAGTCATCCTTCACATTATATCTTAAATCCAAGTGTTTTGCTTCAGAAATAGAATGAAAAATAAGCTTATCATCTTTCCGAATAAAAATATCTATACAATTTGGTGGAACAAAGATGTTGCATTCTTGAAAACTTAAATAATCTTGAGTAGATAATATATTGCATTGTAGAAGCTTGTTAGTTAAACAGTCAAGTATAACTAGAGTGGAAGTATTTGGTATAAAATCTAAACTTCTGCATAAATATGGGTCACTTTCTTCATAAGATTGTCTTGATATTAGGGACAAGCTATTCTCACTAAAATGACTAGTTTCAGAATCATAATCAAAATTGGAATTTTTCACTATTCTAGCTATACCATTGCTACTTAAATTGCCTTCTCTAATAGTACTTTTAACATTTGAAAAATGACCTGCACCAAAGTAATCACTAAAAAATGATATGTCAATTACATAAAATGAATTTAATTCATTAATTAAAACTAAATTCTTGTTATATGGGACCCATGATAAAGATGCAAAGTTTCCCCTAGTTTTGTTTAAATTAAACTGTGATTTATTACATGAACTTATCCAAATATTTCGAGGTAAAATTCCAAGGCACTTTGGTCCTCTAATATCATATACACTCATAAAATTCCCATTATCATGTAAAGCAGCAAGATAATAAGCTTCTACTGGATTCCATTGCATACATGCAGTATTGTAATAAGATAAAAATGAATATTCGTCACTTCTAGTTCTAACATCATAAACTCTTATTACTGCATCATTTCCACAAGTTACAAATGTTCCAGTAAAAAAATGAGGACTCCAGCTTATGGCATTAATGCTCATTGGATTTACAGAGATACATTTCATTTCATTTGTTTCAGTACTCCCAAGCCAAACTTTACAACCATTATAATTTAAAAAATTATTCTTCAATTGAGGATGTAACCCAAACTTTAGACTATCTGAACGAGAAGGTAGAGATAGTACTTTATCAACAAAGTGAGATTTCGAAGGAAAATCAATATTGCAGAGTTGATTATTTATACCAAAAGTGTCTAAGTACTTCTCTCCATAGTTATCAGATACCTCTGGCCTTATAATAATATCATCATTGAATACTTTACTTTTATAATAAATGGCATCATACACCTCTTCAGATGTAAACTGTCTATTTAAATAATCTTTTCTGATATTTATAGGTCTACATTGTGAGTCGTACTTGATTTTTAAGTAATTTAATTTCCTTACTCTAACACAGTCAATAGTCCGCAAAATCCCACATGAGCCTTCTATATTGATGTCTACTGAATACATTCGAGTATTGAAATAAAATTTCACAGCAGAGCATATTAAACATCTTACTTAAAGTTAAAATATATATTTGGGCTCTAACTTAGAAAATCTCTGAATGCACATATTGGCGCCTTATGCAATGATATTGATGAAACTCAAACTGATGCAAAGTCAAACGTTTTAAGAAGATTTAGGAAATGGCTAAATTAAGATATCTATAGTGACTTTGAGTCCACTGAATTGCACTCAATGAAGTTATATGAAAGCATACGTGATACTGTATTACCGGGAACATTTGGAACTGGTCGTCGTGCTTACTTTACTGAAGTAATTGCTACAATCTATCAAATTGCCATCTTTATTTTCGTAATAGCAAGTATTTACAACTCCTTTCGCTTATATGTACATTATGGCCGTATAAATAGTTTTGTTACTACATATTCAGAATCGACTAGTATAGAAGCACCTTCTATTATATTTTGCTATAGCAGTAGTATCCAAGTTAATAAGATCTTACCTTTTAACACTAAAATATATGCAAGAATTTTGTACAATAATAATCTGTATTATAGCTTGCCGATAAAGCTGCGTTACTGTCAATTTGGTGTATATCTATGTATGTGTAGTGATATTTGGGCTCAAACATTTTATGGTCCCATGACATTTTACAACCAATCAATAGAATTATATAGGAGTAATTTTAAAGATCTTAATGTCTATCCACCTGGCAAATTTCCACTACCAAAGTTCACTAAAGATAAACTTGATAGACAAGTACATAAATCACTTACTAAAAAACAAGCAGAGAATAAACATTATAAGCCCCATCTAGTCAATTGGTGTAATCTAAGTATAATGGAAATAAATATAACAAGTGCTGAAAGTAAATTGTATTCTACTTTACAAGGTTATAAGACAAATTTTAGTAGGGAATCACTGAATGCTATTCAGTGTGAATTTAAAGATGCTATTGAATTTCTCATAATGGAAGATGAAGATATACCTGGATATATGGGATTTTATACTTCAAAAACTTATGAAATATTAGAACCTATGTGGATTAAAGTGAGTACTCCGAGTTTAATTTTTGCATATTTGCAACTAGAAAAAAACTGGATAATTGATTTCCAATGGGTTAAGAATATCTTCAATATTTGGCACTTGTTCTCAAGAAGCTACAGAATAAAATTAAAAAATAGCTCGAACTATAACGACGAATATGAAGTGCCATTACCATCATTAGTTACTGAAAGTCATCAGTTAGCTGCAGATATTGTGCAGATACATGGTAATGTTCTACCCACTCACTGGTGGATCCTAAATTCTAATGATGACGATATTCAAAGTAAAAATCTTCTAGATATTAATAAGACTTCTACATTATGGATTAGAGCTGAATATCAATCTTTTTTTACTCCAAATACTGTTCGGGTAGCCAATAAGCACTTTTTACTTGTATTATTTGGATTAGCTATTTCAATTTTATTCTCTCTAAATTATCTCAGTTTATTTTATTCAATATTTCCTTTTTATAGAGGCGATATTCCGAAATTAAAAGTTTCCTTTATAATAAAAATTTTAAGCTGTAATTTAATAAAATCTTATCATGACTATAATATTGAAAATGATAGTACTTGTTAATCTAACATTTATAGTTAGTCTTAATATCAACTATATAGAGAAAAACAACTTAATTATTGTGTAATTCCTTCTTAATTTAATCTAGTTATGTTCATATCTTTATATTTCTGAATTAAAATTTCCATCTATTTCCACAATTCAGACAACGCACAAAAGTAGTCATTGGTTCGTCAGCTGACCTAGTTTGCATTTGAAAATAAGTAGTTTTATTCGTTCTACACTTTCCACAAGTAAACTGTCCCTCTTTTTGTACTAAATTTCGTAAATCCCAATCAGATTGACATGCCTCTAAACTTTCTTGTTTGTGTTTCTCCCTTTCTTTTTGTTTAGCTTCTGAGGCCATCTCTCTACTGTGCATAGTTGCTATTTCATCTGGAGTTATTTTTCCAATATATAATTTAGAATTTAGTTCAGGGTTCTTCAGATCACCTAGATTCCACTTTATTGTTTTTAGTTGTAAATTATAATCTCTCACTGAGTTCCCTTGTTTGATAATATACTCCTTATACAACGCTGATTCAACCTCAGCTGAGATCTCACATACTTGAGAGGGATCCATCAGTTCAGCTTGAGAAACTGGTACTCCCATTACAAAAGCTTTCCATAAAAACTGTCTAGCTTTATCTCTTAGAGGTTCTCCAGTTAATGGACCAGTGTAAGAGTTGTGAACATTTTTCACTTTTATACTTGCCGTCTCAGATATATCCTCTTTTTCTGGAGTTCTTAGTCCATAAGACTCATCAATTTTTGCTACTTTTTTTGGTAAGGATTCTGAATCACTTTTTTGACTACTTTGAGATCTTTCCTTGCCTTCAAGTGCAAGTGAATTCTTCCACTTCCTTATCAAATTATCAGCCATATCTGCTATATCCATAATATTAATAGACTGATAGTTTCGTTTTACAGTGGTCATTAAGACTCCTATCTTGGTACTTTTCAAAAGCTGCCTATTAATGTTTACCAGACTTAACTTTTCTAAATGTTCCCTGATTCCATCCTTAGAATCATCTAACTTACCCCTTGATAAAATCCCCTCAATATCAATCTTAATTTGATTAATACTATGCAGTAAGCCTTCCATATTGTCTACCTTATATTAGCAAACTTGTGCAATTACCATAAACTCTCTTTTAGCTTGTACTATAACCTCTTTGCGCCAATTCTCTTGGGAGAGATATTTAGAAAATAAATCTAATACTTATTTAAACATACTGAAAATTGTAGTATATATACTTTGATAGAAATTTACTCTAATATATTGAACTAAAATAAAATAAATCGTTTTTTCTCAATAAGTATGTGATAAATATCAAACTTTAAATTTCCAAAAATTCCAACTATGCAAAAAGTATAAAGCCAGAAATTTACATTGAACATACTTA
Organism: Cryptosporidium muris RN66; assembly: GCF_000006515.1. NCBI lineage: Eukaryota > Apicomplexa > Conoidasida > Eucoccidiorida > Cryptosporidiidae > Cryptosporidium > Cryptosporidium muris. The sequence goes on along the minus strand of NW_002196570.1, from coordinate 1,004,148 downwards.
GAGATAATTTTCAACATCACTGATTCTTTTCTTCTAGTTACTATTAAAGAGGACTGGTTCTATCTGGTGCTAATAAACCTTTAGAATTATCTAAATCTATTATACCCCACAACACCCTGTAAGTCAGTACCGGTGTTATACAATGCATGCATGCAAATAGATGTTATCACAAACAGCCTCTCACATCACTTCGATCACAATATATACTTTAATAAAATTTCTAATTTGCAAAAAAATATATTAAAGAAATGTCGAACTACACAGAATCTATAAAGGCTCAGAGTGAGAGTCTTCTTGCAACAGCTCAGCAAGGGTTAGACAAGGCTAAAGAGTATGCAGATTATGATAAAGCTTCTGGCATTGTATTTCCTCATCCATTGGGGAAAGTCGGACCATTTCCTCTCAGAAAAATGGTGACCATTACTGCATCAGTATCATTAGCATTTTCAATATTTCAAATTCTAACAGCAATGAGTTTACCAGGACTGATTACGGCTGCTGCAAGGTTCGGAATTGGTATAATTGGGCTTTTATCAGCATATCAAAAGGAAGAATTTATAGCCAAAGTATTTGCCTATGCTCAGGCACTCCTGTTAATAGTCAGTTCTCTATTACTGCTTACAGCAGTATTATTTGCGCTACTAAGAATGGGCTTCTCAATTTTTTCATTTGTTGTCCTAATTATAGCTCTTCTTGCAGTGGCTTTTGATTACTTTGCTGCATGGATTGCAAGCTCATATTATGAAGCATTAAGAAGAGGTGTTAGTGTTGAATCAGAGGCATAAACTATATAGTGATTATGATGTTATATCTTAATTAAAATAAAGTATAGTTCCTATTTTCTTCGTACAGATTATATGTTGGTACTTGAATTCTTACTTATTTTATCTATTAAATGATCCAAACCAAAAGGGTCGTCATTGTCTCTTTCAAATTCCACAGGCTTAGTGCGTGTTTTCGCAATATCTTTGGAATTTGAGAATGATGGTACATGAATTCTTTCCCCTATATTCTCTTCAACTCTGTTCTCTTCAAATCTATAAAGACCCCTAGATTTGTCACTATTTACAAACAGTGGTCTATCATAAATGTTAATAGTCTCATGCTCAAATCCTGAACCTAATCCAGATGATTGATTATACAGACGAGTATCATATTGTACTTCACTATATGTCGGTTGTGCTTGGCCTAAAGCAACACGTTCTGATATATCACGATCTTCATCACGCAACATTTTATTTCTCTTCCCTGCTCTTTCTAATCTTAATTCTCTTTCAATTTCACGACGATGTTCTACCTCTACATCTTCAAGTACTGCATTGCTTCTAGCATTAGGGTTATCTGCTGATCTTAAGAGTTGTGATCTTTCTATTCTAGAGGCTTCTGCTAGTTTTCTGAGTTTCTCTTCTCTCTCTGCCTCTTCACGAATACGCTTTTGCTTTAACAGTTCATTTCGCAACTTTATCTGTTCTCTAGAGTTCTGTTCTGCAATATATAAAGACTCACTTAAAGCTGCAAATCTATCATTTACGGAAATATCAATCAAGTTCCTACTATCTACTTGTACACGTTTATCAAGAGGTATTGTATAACCCTTTGGATTTTTCCAATTTGATATACTAGGAGGAATTTTCCATTGCTCAATTTCTTCTTTAGTCAATTTTTTCGATGGTAATCTCAAAATAGGGACCATTGCATCACTTTTTACACCACCAATAGTTCTATATCTAAATCTTGGTAGCTCTAAAGGATCTACTGGTTTCTCTACCATCTTTATAATTCTTTCAGGACATTTTGGATTATATCCCACTGTATCTGGGTTAGATATATATCTCACATATTGAGGAGCCCTATTCTCACTACTACTTTTTGATAAAGACCCAATCTTTTTATTAGATAGGTTCTTATCTATAGCTGCTTTTGTCCTTGTATACAGATCTAATTTAGCATCTTCTTGAGGTTTAGGAAATTTTCTAACTCCACCAAGTGACTCTGATGGTAATTCTTTACTCTGAGATAAGACTCTATCCACTACCAAACATACAGCCGTAGAATCTGGGAAACCATTCATTTGTTATAAATACTCAATACATTAATTATCGCATCAATCACCTATCTCTAAACATAGATGCTCATAAGTATCAAAAATATGAGCTCCTCAAACCTTACCCTTTATTGCAACTCCTACAATTGTACCGCCAGTGCTCTACATAGAGAGATTCTAAGTTAGCGTCATTTCTGGCGCCTATACATCTGTGATCCCAAAAATCCGGTGCATAAAGTTCTTATAAGTGATCTATATTATACAAAAGTATTACACTACAAAAATTATATATTATTATAAAATTTTGAATACTAAGTGTTATTGAATAAGCCCGCTGGCAGTCTCATTACCACCCATTCTCCTATTGCTTTTTTTTGCCTTTTTATTTGATCTATAGGGTGCTAAGGAAGTATCCATGGTACCGCCGGTTGTCTTCATTTTTTTATATTCCGTTTGATCATGCTCTAACATCTGCATAAATGAATTGTAACGACGATTCTGCTTCTGCTGCCTTGTATTTCTCTCTTTATGCCAAATATTTGCAATTACTTCTGCATCTCTCCTTATTTGCCTGTTTGCTTGTCTCCTTGCTGAGTTAACTTCTTTCTTTATTCTTGATAGATATAGTCTCTTCTCCACATCACCTTGTGTTTCTCTCAAATTCTGTCTAGGTCCCATTAAAGCTTTTATAGCATTGGGTACAGAAGGGTCATCAATTTTAGGTGTTAGCATTCTTATTGATGGCACCAGTTTCGGCCATAGTTGTACAGGTGATAAAGGTCTTGTAGCTAATTCTTCTGATAGTATTATGACATCATTTAGTAACTTGTCATATGTTGAACAATCTGTGACCTGCAACTTTCTACTGTATTCAATCATCCACTTGAAGTTTGGAAGTACAAAGTGAATAATTGGAATATATATACCTGGATTTAATTCCATACACTTTATGACACGTATCAAAGATCTTAAAATATTAACACCAATAGATTCTCTATATTTATCTCTAGTATGAACCCATTTCACACAGCTAACAGATAACGCAAAATACCCTGGACTATATTTACCCTCAAATTCTGGCAAATCCCTATCTTTCTGTGTATATCCAATACATGCCATTTCTAAAAGAGCAATTATTCCAGTGATACATCTTAAGTCGCAAGACTCAGACAAACTAACTTGGGCATGTTTACCAATAAATAAGTTATTAATTGATTCATTAGTTCTGTATGGCTCAGTAAATACTTTCCCCATTCTACTATATCTTTCAGCCCATAGTTCAAGACAAGTAGTAACAGGAGTCAATATAGGATGACTTAAATCAGTTATTGGAAAAATTAAAAACATAATACGACACATAGTAACATGTATAATATCAAATGTTCTGCGAGTATCTTTAAGCTGGTGGGAGAGGTTTGGGCACCACTCTAAAGCATCAGGACAATAGTATTCACCTTGCTTACAAGTTAAGTGATTTTCTATTAATTGTCCTATTTTATATAATTTTGTAATATCTGGTAAAGTAAGACAGCAAATTTCCAAAGAAAATATTGCAAGAATTTCAATTACCTCTTCAGAGGAAACCTCCAAGAAGAAAAATAGATGTTCACACATCAATCTTAAGAACTCAATAATATGGCTCATTGACATTACATCCGATGACCCTACTTTTAATTTTTTGGCTATATTGAGAGGATAGAAAATTAGGAATTTAGTGATAAGCTTTGCATCATTAACCATAGAAGGATTTCCCTTATTAAAACATGCTCGGAATCTATGAATAAGCTTCCACTGAGAGATTGGATGAAATTTAACTAAATATTTCATCAGGTCCTTATATGAATAGTCATGGCCTAATATAGACGATAGTTCAAAACGATATGGTAACTCTAATTCATTCTCTTCATTCCTAAGCCAATCAATATTTCTGTTCTCAACTTCGTCTAGGTAATTCTGGCATCTACATATATCTGGAAGAATGAGTTCCAAAGGTTCAATATCCAGTGTCTCCATTAAGATATTTTTTTGGGGTTCGTCATCAAACAATTCAGCTAGTTCCAAAGTTGGTCCAACATCTTCTTGATTAGTGTAATTGTCGTACTCCTGTTTATTAGATATATCATTCTTACACTCTTCATCTTCTTCTTTATTGTCATCCTCACTATCTTCATTATATTCATTATACTCATTATATTCATCATCTTCATCACCCTTTTCTTCATCTTTATTACCCTTTTCTTCATCTTTATTACCCTTTTCTTCATCTTCATTATTCTTAATTTCACTGTCTCTACATTCATTGTCACTTTCTTCAAAATAATCTTGCATAAGCTCCATATGCATTCTTTGCCTTCTTTCTTCTTCAAGCTTAGATAGCTTCTTGGCATTCATTGCAGCTATTTCCTCCTTCGTCTTTATTCTATCACTAACCCCCGATCTAATATCAAAAACTAGTTCACTACGCAATAAATCATAGTCATCTATTTGATACTCTTTATTATCCATTTGTGAAATTTGTGCAGAATTGATACCTCCAAGTTTCTTAGTCACTACACTAGATAATGCTTGTTTAGTTGGCTTGAATGAAAGAAGTGGGTGAATTTCACTGAATGATTCATTATAAGCCTTTAATCTTTCCTCTAGCTCCTCTCTATGACGCCTCTTCTCAGCCTTGGCTACTTTACTTTTGAATATTATTTCTTTAAATATTTCCTGTCTTGTCATTGGCACTTCATTATTTGTGGTTCCTGATTCGCCTTTACCAAAATAGAATTCGGACGCAAATTTAGAGTGTAATGGATCCTCTACTTCATCATCTAAATCAGAGCCCTTCATATCAAATTTGCTAATTTCACGATCACTTAGTAATGATAGTGACATTCCTAAATGAGTCAAACCCAAATTATCATTATCTTCCCCAATTATACCTTCTTCATTTTCACTATTATCCTCCAGATTGAAACTTTTCTTCTTATTTCCTATCTTACTAATCTTTTTAGATAATAAACCAGCTAGAACTCTATTATTATTAAATGGATTGAACCTCTCTCTCTCATCTACAAACTCACTCCTCTTCCTCTCAGCCTGTAATTCCTTCAGAAGAGCACTTCTGCGCTCAATATTCTCTTTAATATTTGAGCTTAGCCCATCTTGTTTAAATTTCCTTCTCCCCAAAACTTTGATATGAGAAGTTCTGCAGCTTTTAGCTTGATCAAAAACACTCCTTTGTTTGATCATGTTCCCCAACTCTCTCTTCAATTATTGTAAATATATACTACTAAACTCTAACAGCCATTTATTTAATATAACTATTAACACATATCAGCTTATTAATATTGTCTCGCAAGCTACTAACATCACGTTTTAACAGTCAGTGATAGTACTTTTCAAAATAACCCGCTAAAAAGAATACCACTAGATATCATTTGTTGGCGCCTATATTATAGCGCACTATGTCAAACTTAATAAACTTCTGACGACGGCGTCTCTTATGCTTAATAGTAAGCAATTATAGTAATGTTAACTAGGCGTCCAGGTCTTCATGAGACAATAATTTTATATAGGAAAATATAGAATAAACCTGTACCAAATTAAATAAAGTACAGGGTGCAGTTACTGACTAGTTTTATATTACTGGGAAAGAATAGATAGGTAAGCTGCAAAGCGACAGGTTTCTGTGTTACACTCGTTTAGGGAAGAACCGGTACTTAGGAATCTTTTTTAAAGAAGGAATTTAGTACATTTTATAGAATAGCTTGAGAGAAATGGTTCGAGTTTCAGTATTAAGTGATTGCCTAAAGGCTATATTAAATGCAGAGAAGATGGGCCGTCGTCAAGTTCTAATCCGTCCCTCTTCAAAAGTTATTGTTCAGTTCTTACAGTGTATGCAACGCCGTGGTTATATTGGAGAATTTGAGGTTTTAGATGATCGTAGAGCAGGGAAGATATGTATTGAGTTATTGGGACGCTTGAATAAGTGTGGAGTTATATCACCCCGTTACGATGTTCCATTATCTGATATCGAACAGATAAGTACAAATCTTTTACCATCCAGACAATTTGGTTATGTTGTATTGTCAACTTCATATGGTATTATGGACCAAGAAGAAGCTAGAAAGAAGCATACTGGTGGGAAGATTCTAGGTTTCTTTTTTTAATAAAGGAACTTTGGGGATGAATTTAGGAACTTTTATAGGATATGACGGAGCTGTAGGCAAATATCACTTCGTCAACTTAATCTCGCTATTCAAATCTCACTAGATTTTAAAATGACAACTATCTCTTTAATATTTGGTAGTATTGATATACTGATTCAAGGGATGTTCAATAATTAACACATTTAATCACTTCGAAGTTACACAATTACTATTTAGTATAGACACTACTTATTCTCTTTTTAATTTCTGCAAATTTATATTGATTAGTAAACAAGACTACTACTATAACTGGAAAGGTGTGTTGAGGTCACTGGATTGCTGTATATAGATTTATCTGCTCCATCAGCGCTGACATTGTAGTGAAATATGTAAATGTCGGTGTTGACATTGTTAAAACACTTTTTGGCCTTTTTCACTGGTACCATTAAGTTAAAAAATGAGACGTGTTAAAATGGACATATAGCGCTTTTTTGTAGCGAGACACGTTTGTATTGTTGCAGCTCTGCGCTATAATAACTAGAACAATAGCTAGGTAGTAGCTTCTGTAATATAATCTAGTGTTTGTCTGTGTATCATATAGCAACTTTTTAAATAAGGTAATATTGTCTGTCTTGTCTTCTGGTGATAATTTACCTATAAAACTGACATTGAAAGAGCTCGTTTTGTTTAAAGGTAATTCATTAATTCTGTCCCTTATTTCTTTTTCTCGATACCTTAAGACCCTTTTATAATGGCTGACAGATTTGATGTATCATGTAGAATTCCACCAAGCGAAAGCAAGTTAGCAAAGGAAGCACGAGATAAGGCTTTGTTGGAGGCATTCATGGAGAAGACGAAAAAGTCTCGTGTGGCCAACAGACAGTTGCGTACAAAGGCTAAAATTGAGTCACTGAAATTACAAAAACAATACAGAGAATATGTGAACTCAATAATAGAAGCTAGGAGGCAAGCAAAAGCTAATGGTGGTTTATATCGTGATGCAGAACCAAAAGTAGTATTTGTTATACGTTTAAAAGGTATTAATAAGCTCTGTCCAAAAGTGAGAAAAATATTGCAACTCTTTAGACTTCGTCAAATTAACAATGCCGTATTTCTGCCAGTAAACAAAGCTACTAAGGAGATGCTGAAGATTGTTGATCCCTTTGTGGCATATGGATATCCATCTATTTCAATGATACGCAAACTTATTTACAAAAGAGGATATTTAAAGTTAGGGAGGCCAGGCAGCTTCCAGAGAATCCGTATTCAGGATAATTCTATCTTCCAGGAGAAATTGAGTAAGAAGGGAGTATTTGGTATTGAAGGGATGGTCCGTGAATTGTTTTTCTGTGGACCACAATTTAAAACTGTGAACTCTTTGTTATGGCCATTTAAGCTATCTTCTCCTAGAGGCGGATTTGTACGTAAGTCTACACGCTTCACAGAAGCTAATGGTGGTGATTGTGGTAATAGAGAACATTTAATCAACAAATTGATCGATAGGATGTGCTAGATTTATGAAATAGTTACTATCATGAAGTAGTCACTGACTATCATGAGATATCCAGAGCTATTAGCATACTTTTAGTACTTTTTTTTATTAGGAAAACTAGCTAATAACTTTTTTTTTAAAGACTTTGCATGTGTTTATAATCTGTGTTCTGTATGAAGTCATCTTAGTAATATAGATTCAAAGTAGCTTCCATGCATTTATATTCTACAGTAGCTTTACTTCTGTATATGTGAATACTTTCTAGTAAATATCCACTTCTCTCTCTTATTTTTAAAGAGATTTTTCTTTCCAAGAGCTTCAGATCTTTGTATAGCCGCCAAATCAAATTGTTGTCGGCCAAGAAGGGGCTCCTTTTTATATTGTAGTTTATTAGACGTATTTCTATACAACTCGCCTTTGCAGGAAGACATTTGTAACTTTCGTAAAGGTTTCTTAATTTTTCCTTTGTCATATTCACGATCATATTCTGACCTTCTACTAACAGCTGGAAGTATAGAGTCCTCAGCATCTTTAATCATTTGTTCCTGCTCATCAGTTAAATTAATATCATCCCAGCGTCGGACAGTTGCACTTAAGTTCACTTTATTAATATTTGATTGTTCCAATTCTCTGTCTAGCTGTTCATTATCATCTAAATAAGACGCTCTATATGCTTTTTTGTAGCCTAGTAAACGTAGAAAAGTAGAAACTTCTCTATGATGAATCAATTTTGAGAGACCACGACGTGTTCTAGAAGTCTTAAAACTAGCTGACAGTTTTAATAAAAACTGTAAAAGGCTTTTTGATAATGCCATACAACTAGTATTTTTGCTAATTTTTTTTTCAAAAGTCTCATTTAAGCTTACTTTATTAGATTTTATACTTTTTTTAACGGCCTTTAATGTATTTATATCTGAAAATATTTTGTTGGAACCTACCTTTTCAGAACTTTCTTTAAAATTTCTAATTGACAATACTATTCCCTCGCTATTTGCTTGTGGTGGTCTTGTGATAGGTATTGTATTTGTTAGTCTCGATATTGGCCCATCATTAGAAGTGAAATCTGCTTCAGTATTTGTTTTGCTGCTTTCAAACTCGATATCACCAAAATCAAGACCTGATGATTTCAAGCATAATGGAACATCTGGAGCCAAAATAAAAGTTTCATTAAATTGAAGTTGATTTCTTTGAGCATAAAATAACAGATATGCACCTATAGTTTCACTTAGCACTTCACTAGACTTAGAAATCCTCACAGTTTCGTCATTAAAACAATACCATTGATTATTCAATCCTTTAGCATAAGTATAGTAATGACCACCAGATAAAGATCCCCCAGAGTGGCATACAACTGACCATAAATCATAGATGAAAGACTGTCTACAAGTATCTAGAGAGTTATCTGGTGTATATACCTGAGAATTACAAGTATTTTTCGTAGTCATATATGAGGACATATCCAAAACTTCATTATACTTTATTGACTTGTAGGGTTTCCTATTCCCATGTCCAATAAAACTAAATCTCTTCAATTGAATTGTTAGTAAAGGTGGTAGCTTTTCAATAAGTACTTCTTTTGAGGCATCACTCTTTTTTTCACACTTTGGGCATTTATATTGATTAGCACCTCGCAAATACTCCTTCTTTGTGAATATTGAAAAAGCATTTTCTAAAGATGACACACCAACAATATCCAGAGGGATATCCATGAATGGATCATAAGTATTAGACATATATAAGCAGCTAAAACAAACAATTTGAGAGCGGAAAAAACCACAGAACAGTTGACCTATATATGTTGTTGATGTATCTATTGGATTTAATTTACGAAAGATATCATCACTTTGTAGATTTTTCGGAACACTTGCCTTATGCAGGCCTTCCAAAAAGTAACGAAGGAATTCGTGAGCATCCTGCATTATTCCAATACGAAATTTTCGCCAAATCAACTTCTGAGCACATCTTAGTATATTTGGAGCAATTGCTCTTTGGGACTTATTTATATTTTGGTTTTTCTCATTACCACTAAAAATAGTCAAGATGTGATCCTCAAACATGCATAGCAAGCATACCAAATTTTCACGATAATATTTACATACTTTATGGTGCCTCATGTTTAGACAATCATATAGTATTGGTGGAGCGTATGTTAAAGCTTGCAAAATTGAGTTTAAGTAGCAAGTATTCCATCCTGAATTTAATAGACCCTTTCCAACTGAATTCTGCTGGTTTAAGTCATATTTTAATTTGAAATTTTCAATATCCTCACTACTTGGTATTAATGATGGTGGATAATAATAATACTTAGAAGTTGATAGTGGTACATTATTTATTATCTCTTTATTTATAGTCTTTATACTAGAACTCATGCTATTCTTGATATCAGTTCCTGAGTTTAATTCCGCCTTTCCTCTAAGATATCCCTGTTCTACAAATACTATATGCCGTTCTGAGAGAACTAATGAGTTTCCATTAAATGTTTGCTCTTGGTATATTCCTTTATTTGACATAAAATATTTCAAGGTGGCAATTTCACTTTTTATTATACAAGTTGGAACGATAAGTCAGCGCTCTGAGTCCTACTGTCTCTCTATGTGATGTATCAGATTATCTCGTTAAAATCCTCGAAGACTTTGGCAAAGGAAAAGTCATAAATATATATTACTTACTACTGATACAACATAAACTACTGAATAACCAAAATGATTCTCTTTCTATAAAAGTCTCCTACTTACCTCTTTTGTATAAAGTAACTTACCTTGAACTTAAGAAGTGAAGTACAACTTGATATTTGTATGCAGAGTTACCTTCATATTTTGCTCCACTAAATACCTTTTAATTAGTGCAAGCGAACACGTTTAGAATGAGGAGTACATGTTTTTAATCTTTTTAATAGCTTTAATATAAATAATATGACATTAGCATCGAGGTATTGTTAAAAGTAAGAAGAGTAGTAATAGTAAAGTAGTTTAGGGAAGATATCTACTGAAATATTCACTTAGACCAAAATAGAGATGAAATGCTCAGTGTATATACAAAGATATCAATTTTCCATTAGAAACTGAAAACTATAAAATCTAGATTTTAAAATTAAACGGAGACAGGCATGGACCGCTCATAAATTAAGGATATAAGCGTGATTCAGTAGTAGTGGAGGGACTACATTTGTCAGAAGTTGACAAAGTAGTTCAAATAACTTAATTATAATTAATGAGTTCCCCAGCTTTCTTTAGAGGTGGTCATGGAGGTAGTCGTGGGAATAGTCGCGGAGGACGTGGTGGAAAATCAGCAGCTCAAGGAGAAAGTCCATTTAGAGGAAAAGGTGGTGGAAGAGGCAGAGGTAGTGGAAGAGGTAGAAGTAGTGGAAGAGGTAGAGGTGGTGGAAGGGGTAATACAGGAGGAATGAAAGGTGGTTCAAAAGTAGTAATACTTCCCCATCGCCACGAGGGTGTTTTCATGGCTAAAGGAAGAAGTGATGCACTAGTAACAAGAAATATGGTCCCTGGTATATCAATATATGGTGAAAAGAGGATTGAGGTGATGGATCCAGAGACAAATGAAAAAATTGAATATCGTGTATGGAATCCCTTTAGATCAAAATTAGGAGCAACAATTATTGGTGGTGTTGCTAATATGCCAATTAAACCAGGTTCAAAAGTTTTATATTTAGGTGCAGCAAATGGAACAACAGTTTCACATGTATCAGATATGGTTGGACCAAATGGTTGCGTATATGCAGTAGAGTTTAGCTATAGATCAGGCCGTGACCTGACAGATATGGCTAAGAGAAGACCCAATATTGTACCTATTGTAGAAGATGCAAGAACACCACAAAAATATAGGATGCTTGTTCCAATGGTAGATGTTATATTTTCAGATGTAGCCCAACCAGATCAGGCTCGTATTGTTAGTTTGAATGCACATTTGTTTTTAAAAACAAATGGATACTTTATTATTTCTATCAAAGCTAGTTGCGTGGACTCTACTGCAAAACCTGAAGCTGTTTTCGCATCAGAAGTAGATAAATTACGTGCTGAGAAGTGTAAACCTAAAGAACAGTTAACGTTAGAACCATATCACAGAGATCATGCAGTAGTTATTGGAGTCTATCGCCAACTTAAAAAAAAAGAGTAACTAAATCTTTCATTCATGAGTACCCTAGTAAAGCACCATATTACTATATACACTTGTCTAAGACTTTCAATACACAACTTTGTTGCCTAGAACTTAGATTAAATGTAACTTTATTCTAATAAAAGTACAATAGTAAATTCCTAAGTTCTCCCCTACTGGATGCCAGTTTTTTGGCGCTATATAAACCCGTCATTACGTCGTGTTTAATTTCGGATAAGTGATTCCTAGAGGAGAAGGAGAACGTCGACTGTACTCGAACAGGATCATTTCTATAGTGAATCCGAATGTACTGAGCTACAGAACTTGACAACACCTCTATCCGTGAAGATGAGTTATCCATCCCACCATAATGGGAAGTGTAGCACATCCCTAGGTCCTCATCTTTGAGTCTCAGGGATGCGGTTTTGATGACCTGGTGGACCTCTTTTCTTAGGGGGAGGGTCCTAATGGTGTGGATGATTCTGAACGGCTTAGTCCCTAGTCCCCAGGTACTCTCCTCCTTCCTCTACCACTGGGCGGGCTGGGATCCTTCTTAGGGTGTGCACTCTTAGTTAGGTATCTCGCATGGCACCCTTTACTCATTCACCATAGTACCTAGGTCACATATGGAGTCTGAGTATAGTCCGGGTGTATATGGAGGTTTAGGTCTTGACCAGGAGCCTAGTCAGAGTAATGACTTGGCTTATCTTGACAGACTCGAGTCTAACATAATGTTGGATGATGATGAGCTGTCAGATACTGCCAAACAGTTAATACACCAAACTACCGGTAGTGTACTTCGCACCTTAACTTTTAGCGATACAGGAGGTCTGAAAGGGGCCCTTGAGAGGGCTTATACATTAAGACAAGAAACTCTAAGACACTCAAAAGATGAGATCGTAGATGCCTATAGAAGACGGGCTAGGCTAGCAGCCATAGTGTCAAGACGTAGGATAACCTTACAACACCTCAGAGCAAGATATAATGTAGTTGCAAGACTTAAACAAGGCCTAAAGGTAGCGGGACGTAATGATGGCATAGATAGCAAAGAACCTACGGGTAGTGAGCCAAACCTACAAAGACAGAGCACCTCATTAGCACCTGTGAGATTTAGTAGTAGAAGTCTATCTGATGCCATAGCATTACAGCAAATAGCAAACCTACAAATTGGGTCAACCCCAGAAACTTGATTTACAAGGGAAACACAACTAGTTATACAATCCTACTTATATACAATACTGATTATTAATACCTCACCAGTCCCTCTAGATGAATATTATAGTCTCTAGCCAACTACAAGGAATTTATTAAGGCATCTAGACTTCTGTTACTTTCGGTTTGCCATCTTCTAGTCCAATGGTAATTGTCTTAATAGCAGGTCTGGATAATGACCAAACAGACTTTGATTTCTCCGTTTGCCTCTTGGAAGCCTCTATTGACGGTAATGTACCAGCCAAACCCACATTACGACAGAACCATGCCTCTGTAATAGCATTTATCCATGCAACTTGACTATCCTTACCCAATCCACACAGCACTTGATCCACACCGTGGTATTTGAACCCTAAACATCCTGGAGCTGCATCAACATTGTAAACTGGCAGTTCTATACCTTCTAGAGCAAAAGATGCTTTTGGAATCTAAAGAAATAAACCGAAGTTGTTTGATACTACTAGTTAGTGCTTTTATACGTTAAGAATCTTACCGTATTGAAATATAATGTTAGCATATTTCCATTTAGAAATCCCAAAGAGCCGTCCATTATATCTGTTACCTCCTCACTATTTGGCACAAAAGCTAATGGTCCAATTTTCAATATGTCACATTGTTTACTACTACCTGCTTCTGCTTTTTGTGCAGCAATTTGCATTTTCTTTGCCTCCTCTACAAAATTAAGTACAGATATTTCTAAAAATGAAATATGGTGAATATTTTTATTTTGTCATACCTTCCAAAATATAAGCTTGTGCTAGAAGCACTTTAGCACGTTTAGCATTTGCTATTGCCGCTTTCTTTTCCGGGAACTTCTCTTCATTAAAATCAGTCTTGGATAATTCACCTTCAGATATACCACTCTGTTCCTGTAAATACTTGGCAATTTTTCTTTTCTCAGTAGCCTCTGCGAATAAAATATTACTTTGCAGTTTAAATGCCTCTTGAGACAGCGGACTTTCCCTAAAAGAAGTTCCAGATGGCTGAGATAATTGACCTAGTCCTTGCTTTATCTCTTCATCTTCTGAGACTTTCTGAATTTGTGTCTGTAAGAATTTTATCGTTTTATATGAAATAGGTTTCTCTGTTTTATACTCTAGCTTTGCATGGCTTAAACCTTGTAGCAGATCAAATGGGTTTGTTAAATGATATACACTTAAGCCACTAGCTAGTTCCAAACAACACAAAACTAGTGCTAATTTTTTGAACATTTTTACTATAATATATTACTAAACTTTCTCCACTGTTATTAGCTACCTTTTCATCTGCAGGGAACTGCCACGTACCGATGCATGCATGCATTGATATGGACATTGATATATTATTACATGCATATGCCGGTACCTTTATGCTGTGAGCATAAATGATTTAAATAGCTTTCAAGGTAAGACAAAAAATATTGTAGTACTAATCTAACAATCTAAGTATGAGAGTTATATTGCTAGTCCCACTTTCATTAAGTCTACTATATACGAGTGTTTATGGAAGAATAGTTAGATCAATAAACTATGGAACATTGGAACCGCAATTTTTCCCGGGCACAATTACATCACTGATTCAAACTGCAAGGAAGTTGATTGGATCTAATATTGAACCTCAGTCTATTATTGGTGAAGGAACTGCCCAAAATAAAGCTGAAGATTCAGACAAACTATACAAAAAAGTAGTTTCAGAATCTATTTCAGTATATCAAAAGGCAATGAATGATGCAAGTACAAATAAATTGAGACAAAAGGATGCAGTTAACCAAATTCCACCATTTATCAATCCTAGACCCCCAGCATGCTCAGTGCTACTGACTACAGAACTGGGATTGGCACTTGACGCCATAAATATATTTGATGTCGACTTACTAACAGCAAAGATAACAAAAGATGCACTTATTTTTATGACGGACCCACAAGACTCATTCACTACTGTCCGCAGCTTTGCACTCGATAAAATCGAAGTACCTTTAGAATCAATACAAAACAGTAGAAAATGTTTCAGAATGTACTTTGACACTGAACCAATTGTTATCTGCGCAAAATCTGATGCTCAACGTAATGAAGTAATGAACAAATTGACTGAAGCTGTAAGTTACTATTTACATTGTATTTTTCTTAAATAAATCACTAATTTTTACACTTTCAAATTCTAACTTCTTACTCCAAATTTATTTTATTTATAGGTATTCTGTATAAATAGTGGAATTACTTTAACACAATCAATTGGTAAAGTTGTTGATACAGGATTCGCAGATACAGCAATAGGGATGCCACCATTTACAACGAAAGATATAAGGTATGTTTTAAGTTGAACTATAGCCATCAAGGTTTAAAAAAATATCTATTCAACTTATGAATACATTCAAATACTTGCCTTATTTTAGATGGATTGAACAAATTGCAATGAGACAATTGCAGTATGCTGGAAAAGTTCAATCTAATGTCCTTAACTGGCTTAAATCAAGGGGAACTCAGCATGTTGTCGTTAAGAATCCATTAGGAGCTAACCCAATTATTACTGTGAATGGTGAAAAGATGGTGTAGACTACCTAATAACTACTTGAGTAGGGAAGTGGATTATTTAAAGACTATTAAAATGTCACATTGAATAGCTTCTAGTTGTATCAATAATATTTACTATCTATCAAAACCTTTTAAATTTGAGAAGTTTAATATATTAACCAAAGAGTCCTACCATTCACTAGAATTCAAATATGTTAAATGAAATCATCTTCACTTTTTATAGACTTTAATAACTTTTTTTTTGCTTATTTTTTTTGGAACCCTTAGTATCCTCAAAACTAATACCATAGGCTTCCAGACGATGTATATTCACGTTACTAGGTAATATATGTTCAGTTTTTAATTTTTTGTTCTTCTGAGCTAACTTAAATGATGATTTATTTCCATTCTTAAAATCTCTAATATATCTATTAATATTTTCTCTATATGGTGCCAATGCCTTCAAAGATACCCTTCTATTTAACTCCTTATCATCCAATTCTAACAATTCATTCAAAGTAATTCCAAAGTCTTCCTTATCAACTTTGCTATATTTAAATCTTACCCGTAAATCTCCTCCTATTATATCTTCATAGTCTAAACCATAATATTCATCCATCAATTTCTCAACTGCATCAGTCATGCCTCTAGATAGATTTGTTATTCCTTCCGGTAGGTTTGCATGTTTGGGTACTTTATTTTTCTTCAACGGATGTTCATGATTTACAATCTTGCAACACATCTTACAAAGAGTATAATTTTCGCAAGTTGTACAATCAAATTTCTTATTACCTGGTGGTATACCTCGTAGACACTGATCGCATTGCCACCATTCATATTTATCATCCAGATCATCTTCGATACGCTTCTCAAATTCTTTTCCAATATTGTGTTCACTAAAATTTCCTGCAACATTTCGTATCTTAGTTTCCATGGTATTCTTATCATGTTCTTCAATATCACTATTCAGAAGCTCTTCAAGAGATAGGATCTCCTGATTACTATTGTAATCAGAATCAAACAACTTTGCCATTTGTTGATCATGTTTAATTGGATCAAATTCACTTTCCAAATCAAGTACTTCATCAGTAATATTTTTATTATCAGAAATTTCTCTAATTTTCTTAATTTTTTCAAAAATCTCTTGTTTTTTCCAGTTCTTTAGCTGTTTAAGCTCTTCAGCCATAGCTAACTTTTCCTGAGCTTTGCGTTCTTTTTTTTCAAGCCTTTTTTGCTTCCTACGATCATCTACCTTGCGTAGTGAGGGTATATTACGAGTATACCCTTGAATCTGGGTGCCCAAATCTGGCTCTTCATATCTAAAGTTGTATATATGCTCAAATTGTTCAGCTATTTCACAGTATTCTTCATCTTCCTTTTCAATATTAATATCAAATACCTCCTCATTATTTAAACATTCCTTATTATTAAAATCTTTCCATTCTTCTCTTAATATAAAATTCCTCAAAAATTTTTCGTTTTCATCAAGTTCTTCTTCTGGCCCCCAATATCTATTTAGTGTTTCCATAGGATCTTTCACTTCAGTATTTGTAGACACAAAATCTGCAGAATTCATCCCTTCAGACATATCTTTATCTTGTGTACCCTTTCTTTGGACTAATAACTCTTCACTTCCTTCATCTTCATTGTCTAATCCCTTGGCTGCTTCTAGAAAAGCTTGTTTTATCTCTTCTTGTTCTCTATTATACTCCAACTTTCTTACCTTTCGTTGTTTCTCTCCAGATTCATTCATTTCTTCCAATATAGCCTCACGTTCATAATCTTTATATAAGTAAGGTTTCTTCTTTTTATCTATCTTCTCTACTTCTGTAGAATCGTCATCTGAATCTGAAAATATAATATTTTTGTGATCATATATAGATGGATCCCTCTTTTTAATACGGCATAAAGTATCTAATATCTTTATCTGAATATTGGGTTTTAAAAGTTCTCCATATTCATCCTCATCAGATGATGATGTATCTGATTCACTAAAGTCTTCTACAGTTTTAGCTAGCAAATCTTTAGCTTTAGCAAGAGCCTCTTTACGTTTCTTTTCGTCGTACTTTTTTTTATAATCCTCATTTACCTTTAGAGTAGTTAAATTGTCTTCAGAAAAATTTCCAGAATCTAACAAATCCATTATTTAAGACTCTAAAAATTTGAAACAAAATCTTCAAGGTAAAAGTTGACGGTAGCGCCTTTTAAGGCTTTAATATTACATTTGACTTTTAAAGTAGTGAATCTAGATTTTAAAGGGTTGAGTTATGACTTTAAGCAATATTAAGGTTTCTCCCTTAAATAAAGACTGTAGTTTAGATTTTTATGATAGTGAAGTTGGTAAGTTAAGATACTTTTTCATTATTTGCAATATTAAACTTTAATATTACCTCCATCACTTTGAAAATATCTCAGTTAAACGATTTGAACTAACAAAGGAAATTCAGGAAGAGGCTCGACTAATTGTTGATTCAGACAATGATCTAGTACCACTCTTTTGGAGAGGTGAGGAAATCAACATTATATTATCACTCTTCAAACCATATATTAACTTAAACATGTACTTTAGAAAAATATATAAACGAGGCCCCAAAAAACTGGGATAAGTTTTATAAAAGAAATAACTGCAACTTTTTCTTAGATCGTCATTGGATAGATAAGGAATTTAGCGAGCTAATACAACTGGATAAAGGGTTAGATACTACAGAAAAGTATAATGTAGATAATATGTCAAAAATTATTCTAATAGAATTTGGATGTGGTGTTGGGAATTCACTTATTCCACTACTTAATTCTATAGGCAATCTTCATTGTATTGGATTTGACTGCTCAACTAGAGCAATTACATTGCTACAAGAAAGATGGAATGTTACTTGTAATATCTTAACTAAAGATCATTTTACTTGCAAAGGTATATGCCCAATAACACGTAAAGATGACCAATGTCAACGACTAATTGGACATGTTTTTGATATAGTTTTGTGTGACATTCCCCCTAGTATATGTAATGAATGTTCTGCTGATTTTGGATTACTAATTTTTGTACTTTCAGCAATAGCCCCAAAATTTCATCAACAAGTTGTAATAAGATGCTCTAAAGTTTTAAAATCTGGAGCAATTATTCTTTTTAGGGACTATGGGAGATATGATATGGCTCAACTACGTTTTGCAAAGTCCAAGAAATCAAAAATAGACGAAAACTTTTATGTTCGTCATGACGGCACCTTTGCATATTACTTCACTGTTGAAGAAATAAATACCTTGTTTTCAGCAGCAGGATTTAGAACTATCTCAAATGGTTACTGCCTCAGAGAAGTTAGTAATAGGAAAACACAATCAAGTATGCGAAGAATATGGATACAAGCTAAATTCCAGAAACTCTGATATAATCTCACTATACACAAGTACCATTAAGTTTAACTTATTATAAACACTATTTATTGTAACTATATAATGCAAATTGAGATATATTGTAAAATTTTAGTTTGACAATATTCGCAATATCAAGAACTTTAACCACTTTTAAGCCATTACAGCGGCTATTATAAAGTGGCGCTCAATAATGCTACGCCAGCTCTTTGAGAAGTAGAGATAGCTAATTAATACAAAGAGAATACTAAATAGAAGAGATGGATAATAATCAGTCAGAAGGCCCCATACCTGGAAATGAAGGAGTAAGTGATGTGGGAAATCTAGAACAGAAACCAATAATAGATCAAGGGGCTAGTGATGAGAACCAGTATGTAACTGTAAAAGTTCGAAGCCCAGATGGAGAACAAGTTTTATATCGCATCAAGAAAAGAACTCGTCTGCAGAAGTTGATGAATTCCTACTGTCAAAGAACTGGACAGAACGAAAATTCCATCCGGTTTCTATTTGAAGGGGAAAGGCTTAGATCAGAGATGACAGCTGAAGAAGCTGGACTACAAGAAGGAGACTTAATTGATGCTATGATTTCACAAGTAGGAGGTTAAGAATACTATATAAATCCTACATAGTTCTATCTTGCATATTAAGTTTATTTATTTTAGCTTGTGTCCAATCATACAAGTACTCTGCTGCTACTGAAGCTTTGTCATCCAAAGATGGTATTGCTGGATAGGGACCAATGTATACACCTAATATAAATGTATGAGAAAAAATCATTTGGCGAAACAATACACTAGTATCAGAGATAAACATGAATATAGTACTTACTGAGAAAGTCAGCATACTGGTCTAATATCCAAGATCCCTTACCTGGTAACCAGTATGGACTTAGATACAAAGTAGCCTTTTCTTCTGAACATAATGCAGCATAAATAGTTGTTTGAGCACCCTAAGTAGTTAGATATTAAAAATAAATAATGATTAATATTTTTCATGGATATTTAAGTATGTAATATACCTCTAAGATACTTACTTTTTTGATATTCAAAAAGGCGAAGCTAAACAGTTTTAGTATATTAAAGGGGAATTTATTTGGAAATATATTCGTTATAACTGAACCAGGATTAACACATGTGCACCATGTATGGTAAGTATTTAACTGTACTTTCCTTTCACTTGATGGAGTTGAGGGTAACTGAGAAAGACCTAAGGCAGTCCGTCGAAGCTTGAGTGAGTATAAAAGTATAGCTGCTTTAGAAGCACCATAAGACTGTATACTAGGTATTTCTGCATATTTTATTATCTTCTTTAAATTAGAACCAAGTATTCTATGAATAGGAGAACATGTATTAACAACTCGAGATCCTAATGTTGCATTTAACAAAGGAATCAGAGACTCAGTAAGTAGAAAAGTTCCAATGTAGTTAGTCTGAAAAACATAACTTAAAGATAAATCTGAAGAAATTTGATTATTTAAACCAATTCCAGCATTATTGATTAGAATATCTAGACGATCATAATCGTAAATAAATCTCTTCACAAATGATTTAATTGTATCAGCGTTAGCCAAATCTATATACATATATTTTGCATATCCATAGGTATTCCCCCTTAGCGTATTAATGGAAAATGCTGTAATTACTCCCTGCTCTTTATTATTATCTGCTATAATGACACTTGCTCCATAAGCTACAAGGACTGTGGATATTTCTTTGCCTATACCACTAGCTCCTCCGGTAACTATGCAGACTTTCCCTGTCAAATCTTTCTCTGGAATTTGTACAGTCCTTAGACAAATTCCGGTAACCTTTTTAACGAAATATTTTAACCAAGTAAATGGTAATACTTTAGACAATAGACAAATAAACAGTATATATATATATCCTATTATAACTTGAGAAATTAGCCACCATAAGAATGCAATTCCCAGTATAAATGAGATATTAATGTAGAATAAACTTTCACATATATAATACCTGAAGTATTGATACAAATCACTCATAGGAAATCTCCAAAAGTAAGATAAACTTTACCAGAAATAAGCCAACATTACATTTAATAGTCTAAGCGGGTACTAAATCTAAATAAGTATACTTTTGTACAATTATATTCTTCTTATCAACAAAGAGGAGTAGAGAATTAGAGATCTTATAAATAATAGTACAAATATTAAATAACTGAATATCTATGTCTGTTCTGAGAAGAAAAGAGAAATTATGTGTGAAGATATATAATAAATACAAGTTAGTTTAAATATTTATATATATATATATATATATAAGTTTAAGATAGGAAATAATTCTAGGACTTATGTAAAGTATCATATAAACTACAATACCCTTGTTCTAAGATCATCGAGCTTTTTAAAGATTTCCTGTATAGAGATATCCAATGAGGATGCAATGCGAGCTTGCACATCACTGCTATATGATGTAAACGTTTCGCACAAGTCCCCGTCAATAACATTTAATACAGGTGCATAATATGATCTAAACATCAAGTGATCTCTCGACATTAGTGATGGACTTTCATTGCGAAGAAGTAGTTCCAATTTGCATAATAGGTCTACGTCATCTTTATTTGTAATAGGAGTAAGAGTGCCAATACTACCAAGTATTGTTCCAAAGATCAAAGTCTCTACTCCAAGAGGGGATAGTTGGTTTTTGTGAATACAAGTAACCAGGTCTCCTACATGGAAATGAGCAACTGGATTAATTTGATAAGGTTTCATGTAACTTGATGTATTCGTTTGACTATTAAAGTTTGATGTAAAGTCGTAATTGCTAGATGCTTCTGTAGGTACCCTACAGACAATAAGATTGTCGAATTTGTCACTCGTAATTACTGTATGGTAGTCTAGAATTTCACAAGCCGATGTTAACCAACGAGGCATAATATCATTAGCTATAATAGAAAGCCTATTTTGAACTGAATGATATTTAAAGATAATAACGCCATGGCGAATGTCTCCAGCAAAAATACGATCATTTATAACCTTTAACCAAACTAAAACTTCTGGTATATTTCGATATTCACACTTTTTTAAAAGTTTCTTTTTTCCTAAGGAATATATACGAAGAGTTTTATTAATTGATACTAGTAAGCGACCTCTCCAGCCTATCATACATGTTGCAACATTTTCAATTGGTGTAACATGAACTAACTTAAGATTAAAGTTGGTATCATAATTGTAAACTTTAATAGTAGCTCCTAAAGTACTACTATTTTCATTGTACTCTTTTCTAAGTTTCATCCCATAAGTTGTTCCGACAACTAGACAAGGTAGGTCCATTTCATCAAATTTGCAAACGCATGCTGAAATGCAACCTTCATTCACATCTAAATATAATAACTGTTCTGTAGTTTTAGTTGTAGAATTCACAACTCTAATACATGATCCCCATATACCATCCCCAGCTAAAAAGCTACCCACTTCACTTTCTGGAAGTAAAGCATTATCACTTCCTGGAATACCCAGTATTTTATCTATAGAATCTTCTTGCTTAGCAGAGTTTGTAGTATCATCAACATCCATTACCCCTTCATCAGCCGTATTTATTGTAGAATGACTACTTAATTCATGTTTAACCTCAGTTAATACTTCATTCTTAGTGCCTATTTCTTCAAGACTTTTATTATCATCATCATACATCTTCTGTAGAGCCTCAATTATCTCTTTCTTTGTATTGTAATCGAAGGCATTATGATCAGTCTCAATAATTGCTATCATTTGGCTTTTTGGAATATCCAAAATACCTGAAACCATCAAAGTTTCCAAGCCACAGAATAGTTGTGGAGGTGGTAGAAATAACAACTTTCTGGGAGTATAGTTTAATTTTATTATTGAGTGGGTGAATGTACCACTATCGTCATATAAAACTTGAAATATTACAAGGGTTGTACCTGAAACAGCTACAAAACCATTTTTGAACTGTTTTGTATGAAAAGGTGCCACAGTATCTAGAGTTCTATATTGAATAGGTATATAATTCAAACTCCTACCATTATGATTCACAATCCAAGGTCTGTTTGCCATACAAAAAGTACTCAATTTATTGTATTCACCAATACCAACTCGTACCATCTTGATACTTTTGCCTCCTAAAAATCTACTTCTATTATCACTTAATGTTCCATTTAATTCATCAACTATACAGCACAACAATACTCCATTATTCAATCCAATTAACAAGTATAAGGAGTCATTCAGTCCTGGTTTATATAAAACAATATTTTCAGGAATACTAGATGCATTCGGCATCACTTGTGTGGATGTCTGTTTGAGTTTCTTATCAGCAGTATTTATCCAATAAACACGTACTGAATTATCAGTAGATGTCCCTACTGCAACATATTCACGACACAATTTAGTAGGATATATTAACTGTTGTATAGAAATGCAAATAATGTCATATGAAACTTCACGATGGCACAATTCTGTTAGACCCATAATAGAATTTGTAGTACCAGATATTAAGTCTATAGTGTTCATTTCCAAAATAACAATATAACCACCAGAAAGTGCCAGTGATATCTGACGTCCATTGGAATCAGCTGCTACAATATGACGACCATCTGGAGCTTTCCACTCATAAATTTTCTCTTCTGTTATTAGCTTAACATAAGTCTCTAAGATCTGCAAATATGAATTCTTCAACTCCATTGATGATGCATATATTGTACTCTCAGAAAGTGTAAATGGAGAATCACTTATTTCTTCTACTTGTTCTCCAACAGATAATACTAATGTTCTATCTATAAATGAGATAATAATGAAACTGTGATAATTCCCTTCATCTTCTAATGTTTCTGATGTTTCTTTATTTAAAATATATGAGGTACCTCCTTTTTTCAGTGTCCATATAAAACGTGGTCTACCAGGTAAAGGTGTCTCAGCCATTTCTTCCACGGCTTTACCGTAGGTACAAATTCTTAGGGTTGATCTTGGGCCTCTACCACAAGCAACATAGATTTGTGGACCAAATTCTCCTGAACTATCTGCTATTTTCATGTCTATAATTGGACTTAAGGAGTGCATTATATCTACCTTTCGTATACAATGACAATTTCTTGGGCGAAAAAAAACCTTTTCATAGCTGTTTATCGTATTACCAGCTAGGACAGATATAGATGATGAATAGGAATCATTTTCATCATCTCCTAGCGTTAAAAATTGGTAATTTGAATGATTCCCAAACTCGTGAGCTGCAAATAAAAACCCCGATCTTAAAACTAGCATAGAATTACATAAAGGAATAGTATCATAGTAATATATTTTTATTTTATTTACTATACCTTCATTGTGCATAAATTGAACTCGATAAATATCTCCACATTCTGACTGAATCAAAATAAAAAAAAACTTCCGTAGCTTGTGTAAAGCTGAACTAACTATTGCTGTACCAGCATCATTTGGAGCTCCAAATCTTTGTGGATACGAGCAAAATAGTACGGTATGATCAATATTATAGTAATATAGACCTTTTTGGTCGCATACAAGTACACCACCAGGACCCTCTGAACCACCAGGAACAGATAACACTAAATGAGATGTTAAAGATATATTAAATGCACTTTTTCTAATCACATGATTCAAGCCCAAATCTACCTCCCAAAATATCAATTGACGTTGAGTACAATCATCTATTTGAGTATCATAGGCTTGTTCTATTGTTGCAAACATTGGATTGTCATATCCAACATCTACTGCAACTAAAGAAAAACAAATCATATTACTTTTGTGTACTTCAATTGGTGATGATATATTAATAGATTTTGTGTCTTTATTCTCAAAATTTAGTGTATATACGAACTTCTGTCTCTCAATTGCAGATATCATGATGCTTCTACCTCCTGGATCAACTCCTAAATATTGTCCTGGAACAATTCTCCTGCACCCAGATTTACCATAAGGCTCTGAATGTAATTGTACAAATAGCTTGTTTTCTTTCTTATATTCCAACAGTACAATATTCCCACTATCACTAGTTGCTACAATGAAGTCCCTTGATGATCCAATTAAACGGAAATTTGCTATACATCGTATTAAGCTAAACACCTCCATCCTACATACACTTCCAATACGACCCGTTGATGTATCAATTTGCAATAATTCTAAAGATCGACCTCTATTTACAACTACTTCATGAGCTCTAGCAGCACTATAACTTCCCTGAATTGCACCTAGTATAGCACCTTGAGGTTCCAATGTCAACGAGTAAAAATAGGGCATATTTAAATCACCTAATAGGCTGCTTAATTAATTTGGAAATTCGCCACTATATCTTCTCTTTCGTGAAGTAAGTCCTAGAGATTCGTCTGTATCTGCCTTATACTGGATCCTTCAATAATAGGAGATAGTACTACCTGCCTTATTAACACTGGGTACCGTCTCAAGGCGGTAAAATGAAAATGCCTTCACACTAAAATCTTGATCTGTAATACTATAAATATCATAATTGGCATGCCAATATCATTTCTAAAGTTTATCAGAAATATCACAAATATATGTTGAGTTATTATATACTATTATTGTTCATTTATTTAAACTTAATTGTTTATAAACATTCATTTCAAAATGTCAGATATTTATAGACTAAAATTTTAGTTAATAATTTTCTTGCCAAATTACATGCATTTATTTTGTCCCAATTAATATTTAGTACTGTAAAGGGTTACAGATATTACATATATGAAAATATTTAAAAGCAGTAGGTTCATAATAAATATCATGTCCCAATATCTATCTAGTTATCTAAAGAAAAATCCTCAAAGTTAGATAATTTGAAGAATCTCTTCTGTAGAAACTTAGTAAAATTGGATAACACTAAATACAACAAGAGAAATAAATATACCGAGGAATAGACACATTCAAATTAAAAGTTTCAAGCTTAAGAAGGTATTAGATAAAGGCAAATATTAATTTATCTGACGAACTAGGAATTGATTTACTTAAATAAGAGGAATAGTTCACTAATGTTAATCTTGGATATTTCTTGATCAAAATTCTATTACAGTTCGATAAATAATAAAGAAAATATTAATAATAAAAACACATTTTGAACAAATTGTTTAAGTCTAAAAATCATTAAAATATATTTTTTTTTTTTGCTATTTAGAGATATATTGAATATTTTAATAAAATAAATGATCCTCGTACATGAGCTTAAAAACAAAAAAAAAAAGAAAAAGCGAAATTAGTAGCACAGACAATGAATATTAAATACAAAACTCCAAATTTACTAACTTTGTTGTTACTGGTTTGCTTCATAACTGTTTCAAGACATAACAGCCACGGAGTATCTAAATATATGGGCACTTCTATTAGTCTACTTAGATATAAAGACAATATGGATTACTACGAATTTAGTGAAAATATACCAAAAGATATTGAATACAATTATATTTTAGTTGGAGGAGGAGTATCAGCCCTTATATCAGCAAGAAGTATTTTGGAAAGTCTTAATAACGAAAAAATAAATATTTTGCTTGTTGAGAGAGGATCGAAATACATACAAAATAATTCGGATAATAAATATAATCCACTTGAGCAATTATCAGAGGATATAATAACAAGTGATGGATTTGTTATTAAACAGTCTAAAGTGGAAGGTGGAGTAACAAGTT
This sequence comes from Cryptosporidium muris RN66, assembly GCF_000006515.1. NCBI lineage: Eukaryota > Apicomplexa > Conoidasida > Eucoccidiorida > Cryptosporidiidae > Cryptosporidium > Cryptosporidium muris. The sequence goes on along the minus strand of NW_002196570.1, from coordinate 977,667 downwards.
ATGGTAGTGTGCCTTTTATCCCAGAAGATCCTGTGGAAGGTAATTACTATAATAGCATAGAAAGTCACTGGGATAAGCAAAGGCTTCAAGAAGCATATGAATATGTTAAAAGTGTGGGAGATCTTGTACAACCAAATATTCAAACTTCATGGGTAATATCTCTAGAGCGTGCATTTAATGAAAGTAGAACATTTCCTATAGATTATGATAGATATCAGGTTCATCACAATAAACTATATTATCCAACGAATGAAAATCAGATTTTAAAAGACCAAGAGTATTTAGATCAAAGTTCATCTCATTTAGTTCCTCACACCTTTGTAACATATGGATTTAGACGTGGTAGTAGTAGAAGAAGTGCAACTAATTTGCTCAACGCTAAGTATTTATATAACCAAGGAATAACATTGTACAAAAAGTACAATTTCACTGTAGAAGAAGTAGAACTAGTAGAATTGAAGAATAAACTGAATGATAACGATAAAAACTCGTCTTTTTTTGCTAAGTGTATACTTGGACGAGAGTCTTCTAGTAGTAGGAAAATAGTCAAGTACTGCGTTAAAGATACTACTGGGCGTATCATCCTTGCTGCAGGAGCAATAAATACACCAATAATATTACAAAAAAGTGGAATAGGGTCGGCTGAGATGGTGAGGAGTGCTAATCCAAGATTACAAAGTCCATTAATCAGAAATGAGCATATAGGAAAGAATCTAAAAGACCATCCCGCACTTCATGTTTTTGGAGTATTTAGAAGTATTGAACTACCACAGAAATATTTACCAAGTTCTGATGCACTATTCTCTACCAAGTCATTTGGATCAGAGTGTGTTAGGACTTCTGACAAAGACGATATTTTTCATGGATGTAAAACAGTAGCTATATCAGAGTTTGAAGGTTTTAATAAAATGGATCTTTTGCATAGAAAAAACATAAATTATGAAGGAAATAATTATAAAGATAATTTCATCCAAATAGCAGAGCAATGTAATTCATTGATTAGAGGTGTTTCAATATATGCTGCAGAGCCCTATAGTAGGGGTGAAGTTGTGTGGGATGCAATGTTTGGAAAGCCAATTGTCCACCTTGGACTTTTAGACGACCTGAGAGATATACAAACAATGGAAGCTGCATATAGACGTATTCTCCGTATATTTAGATCTGCAAGTATTACTTCACTTTTGCTATCAAAACCTGTTCCAAATTCTAATAAGAATGAAAGTTTAATAGAAACTAACTTTTTTGATAATTCTAGAAGCATTTCTAATTTATTTAATTTTACAAAATCTGAAAATAACTATAGAAATGATGGTAACAAAAAAATATTTCATCAGAATCAAATGAGAACCATTTATGATATCTGTAGTTTGGTTATTAATAATGCTGCTAGCGAAAGAAAAAGTGCAATAATGAGACTTAGTGAAACATTTAGATCAGAACAGTTCAAAAGTTCCTCAAATTTATCTAGAAATTTAACACATAATGCAGGAATTCTAAATAGGGGGACTAGATTCTTCAACAATTCGAAAACAGAAAAGCAGTACTATGAACCGAGTTTGGAAGATCATCTCCCTCTTTTAATACCTTCAGTACCTCAACATCCGGAGGAAATGAGGCAATTTGTCATTGATCAGATCACTCCTAGTAATCATTTCACAGGAACTACAGCTATAAACTTAGTTGTTGACCCTGAATGTTTTAATGTGAAGGGTGTGCGTAATCTACATATACTTGATAGTGGTATATTAAGCAGGCCGACGCATGCTCATCCAGTAGCAACAACAATGGTTCTTAGTAGGTACGCAATGGTCAATATTTTAGGTAGTGAACCAAATTGCAAACTTGAGTTACAAAGTAATCAGGGCGACGTACACCACATTAATGCTGTAGAAAAGAATGTAGATGCAAATACAACTTTATATAGCTAATAAGAGAGATATTCCACACTGTTGAAATGCAAATATATACAGCGCGTATATCAGGTCAATTTTTTATAATTTATTACATGTATGAGACTACCAAACAAATTTAATTTTCATATAATTCAAAGTGAAAAGTCAGGTATTACTAAGCTAGGAATAGAACTCTCGTTGATTGGGTATGCCAGATAATGATTGTATTGAGGAATTAGGTGGAGTACCGGATGATCCTTGAGGGTGACTTGGTGAACCAGATGTTGTGCGATATGCCGCCATATCAACGAGATATTTCTGTTTGACATCCTGTGCTTTACGTTCCCAGGGTGCCCTTTCAATTTCAGGGAGATTCTTCCACATTTCAGCTAGATCCTTTATTTGAAGAGATCTACTCGGATCCTTTTCTCGCACCTTTTGCCTTATGTGTTCACACCACAGAGTATAAGCATTATGAGGTCTCTTGGGTTTATTCGGATCCTCTAATGGTTGCCTTTGTATGGGTCTCTTAAGTTGCTTTTGTTGATGCAAAACTTTAGGCCTCCATTGTGTTCCTGTTCTTTGTGAAACTCTAAGAGCTAAATCTACACTAAAGTCTGCAATTTCGCATATAATATCAACTAATAAGTTGGATGTAGGTTCATATTGTCCCTGTGAAACTATAATATTTGTCGCTGATTGTTGGTTACCTCCATGTCCCTGGGATGGAACATGAGAAGCTGTTGGAGATTGACCTCCTGGGCCATGGTTAGATCTGGGGGGAACCATCCCCGGACTTGTATTACTTGAGCTTCCTTGCATAACTGACCCTAGCTGCATAGGAGAACCCATTGGAGGTGAAGTTAACACTGACATACCTGCTCCTGATACTGTACGATGTTGCATCTGAGGATGGTCATGCCCCTGTAGGGGTGATAGCGTATGATGATGTGGTTTATGCTCCAGTTTTGCAAAGTCTAGTTTCAAAAAGTTATTTGAGCTTTGTTACTTGATATCCAGGAAATTTAGTATGAAAGATAAAGATACAATGATTATTTCCCCAATATATCTTATGCCCAAATTCCTGAAAATTTTATACCCTAACAAGCCCAGTTTTTAGCAGATCAAGTAACAGTCAAATATTTGCAATTTTAAATAATTGCACCAATAACTTTTAGTCATTGATACGTCTATTGGAGACGGTACATGGGAACCGCCACTGTATTAGGTAGATTACTGATTTCCAAGTAGAAGTACTCATACGAATTTGTTGCAATGGATTTTAGCTGAACATTGGAGTTCATATATTATTAGATACAATCTTAGCATAATTAAGAATTTACCTGCTTATTTCCTACATAATCGTTTAAAAAAAAAGAGAGGAGATCGAAATATTAGCTATTAAAATTATTTTGTAGATGCACTTTTTGGACATTTACCTTAAGCACGTGCACATAGTGGTAATCTTAATTATTGCTTGCAAGGAGTAACATACTATTCTTCTCTAGCTTCATAAAATTTCCCAATATTTCATCATAAATATTTATATAGAAATTCCAGCATTATGACCGCTAGATTCACCTAGGCGCCCTGCATCTATCCTGCATTTTAAATGCAACTCACTTTTGAGCTCTAAAACTACAATATGAGTGCTACTATTAATAAAGAAAATTTTTTAATTCTATCTGAGAAACACAAATATTATAATGAATATGCTGGAATAGGCACACCTGATATTAGCACAAGCCCAGGGACACCTTCACCAGATTCACTAGAAGTTAGTACTATGTCATCTCTCTGGACATATAAAACTAAGCTGGATAGAATCGAAAATACTATTGATTATATTAAGCGTGAATACCTTTCTGAGATATCTAGTTTGCAAGATAGGTATAATTTAGCCACTCTTGATACAATGGAAACAAATATAAAGGAGCTACGAAAAAAGTATAATTTAATTTTTTCAAAGTATGAGGAACACCAAATAAATAAGATCATCCAGATAACTAAAAAATCGCAAGTATCTCTCATAAATATACAGAATTTAGTTGATAAAATAACACGACGTAATCAGGAAACTGAAATTGAGCAGAACTTTAGATGTACCACTGAATTGAGTAAACTTGAGTTGGAGATTGAACTAGAAACTTTAAAATTAAGGTTGGATAGAGATATCAAATTTAATATATATCTTACAGTTTGTAATGACAAATTGAGAGAAAAATATAAGGAGTTATCAAAAATATATGATACACTTGAAATGTATCATGAAAGTAAAAGTAATTATTTGAGAAAAGAAAGTAATGAGACATATAGAACCGGAGATAGTTTATTAAATAGAGATTTATCAGATAATCAGAACATAATAGATTTATTGGTTTTTGAAAATGAGCTGCAAGCTGAAATACTGGGATATTTTAAAAACCTAAAATTAGTATTTTCCGAAAGTTGATATTGTATATAGATTAATTATATATTATAAAATTGTGCATTATTTATAAGTTAGGTAAATATCATGTAAATTTATTGAGTATTTGCATAAAGTTACTGAGTATCTCATACTAAACAAGCACATCTGGTTCTTTTACATCTTTTGGCGGTATATACACTCCACTTTTAAAAATACACTTAGTATTATATGAAGTAGATGTATTCCATAACTTCATAATTCAAGTGAAATGGTTGAAGCTGGGGCCAATAGAAGGGCTAAAAGGTATGCATTAGAGATACGTCAGTGGCTTGATAGCCTACTTAACGATTCAGATTTATTGGAGTGCATTGAATTCGAATCAGAGTATACCGTTGAAGGTCTATCAAGAAAGGTCAAAGAATATAAGAAGGAGAATGATTTATATAAGAAGGAAATTGAAGATTTGAACCTTAAGGTACAAGAAGCATCGGAATTTATGTTAAATAAGAATCGTTTATTAAGTATTACTCAAGAATACAGTGATTACAAGAGCAATATGACAGCTAAATTATACGAAGAAAGTAGGAAATATGAAGAACAACAAGAAAAACTAATAGGAATGGAACTTCACTATGCTAAGTTGGAAGGAGTCAATAACAGTTTGTCGAAAATGAATGAAGATCTAAGGTACAATTTAGAGAAAAAGACTAAGGAGATCCATAACATTCTACAGGAGAAAATTAATACTGATAACTCCTTGAAAAGAATAGAGAGTGAGATGAAATTTAAGATAGATAAATTGATATATGAAAAGAATGAATTAGAGAAGCAGAATAGTGAACATTTAAATATACTAGAAATAAACAAGAAGGAAATAGAGAATATTTACATGCAAGATTTGAAAGAGAAAGATTTACAAATACAAGGGCTCCACGAAGAATGTTCTCACAATAAATTTCGTATTACAGAACTTGAGAGATTATTGAAGATGGCTGAAAATGAGCAATTAGTTGCTAGAAACTACCGTTCATTGATAGAGCAATACAAGCAAAGATTACAAAAATTGGAGAATGTAGAGAAAAATTATTCAGAGCTACAAGATAAATGTAATAGCCTTGAAAAAGTTACCAAGCAGCAAAATGAGAGATTAGAAGAGGCTCAAACTTGGTTAGAAAGGATGATTGAATTAGAACAAATTAATAATACGATTTCTCAACAATTAAAACAATGGGAAACTATGGCATTAAAGTATACACAAAATCTAAATTTTAAACAAGAGAGTAGTAATAGTAATGGCACAAATGATCTAGCTCTTGACACTTTAGATAGATGTGGAGATACTGATGATAATCCCGTAAAAAGTGAAAATTCATATAGTACTATCTCACCAACTAGTGTGCTTAGTGCAATTTTTGAATTCCAAAGGAGATATCAGGACATTGTTGTTTCTAAAGCAGTATCCGACTCGGCAAAAATTGAGCTAGAAGATAAACTTAGGAAACTAGAAGATGAACTACAAAACAGCCAGAGAGATCTTAAACAATTGAAAGATGAATTAAATATAAAAAGAAGAGAATACAATAAACTACTAGAAAATAGCAAAAAACTAGAGTGTGAACTAAAAATTGCAATGGAATGCCTATCAAAAGAAGGGAAGTTTGGAAAACCAAACCCTAATCTCTTGAATGATGAAAACAATATTAATAAATTGGCATCAAATACAGAAGTAGATTATACTGGAAGAGATATAAGTGAAGTAAAATTATTAGAAGAGAAGATGAAGATTATTACTCATTTGGAGAATGAATTAAAGTTGAGGAATGATGAGATTAAGGCTTATTGGAGTATTAGAGTTGCTTATGACACCTTAGCTCAAGAGAGAGATTCACTCGTTGAATCTTATAGCATGTTACAATCACAAAATAATGACCTAAAACAGCAACTTTTGCTGATAAATGACAAACTAAAGAAAGCTGACAAAGACTTTAATGAAGCTAATGTGGTTTTAAGTAGAGAGGACTTGAGAGATGTGGAAGAAAGATACCAACAGGAACTTCAGCGTAACAGAACTTTGAATGAGTATTATATAACGGAAAAGAATAACTTGATAGATGTCATTGCAAATATCCTTGGATGGAGAATAGAGATGACCTGTGTTGAAGGTGGTCTAACCGCCTATAAACTATCTAATATATTTTCGCAACATAGTGGGGAATTGGTGTTTGTTATACGTCCAGCACCTACAGTTAGAGGCAGTATTTCTACTCATATCCAATCACAAAGCTTATCCCAAAGTAATGTGACAAACTCAGCACTTCTTATAAATGAGACCGTCGCGGCTGAGATGGAAGAACAGCTTACTCTAGATTTCATTGGTTATTATGCACACAAATTCGAAAACGATCCTAATTGGGCATTGCAGCTAACTGCAACTCAGTCATATCCAGCTTTTATGTCTTATACATGCTTAGAGGAATTTCATCACATTAGACTTCCCAATTCGGATAACCCAGAAGAATAATATGCAGATTTTAAGACTCAGACAGTATAGTACAGCTCTAGATACTAGTCACTAGTAATATTTACTAGAACATAATTCAAGAGTCAAGCATATATTATTAAAGTATAAATATTGTACTTGCTCACCAATGAGAGATTTTGCAATTAGTTATCTCCTAATGATAGGTGAACAAAACGTAATTATTAATATTGCATCCCTGGGTATACGCCGAAATGGTACATGACTTGCTTCTACATTAATGGCATAACCATCATGAATCAGACAATAGGAGAAACCTTTAGACGAGACAAGGTGGATGCTCCAAACTAGCAATGTTTAGCAGAAAAGAGAATGTAACCGTGCAATAGAAGTAACTCCCTTGGGAAAGTTCAAAGCTGAGCACCAACGATCACGTTTATACTTTCATATTGCATCATTAAATACGAGATAATGGGATAAGTAGCCATAATAACTCGACTCAAACAATGCACTATTAATAATAAAGTTAGTATTGACTAAGAATCTTTCTAGAGGACTTCCAAAGGTTTCAAGTACTTCTCTCCCAATTAGACAATACATATACATTACAATAATGCCCCCTCCCGCTACACCGTTTTTAGCGCTTTTTGAATAATTATGACGTTTGGAAGCTTAATAGCATACACTAGAGTTTATCTATTTAGTAATGATACGTTCAAGAAGATGTAGGAGTACTAATTTGACGGATATAAGACCTAACTTGAAGAAAAGTAGGGTTTCACGCGAGAATTTTGATTATAGACACTTGCCCTTGCAAAGGTTGAAGCAAAGGTTACTTAATCTAGATGATAAATCTACTGATACGAGGAAGATAGCTATTGAACTGATAGAGGCAGATCTAAATTTAATAAAAGAGCTGTTTGGTGGGCATGTAACTATGTCGATTAACTACTTTCAAGTTCTGAAGGAAGATAAGGTTTGCATGAGAAGTGAGAACAAAGTGGGATCTCAACAAATCCTGCAGAAAATAGAACTTATAGGAAATCAATTATCCCGTGATACTTCAACCAGTGATTTCCAAGTATCATATGGGCAGAATCAGGATTTTGAACGGAGATCAGAAAGCAATGAGATATTATTGAATTCGCAAGTACAAAGCCAAGTTGAAACAAAAGCTTTAGAGAGTTCACTTTATCAATATCAAAATAAAGAATATTCTAATCAAATAAAAGGGAATGGGGATCAACAATTGCATAGTGAATCAATCCAATCCTTGGTAAGATGTGAAGATTATAAATATGAAGCTAATCATTACCCAAATAATAGATCTCTAACTTCAAAATATACTGAGCAATCTACAACACAGCAGGAACATAGAATCCCAAATCAGAAGGATATGGGAGTACTTCAAAATAAAGTATATGGGCAGTACCAAATAAAAGAAATAAGGTACAGAAATATAGGGAAGATGACAGACAATATGAACTCAACGCAAATAGATATACCAATACAACAGAACACAGAAGTGCAAAATTGCACTGAGGATAAAAAAAAGAAAGTTCACAAAAGTGAACTAGCAGTAGATCCATTTCAGCCTCAAATTCGTCCTTCTAAATCGCATAAGCAAACCCGTAGTTACTATTCTAATTTCGATTCAAATAGCAATTATTATCTAATCCCCAAGTTTCCAAATGTAACTGGGAATGTACCTACTTATATACATTCTCAGGATTCTCCCCTGTTGCAGAACTTTATCCCAATTCAAACTAATATGACACCTGCATTTGCACAGGGAGTCATACTGAATAACCAAGGACCTGATATAAACCAAGAAATTCCTGTTAATATACACCCTAATATAAATAGAAGTGGATATCGAATAAACCCAAGTTCAAATATGGGTTTTCCCCTTGATTCTTTAAACTATGAAACAACAGGCTCCTTAACATCAAACAAGCTTTGGCACAATACCTATACCCAGAACATCTCTAGAAGCTGCACACTGCCTTCTTCGAGTTATAGTACAGTATTTCCAGTACAAAACTATGTCTTGAACCCACAGAATGTGCACCATGAAGGTTTAGATACTTCAGAAACATTTAATTCCACGAATTTAATGGGGCGAAACAAAATCTCCTCTACAGTTCCACTTTTAAATGTAACTTCTGAGTATACCTTAAATAAAGTGCCTAATGCTAATGTTCCAACCTGGAACAATTTCAGACATCCTTGACTTCTTTTAAAGGTATTCCATGCCTATATGAAGTTCAAGATCAATTCTTTAAATTCCGGTGTTTACTGTCATTTTGTTATTGAGGTTATATACTTACCAACTTGGTTTTCTTTTAGGTATAGAGAAGATAAGATACTACCTGCAATTTACTGGTTGTTGGTCAGGTTCAATATAAAGTGAGTAATTGTCGTGGTAATACTTGAAAGGTTATGTCAAGTACTTTGAAATTAAAGGAGATCGCTGAACTACTCAACTTCATGAACTTACGCGAGTTAATATGCAAAACGAATCAATATTAGAACAAACTGAAATTAGTGAGATTAGTGATGAACTTAACTATTATACTCAAACCAAGCTGAACAAATCTACAAAATTAACTGGAGAAGTAATGTTATTAAATATGAGATCAGGTTCTCATATTTGTATTCTAAAAATCAGTTCCATTTTTAATGGATACATCTTATATAAATGGAGTAGTCATTGATATTACAGATGTGGAACTAACGAATATAATAAGGAATGGTTATATGTTAGAACTTAGTAATAAGGATTTAGTAATACATTGTTTCAATCATAGCAAGCGATAATTTATACTGAATGAATATAAAAAGAATAGTTACAAATAATTTGAATTTGATATTTAAGTATAGAAGAAGGTAAAATATTGTCAAATTAAAGTGGTTGTTTGGTTGTATGAATGAGAAAAAATATAAGAGTATCCTAAATACCACAATCTTTAAGAAGCCATAACCAGAAGCAATTAATTTTACGATGCAACAATTTGAAGAGTAAATTTTGATATAATAAAAAGTACAAATTTAGTTCAAGTCTATTTTTAATTGCCCCATTTGCACTTAGAACATTTGATAAATCGGATTTTACAATACCATAGCTTTAAATAGTTCCTACACTAACTGAAATATAAAATCCAGTTGAGTATAACTTTTCAGAATCTAGAAGTGGACAATTAACTCAGGATTTTAGAATTTACAATTATCCCAACTTGCACAATAACAAAGTATCAATGTATGTCCACTACTGATGCTTGATGAGTCAATTTTGAAATTTGATATATTTGATAATTAAGCTCACAACGAATATTATCAGGACATTGTAGACGATTACAGCAATTATGTAAACATATATGGCACTTCCACTATACTATGTATTAGTAGTTATATTGGTTTGGATTTACTATTTGTATATACTTTATTGAAGAACTATACAGAATGTAACTAGGGCTCAAAAATTACCAATTGGAATTGTTCATATTGATACAAATAACTACAAACTGGTGTGAATTATTTAATTAGAATGCGTGGCATTAAAAAGAGTATGTGGTTCAAAGATTAGAGAGCTTTGCCAAAGTATAGTAGTCATGTGATTTCTGGAGCATTCAATAGTACTTTCATATTACTATTTAGGGCACTGAAATATTATACTTACTACATACAACTCACATCCTATGATGAGATATACTTCTAACTAATGAGTGAACATAAATATAGTAATGCTTTAGATATTATCATTGAAATTAAGAGATGTATGTTTGAAGAAACAAATGAAGTAATATATGATTATTATTTTGAATTGATAGAATATTTTAATAATGAACAAGAATCAAACTTAATGGAAAGTAGTGCATCTATAACTTCAGCTTTTTCTAGTAGCTGCTCTTGCTTTCCTTCTTTCACTACATTAATTTATGGATATATAGAATCGAATTATATAATTTAAATAACAATCCCATTTAACTTTCTATATAGTCCCAACTTCAGCTTATCTCCCAAAATATTAGAAACTAAACATTAAGAAAATATGGAAGACAAATCTAAATTCAGTAACTGCGTTAATACAATGGAATTTTATGGAGATAACCATACATATAAGGAAGTGTTTCATCCACATAATAACAATAAATTTAATTGTCCTTGCTATTTCTACACGAATAAAAACTTTATTTTAGACATTTTAGGATGAATTATTGGCAAAAAAACTATTACAAAAGTTATGAATTCATTGCTTAGAAATAGAGAAATACAATGAAGCTAAAGTATTATTTAATTAATTCAACAGTAATATATCTAATGGACACTACTTTTCTGATGAGTACTTGTAATCAAGTTTATTGGTGTTATGGTAAATTGAAGTATTAGACTATCTTCTTACAAAGATCTACTAATACTACTAGGACGATTCTCTAATGAATAAATTAACAGAATGAAGCTTCATATGGCTCAGTTGCATAGGAATGTGACTACTTCCGTAGTACTGAAACTGTACTAAATTTGCTTTATAGGTCTCCAGAGTTCAAGCAACATAAATATGGTCATGGATACTATAGCAAAATCACTATTTGGGAGTCTTTATTAATCAATAGGAAAAGATTTGTAAATTACTTAGAAGAGGATAAATATTGCTAAATGCAAGTGCAAATGTGCTTAAATATAGTTAATTAAAGATAGAACTTTTTACACATTAAAGTATTTATAGGACACATACCTCTTACTTAAGTATAAGAAATGCAAAATATTTTTGGATTGAATGTAAAGTTATCAAAGACTGTACTTTCTAAACCAGTAAGAAATCTGAATTTGCAATATGGATAGTTTAAAATAGACAATTACAGTACTCTAATACCAAAGATAAGTTGTACCAACGCAATACTTTAGAATGGGATAGTACTAACGATATGGAAACCAACGAAAAACAATATTCTGAAAGTTGCAATACTTAATTTTACTAGATATAATGCCCAAGAAGTCAAATTACACAAATCACCAATACAAGATTTCAGCCTAAGAAATGAGTGTTTAGAGCATAAGAAGCACAATTTAGTTATTTTGGTTAGTGACAACTATGAGACACCTATACTGACAATTAAACTTAAAGAATATGATGAAGATCAAGAAGCACTTAATATCAAGACTTTTCACTTATGTTGCAGAGAAACTTGTAGCTGCCTGTAGTCCTTATCATCCAATAGAGGACTGGAGTATACTGTTGCTTCTTTATTAACTATGAATAATCCTCAAATAAGTATTTAATATCACCCAATATTCTCTAACTTGGAAGAACTTCTCCTAAGATAGATAACTCCTATAAATATAAGAACCTATGATTTGAATATCCTCAAAATATTGAGTACAACACAATTAGAGGTTGCTAACTTACCTCATCACATCATTTAACCACCACTGGCCTGAATTTAAGATTGAGTTCAAGTGTAAAATTACAAATTTCAATAACTACAATATCTTCTCTACTATCTAGATAAATTATCTTATAGAAATATAGAACTCTACTATATTCTAGTTAGATTTGTATGTAACACCAAAGTACCCTACTATATATATTGTTATATAGCAAGAAATGAATAGTTAATTTTAAGAAGAGAAAATCATCTCCACTTGCCATCAATGTCGCGTTCCTTCTGATTTGACCACATAGTGCGACGATTCTGGGTATTACTACGCGTTATACTTGGTCCATCACTTTTATTCCCAACTTGTCCAGACTTATTGCTATCCCTACTGTTCATCCTTCTTAGATCAATAAAATTGACATCAGTGTTTGGATTCATTCTCCTCGTGGTGCCATTTGTGCTGTGTGTACTGTGTATATTACCTTTAGAAAACTCATCTTTGTATAACTTCCGTCGGTTACCTATAAAAAGGGAGTTCGTGAGATATTCCAAAATAGAATAGCTAACTGAATCATACTGACGTGCAAATAATAATGTCAATCATCATTATCTGGGGAAATAGAAATAGAGATATTGCTATTACCCAAGTCAAATTTCAAATCACTTTCAGTCAGTAGTCAAATACTTTGTTGAAGAGCACTATTAGAAAGTTAATTATAAGAGAGTATCCATCTAAACTAAACTTACCTTGGTTAATAGCTATGTCACTTTGACCTCGCCCCTCATGACTTGTATTTGCATATTGTTGTTTAAGCTTTGCTTCAATTTCTTCATCACGCTTACGTTGGATCTCTATTTGTTTCTGCATTTTAGACCTCTTTTCCTCTAAAAGTCTACTTTCTTCTTCTTTTCGTCTCTGTTCATCTTCTTTTTGTTTCCTTTCAATATATTCATTTCTTCTCACCTTAGCTCTTGCAATCTTCATCTCCTTTATCTTTTTAATACAGCGATACTTCTGACTTTCTAGCTCACGCTTTAGTTCATCTTTGCGAACTTCAAGCTGAGCTTCTTTCCATTTATTTAAGTATGGTAATAGGTTCTTTAAAAGTTCACGTTCGCTACGTGCCTCTTTTCTAGCTGTATTTAATTCAATTTGATATCTCTCCTGTAAATTTTCATTCAAAATCTTGTCTTTAATAATAGTCTCTTCTCTCCACTTTCTTAAAAGAGGTATCTCTTCTGTTCTAAAGGCTCTAGCAAGATGATCAAGACGTTTAGCTTCCATTTTCCTTTGACGGATCCTTTCTTGTCTCTCAAAGTTACATTGTTCTTCTTGGAGTTTCTCCAAGTCATCATACTGTATCCTTCCTTCCATCAAGTCATCCAAAGTGATGTCATCTAAAGCTTTACCTTTGATAGTTGTTTTACTACTATTTGCTGTATGCTTCAAAACCAGTTTTTTTATAGTCTCTAACATATTTTGACACGCTTCAATTTTTCCACGTCTTATTTCCTCTCTTTGCCTTGCTTCTTCTCTGCGTCTACGATCTTCTTCACGCTTCTGAATCTCCAAAAGCTCCTCTTGTGCCTTTGCCTCCTTCTCCTGTCTCTTCTTATCTTCTTCAACTCTTCGAAGTTCTTCCCTACGCTCTTTCCTTCTAAAACGAATTTCCTCAATGCGCTTATCCATAGTTGCCATTTCAATTGGTAGTCTCCTACCTACCATTTGAGATATCTTTGTATATTGATTAGAAACGCCCCCTGAGATATTTTCAGTATTTAGCTTGCGCATTAATGACTCTAATTTGAATGCATATATTGCAATATCAATATTCCACTTGTTCATATATATGTTATTTATACCCTTATCATGGCTATATATACTTCTTCTAGCATAGTCTATTCTTAGTTGAATTAAAGATGAATTAGATAGTTGGACCAATAACTTCTCAGTTTCTGTCCAAGGAAGAAACTCATTGGGACATATTTCCTGTAAAAACTGATCAATGCTTATAGATGAATATACACGGGATATCAAAAGAAATAACTTCGTTAGAGCTGTAGACTTTAATGGCCTTACATATTCTCTAAAATCCTCATCTGCACTTTGTAATGAAGTAAAATACCTGTGTGTATTGATGCATATCTTCAGTGTATTTGCTTTACCTTCAATAACATCATACAATTCACGACATATTGGGCTTGCCAGTTGCAAGATTCCCTTGGATAGTAGCATTGCCTTTAAAATTTCACGATTTGGGATATAAGGGGATCCAAGGAGAAGTGCTGCCCTTTTAACCTGGTCACTATGTGTAAATCCATCGCATATAGAAGATAGTGAAAGTGCAACCTGAGTTACTGTCTTAGATTTATTTAGAGTAGTCATACTATTTTCGCTCAGTGGAATAGATAGTGTAGCTAGGACAACAGTTGAGGCCATCTTTCCAAGCTCAGAAGATGACACATTCTTCTTAAATTGTTTTAGATGGAGAAAATATTTCATATGCGCCAATGCATGAAATGAATAGTTTTCTGTTAACAAAAACATTTTGCTCAGTATGTCATAATATAAAGCTATCCAACGCAAATAAGTTGGTCTCACCTTCATTGACAAGGCCGACATATCCAATCCATGTGAAACAGATGCTAATACTCCAGATGGTACCGACATATTAGTACCCGAAAATACGAAGTTTCCTGGATTAGAAGTATATGTAATTCCACTTGAATGATATTTACCAATTATTGGATCATGTTGAAATAAACCCAAATGAAAGATCTCTTCTGCTGTCATGAAGCATTCATTCCATAAAGATAATTTAGCTGCTCCTCTCAGTTGCACAATACGGGTCTCTAAATGGCACTCCGGTCGCAACATCAATTCTATTTCTGGCTTATGACGATTTGTAATTAGTAACTGGTAGTGACTGCGTAGTAATTCACATAAAGTCTTAAACTCACTTGCTCTATTGTGTTGCCAGCAAAATTCCAAGGCTTTTTGTGCTGTTTCATGATATGTCCTTTCAAGCTTTGGTGTTAATCTAATTATGTCTAATATCATCTTATATGTCTCCCACATAAATCTTAGTGTCTCATGCAACTTCTTCTCTTTTGCTCCTCTCCTTTCAATCTGCAGGCTTGCCAGTAGTAAACTTTCTGGTGTTTCCTCCTGCTCTAAATTCTCTCTAATTAGACTTGGATCCATACAATCAGTACACTCATTCTTAACACTTTGTAATTGTTCTTCTGCACGGTTTCTGAACTCTACTATTACCTTCCCAAGAGACCCTACATTAGACTGATGGGTAACATAACGATATTGATGTAAACCTTCGCGAGCCATACGAGGACGTTGTAAGTCAACAGAAAGTGCTATATACTGTATCATCATCAATTCTTGCGAAGAATCCCATCCATGTACTCTAAATCGGCGGTGATTTACAACAGAATGAAGTAGCTGTAATGCTGTTTCATCTTGTCCTATTGAGCGAAGTTCCTCAACTCGACGAATAGCATTCTCAGGCTTGTGGAATGTAAGCATCGAGCAGAAAGCGTATAATCAGCGCTATATACAATTTATTAAAGGTGAATAAAATATAATGACAAGAGTGCAAATCTTGTTTGTTGGAGAATGTTTTAACTTCTTACCCCTTCAGCTTGGTACGTGTAAAAAAAAAAAATTAGCGCTATGTAATATACGTCTCGGTACCAATTAAGCCGTCTATACACTTTTAGTCAAAAGATAAATTGCAAATAGTAAATGACACGAAACTTCTTGAGGAACTAAAATATCGAGACATTCTCACTAATCTGTGTATCTTGAATTTCACGCTTACTATATAATTTTTGTTTAGCAGTAGCTTAAGATACAATTTTGCTTCCTATAGTGTAGATCTTAAATGTACATCGGCAATACTTGTGAATCTTCGTAGATAGCATATAAATTAGCTACAAGTAATATTGGTAGTTAATATTACAGAGGAAATGAATATATATTACTGCTTTTCTATGGGTATTGATTTACACATTCATCTTCCCCCTCTCGAGGAAATTTCCTAATATTAGTCATAACAAAGAAATATAGTCTTCAAAGTGGTTCTGTGATTATGACTGGAGAGTTTTTCTATGATATGGGTAGTCGCAATATAGAAATAGAAGATAAGATTGGTGCGTTACAAAATGACTTTACATCTAATTCAAGGAGTAAATCTACAGCTGCAAGAGTATAGTTTAATTCAAAGGGGATTTTTTTCAGGAAAACTTTCATTTAGAGTTTGATCTACTATTTGAAAACTATGGATAGGATGATGAAATAAGTATATATCAGTTTGAATCTAAGAAACATTAAATATTCTAGTCACAAGCCTCTGGAATGACAATATCGAGAAATCTTGTAGAATGTTGTAGTTTGTTTAGTAGTCAAGACTTCTCCAAAATGATAATTTCTAAAAGCTTCTGTCGAAGATTCTTTCATTTGAAATGTGTATACCTATGCAATATTTCAGAATATAAATGGAAATACTCATATTGCAAACCAGGTCTGGTATAACTCTTGTAAATATGGAAACTCAAATTGTGGGAAATTCATTAAATATTACCATCCAATTTACAAAGTACTTTCATACAAAATGTATTTTTGGATATTCCTTGAATAATATATCTAATAAATTTGTTTGGACTTTAGAAAGAGTAAGTAATGTTTCAGAGTACTATCCATTTACTTATTCTGATATTAGAAGACCACAAATAAGTGGAATACTGGAAAAACTACCATTTAGAGATTTTGAAAAGGTTGAATCTTTAGAGTTTTCTTATAAACTATATAAAGTATATAGATTTAAATTTATTTAACCATCTCACTTTTGTTTATATACTATTGAATTATTTGCTTAAAGAAAGAATAAAAGGTGGAGAAGATATTAATAAAAGACTTACTTCACCGAAGCTGGGAAAACCAGACTCTCTGTATAACTGTATTAGGTATTGCAGTAGTTTCCGTGTAAATTGTCTATACATAGATTTGAAGGAAATTACTGAAAGTGCTTGCATTTGTTATTCATATATACATGAGGAAGTTATAAACAATAAAAACTCTTGTTCTTTTTTATCTATCAATTTTAAGGACATAAACTTAGAGCTGAAAAAAAAAATACATCTTCAAATACAAAAATAAATATATGAAAACTACTAATCTCATTTTGAATATGGCAAAATATGTAAGTTCTCTTATTTAAGATCAGAACATATCCTTGGTCGTTTCCAGGTCAATGCAAAGATTGGTTGACCTTTAGCATTGAGATTTTAAATAAAGTGGGTATAAATCAATTCGTAAAAGTATATACATGAAATTATTGAAGAACTCAGCTAAGTCTTCGTAGTTTCTAATTAGTGAGGATATATTCCTTAATAAATGCTTGTATAATGAGATATGTTTACCTGAAACTTGTCAGAATAGTGCTATATTGATGCAATCCAATAACTTGATTTGTGCATTAGAAGAGTTAACACAAAAGGAATTTTGCAAAAATTACCCATTCTCAACAAAAGTGATTTTAAATAATACGGTAATCGGAAATACTTTGAAAATAGTTACTATAGGCGACAGGGAACTTGGAGTATTTACAACCAGATTAATTCAGAGGAGTTTTTATTATTAAATATATTGGTAAAGTCTTTTTAACAGATGATTTTGTGAGTAAATATGAGGAGTACAAGAGAAGGGATCTCCAAATGAATACTTCAGTTATACTTAATGATAGAAACAAATTAAATGAACCTGTACAATAACTTAATATTAAAACAAAAACATTGGTACTGCATGGAGACTAGAACAGGACTTATTATAGATAGTACCTATAAATGAAATATTAGTAAAATTAATAAATCATAACTGTGTTCCAAATTGTGTAGCACAGAAATGGATAGTCGATAAACAATATCGTATCAAAATATTTGCTTTAAGAGACATCGAACCAAACGAAGAACTCATATATTACTATTCAATTGTAGCTTATGATATAGGCTTTCAATGAAATGTAATTCTTCAAAATGCAGAGGACATATTGGAATAGATCAAACTAAAATTCTAGGGGAACTAACTCAAAAAAGGAATAAACTATGCAATATTGATTCAAACTGCTCTCTAACCTCTTTCCAAGTATTATATAAGTATTTATTTGAAACTTCTCTATTAAATAAGGAGTTACTCAATAACTTGGAAGTTTCATATAATTATACTTGCACACAAGTTTCTAAGGAATCATTACAGGGAGATTTGCTTGAATCTTCTAAAGTGATCAATCATAGGATGAAATTAATGTCTATTCACAATGAATTATTATATAAATATTATAGTGAGTTACAAAGTTATCTTTTGAAGGATTTGCCACTTTAATCTTTTGATTTTAGTTATCCAAATATCCTTTATATATACTCATTATTGTATTTTGATCGTCCCGGAATATTTGAGGATTGGTATCTTAAGAAATCTAAAGCTATGATTTATATGAAGAAACAATGGGCAATATTGTCATTTTCTGTAAACTGTAACGAAGATTTCTTATTTTCAATGAAAAAGCTATATATACCTAGTCAGATTGAGAACTCTAGAAAATTCTTGTGTAGAAGGCTCTCTGTACAGGTTTACAGACACATTTGCATGAAATTAGATTAATGCAATTCCTACTCAATATTTTAGTACTTATTAGACAATAGCATTAGTGATTATTGTTCTATTTACAATTTACCGGGTAAACTAGTAATATGTGATTGGCATCACACCTTAATTCATAAGCAATGCATGAATTATAACAATAAAAGTCTTAATACAAAGCCTAAACGCCCAAGATCTCCTCTAAGTATATATGAACTAAATTAGAAGGAGCCTTAGTCTGTTTTTTCGTGTAAAAATTGTTTAAATGATGATATCTTCTTTCACTGTAAGTACTCGACTGAACTTTCTTATAAAAACTGCAAGA
Source organism: Cryptosporidium muris RN66 (assembly GCF_000006515.1). NCBI lineage: Eukaryota > Apicomplexa > Conoidasida > Eucoccidiorida > Cryptosporidiidae > Cryptosporidium > Cryptosporidium muris. Next base: position 958,531 of record NW_002196570.1, on the reverse strand, counting down.
TGATTTTTCTTAAAAGACAAGATATCGCTATTCTCTTTATTTTACAATTATAATAATTAAAGTGAAAGGACAGATGTAGTACCTAATTTAGTAAATAATCCAGATTCTAGTATTCTACACGTATAATTTTTATACTTCCAATCTTCAACTATATACTTTAACAGTTTTAGCTTCATTATTTTCTAAAGCTGTTCCATAGACCAACTATTTGCCTATATTTCTCTTTCACTAACTAATTTCTTTACATAATTTACTCTATATTTAGCTTTTTTCATCATTAGGATCATTTATTCCACCTTCTGTAATTGCAAATGCAGTATCTCCTTCCGGTAAATTGGGTGAGTCATATATTTTGCATATTCTAGTTTCTGCACGCCCCTTCTTTAGGTATAATCTTGTCTGTGAAGCATGTGCGATTATATTGCCCCCAATTGGTACTTTATCATTTTGAAATATTGCAGCCATTGCATCTACTTTCGACATAACCTGATTAGTAATGATTACTGCAACTCCAAAGGTATCAGCAATCTTCTGCAGCCCACGTAAAAATTGGCCTAAGTGGCTCTGTCTTGATGCTAATTCACCTCGTCCATTATATTCAGATCTGTATAGTGCTGTAGCACTATCAACAATCATCAATGCGAATCTTGACTCAGACATCATTGCAACAGCTGACTGAAGTAAGTCCATTTGATGTTCTGTATTGAAACCACGTGCATATGCTATATTATCTAGGCAGTCAGATGCATTCAATGAGAATCTCTCAGCTATTTGTACAATCCTCTCTGGACGAAATGTACCTTCAGTATCAATCCATAAACATTTACCTTCACCACCATTATGTTCAACTGGTAGTTGACAGGTAACTGCTAATGTATGACAAAGTTGAGTTTTCCCTGTTCTAAATTCTCCAAAGATCTCAGTTATATTTCCAGTCTCAATCCCACCCTGTAAAAGTCTATCGAGCTGTTTAGAACCAGTTGTAAATCTTATCAAGTTTGTTCGTGCTTGAAGATACTCTGATCCACTACAAAATCCCATAGCAACTAAATCTTTACATGCTGTTTTAATTTTTTCACACTTTTGTTCACTTATACCCTTTATACATAGCAAACTTCTTTTAGGAGCATAAGCTAAACACTCTACTGTATGGTATCCATTTTCTCGTAATAGATCCAAATCTCTTTTCGTAAGACCACTTGATAAGAGATGCTCCAATTTTAAAGGACCATTACTATTTTTCTCAGTATTTTCATCTATATTTGCTGAAATAAATTCTGTTACATCTGAGCTGCTATTTACGTTAATTATTGACATTAATTACCTAGTTTAAAGCTAATATTCAATTGAATAGGGATTTGAAAAGAATTATTTTACATAATACTTTAAACCAAAGCCAGGCCAATAGTATGCATGCGAGGGGCGTTGATACCCCACGTAACGGCGGTATTATTTGAGAAGGTACTACACGAAAATTGTAGATTATAAAATTATAATATAAAAGAAGCAAAGTTATATAAAGATACCTTCAATAAAATGAAAAAAAGTTTAATCTATCTAAGTTTTGCATTCTTTAGATTCCTATTAATAACATAAGAACAAAGGTTAATAATAACTGAGCAATAATGCATATTAAATTGTGAGTTAGTGCACTATTGGCCTTACCGGTGCATTTATTTTTTAGACATATACATTTACATATATCCAACAGACATAGACATGCTTTTATGATCTATGATTAATATGTATCTGCACCACCTCGTGCACGAGCAGAGTTATATAGGCAATCAATAAAACACGTAATTTGTGTTTTTTTTTTATAACACTAAAAATAACGAGAGCTCCACTAGCTGCATCATTTATTTCAGATAATAATATACATAAACTCATACCCATTTTGCTGAGTGAAGCCATTATATATATATATATATATATATATATATAGGAAATTCTTGATAAGGTATGAAGGCAGGTGGTAGTAATGCTGATGACAACATTGGAAATAGGCATATTCACAAATCACAAAACCTGGCTATTATATATAAGATGGCTGATTCAGAGAGTTATGACCACGAACAGTCACTTCTAGTACCACGGACAAGAAATGGACATCAACAATACCAAAATCACTCCAGCAGTATATCTCAACTTCAGGATAGATTTGATGGAGCTAATAATAATACTCTGCAAATGGGAATAATACCATCCTCTAAAATTTTTAATGACCACAATACGTCTAATAATAGTATATGTAATGCATGCAATTCTTCAAGTGGTTCTGGAACAGCTGTATCTTATTGTACTTGTAACAGTGGTACTGATGGCTCTCTGTATATGTATGAGTCGGGTCCAGCAAGTACCGACCAACAGTGTGTTTCTCTCCCACTTATTCCTTTACATTCTAATAATGTTAAACACTCTGGATCCAAAATAAATGATGAAAATTGTAATAATGGTCAGTTATTGTTTAATCAATCTCACACAATGAGTGTAGGTAACATTATGCAAAGTAGTTCCTTGCTAGTATCTGGTTATATGAATGGTACACCGGCTCAATCAAATAGTAGAAAAATTCTAGCTAGGGTTAGAGAGCTTTGGTTAAGTCATATTATGGATGGGTTGCCTAGAAAAATAGCAGCTTTCATACTACAAAGGCATGGAAACCAAATTCCCTATGATAGACAATTCTGGTCATATGCATATAAAACAGGTCGCTTGCATCCTGCAGAAGAGCAAGTACAAAGGCAGCTGAATGAAGGTATTCAGTGCCTTAATCGCTTTATTCAACAGCTACTTAAAGCATGTACTATTATGAGACAGAATATGACTAGACAACAACAGAATATAGGGAAAACATACAATATCCACCGTGTGAGTTCTAAAGGATATAGCAAAGATGATATATTCTCTCATATTGAAAATAGTCACAATAGCCATAGAGATAATAATCGTCTGAGTGAAATAAATAGGGATGGATGTTCTGAAACTGGTGATGAAGTAGAAAACAATCTGCATGAGGATGATGAAGATGGTCCAGTAGCAGATATTCCACTGGACTTGACAGATGAATATTTAGCTAAATGGCTTGATGGGAAAAATGCAGTAATCATTAGGAAACTTGTAAATGGCGATCGAGATGTACAAGCTATAGATCTTCCTTCATGTTTAAATAGTGAAAATTTAGATAGAGCACTTAGATTTGGAGGTTTATTAGTTCGAATACCACCTTACAACCAAAAAAGTTATGAATATTTCAATCTGCTTTCTCCAGGTAGAGGAGATACAAGACATACTCAGCTTGTAATACCTGATGGAGAAAGAGATATTGATGTAAAGAAAAGTAGAACTTCACTTGCTCTTCCAGATTTCCTTATTGAAGATATCCCACTGCCAAAAGTTTGCGTTTTTCAAATTGAAGCAAAACTCGAGCTATTATTATTATATAGAGGATGTTCTTCAAAAAGACCACATACAAAGAGGCCACGAAATTCATTTAGCCACTTATATCATCCCACTCCAATTCCCCCTCACTTATCTCATCACAATACCAATGCAATGGATACTCAGCTTCAGGCTCCAATTGCACAGTTTTTGCAACAGTCTCAGAATGACACCTCTACTCCCAAATCTCTTGTATCAACTCCATCTACAATGTCATCAATACCCTCGCCAAATTATTGCAGTAATTCGGCAATACAGCCAGCTCAGATAGCGAATCCTAGGTGTAATGTCTCATTTTACTACAGTAGTCGTAGCGAAGCAGTTCGTCTAGATACAGATTCTCCACAGTCTGGAAGAAGGCGTCACAACATTCATAATAGTAATAATGCTGGAATCCTGTTAAATACATTAGTCCATCCAAATATTAATCAATGTTCTGAAGAAATTATTCACCCCTTGCCGTCTACTTGCTATGGACCTATTGTAAATACAAGAAACAATGGTGGAACATCTACAAATTCTGAAATATCCAGTGGTAGATGTTCTGATCCTTATCATATTCAGTCTTGGGGAAAAGGTGATCCAGAGATGGAATTCTTAAATAATTTCACACAGCAATCATATTCACAGTGCCAACCTACAGAAGTAGCAAATAAAACAAATCAAAACTTAAGTAATACCCAACATCCTTCTCTTTCTTGGACTGGAAATGAAAGTTAATTTCTATTTTTTTAGGCTGATAAATCTTAAAGTAACTTGGATACTATCAACAATATATACAGTTATTTGATAATCTTTTGCATATATCTATCCAATATATCCATCTTAACTCTAGATTCAGCTGTTATGTTGAAGTCTGTAATGGCTTTATAGCAATTATAGATTAAATAAGTGAATTTGAATTAAAAATAGTAGGGATAGTTCTACAAATCCAATGGAAATCAAAATTTTTTGCAAGAATTGTGTTTTTCACATAAATAATGGGCCATAAAGATGCATTTGTAAGAAAAGTTAGTTTAATATCCTAAATAGCCCTACAAATTCTGGGCCTTCTAAACAGTTCTGCTAAATAGTAAATATGAAAAGATATCATTAACATTGATATAATTGCAGTAGCAAGGTATATATATAGGACAATTCAAGAATACATGTAATATTATGAGTTATTCCAGGATAAGGTCAAGTAAGAAACAGGTTTTTCATATAATCTAGCCTTTAGAAATAGTAGGATTGACAAAAAGATATATAAATGAAATATCTTCTTTTCATTATTAATGAGTCTCTACATTTGTAATAAGATAATAAGACAATCCTCTGTATAGAATTCTATAATATAAAGTTAAGCTATTTAAGTAAATATCAATATTTCAACTTCTTAATAGCTTGTTAGAGTAAAAAAAATCAATATATTGAGGAGAAACTTTTCAAATTTGCCCTAGTGTTAATAATATTTCAAAGTATTTCAATGTAACTCTTTTTTTTTTCTCTTAGATATTACCCAATTCAGATATCCAGAAATCTATTAATTATTACCTACATTCATCATTTTCTTTATCAATATTTTGCTTTCCTTATTGTAATTATTCTTCATATTTAATATAAGATTTCTTAATTTTATAAAGCACTCTATATCATCCTGATGTACCTGCGCTCTCGATGAGTTAATTGGCAAAACAATATCTTTGTTATGTTCCTGTGATTCTCTTATTCTATCTTTGTCATCACATATATAATTATTTTTAGAGTATTCAATATTAATAAGAATTAGGGATAACCTTTCCAAAGCTTCATCATATTTGTGATCTTCAAAGTAAGCAGTAGCGCTTCTATAAATTGCCTAATTTAAATTGTATAAAACAAGTTAAATTTAATATTAGTCTTAAATAAAGACTTATATTTAATAATTTCTCACCTTGATATTTTTAGGATCTAGATCAAGCACAATTCTACAATGAGTTTGAACATCGTTGTATATCTGAATAAACATCATAAATTTGTCGAATTTTTAATAATAAATATCTCACACACCTTTAACTTCAGTTTGCAAGCTGCCATATTTAGGTGAACTCTTATCTTTAACCTTTGCAGCTCTTTCTCCTCTTCAAAAGTTTCAGGAAACGTATAGTCAATATATATAAGAGCATTCATGTATTCAGTAATAGAGCCTTCATAATCATTCTTTGCAAACAGAATATTCCCTTCCTAAAGTAAGTTTTATAGAATATATTGCAAATATTTAGTGGTGAAAGTTACACATTACCTTACAAAAGAGTCCAATAGCTTCTAGCTTTTCTTCTGTTCTCCGCTCATAAAGCTCTCTTTCCTTTGATCGATCATGAAAACAACCAGTACTTATATTAATATGATCCTTGTATATACTATAATTTTCAAGTATGTCCTTGCAGAATTCATAAGCTTCTGAAGAGGTCTTCATTAAAGACTAATATCAGAAAGTATACCTAATCTTAGCGCTTGATATTACAGTTTTTGGTTAGCCAGGTATCGTGGGGAGTAAATAAATTTGGACAAAATTAGTATAAGTTTTATATGCATTGATAAACATCAGACTAAAATAATATCACAGATATTTTTAGATAAGCAAATAAAATTTAGAATAATGACTACCTATCCATATAATGGTGATGGAACGCTTTCTATTTTGCCCTTTGATAAGCTCAGCTTTGATACAAATTGCTCAGGTATTACAAATTCATTCCAATCACCTTCTTCATCTCCTGGAGTTAGCAAATTCATTTCACTCGATTTGCTACTGTAGATTTCAACTTGTTTACTTTCTTCAGACACATATATGTCTACTTTATTGCATTTATCGATCGAAATTGTAGGTACAATCCCAGTAACCTGAATAGTGATATTATCACAGTTTACAATCTCAACAGAGGCAATCACACTATTCACTAGAAGTATACACCCTACGCAATTATCAGCTATTATACTATTTACCTTGGTCCCTATAGATATTTTACTATTTTGGCAGCATCTAACTTGTACTTTATTCTTTATGTTACCTTCTTTCAACTCAATAATATCTTTTGAATTAGTGAAATTCTCCACTATATAAGTATCCTTTTGTAACTGTACTAATGGGTCTCCATTAGGTGCAACTTCTCTAAAAGTTTTCTTTGTTACCATTTCTAGTAATAATTAATAATTCCCTAAGGTATGTAAACCTACAAATAATTGGAAAGTTGCTCAAAACGTGTGCAAAAACGATATTACCGCCTTAAATTGCAGATTTAACTCACTATAACAAATTACACAGCGCCTTATAATTGATACCAAAGTTTCGCTGGGAATTAGGTAGTTTATTAAGCATAGAAATTTATAAAATCTCTTTTTGAAAGAGTTTTCCTACATTTTGGACATCTTTGTTTTCTTTGTACTAGGTTTCCTGCACAACTTAGGCATAAGTGATGACCACAACGGGTGATAACTATAGGAGTTTTAATATTTGGTAGACAAGGAACATGAGATGTAGCTCGGCTCATAATATTATCCCAATCATCTAGACAAATTGGACATGTAAATTTTGCAGCTTTCTCCTTTTCAGTTTGTGTGAGTTCTAATGGAGCATGAACTGTAGAATTTCCACTTAGTGTAGAGCTTGGATTAACTATATTGCTTATAAAATTTAGTAGATTAGAGTATACACCAAAAATTGGGAAATCTTTACTTATATTAGAAGTTTGATGTAAAGAATGAAAGTTACCTGACCTGTTGAATGTAGCTTCATTTATTCCAATAATTTGAACATCTTCAGTAGATGATTCTTCATCAGTTACTAAAGTAGAATTCTCAACTTCTACAATATTCCTATTTTCGCTCCTATTTGCATTGTAGCTTGCTTCTGGTGTTACTCTATTTGTAGGGGCTCTATGATTCCTACTACTTTCAAATATTTCTTCACATTCTATCTCAGCTACAGAATTAGTTAGTTCTTCCTCACTATCAGAACTTAAAATAACTAGATCTGATTGTTCTGTCATAATCAATGAATTCCCAGGTAGCTGCTCTACTTGAACTTTTCTTAGTTTTCTAGTTTGCCTACACAATTTATTTGTACTACACTGTAAATTTATCATTATAGATGCCTCTCATTATTTAATTACTGGTATTCAGCAAAAAATTTGACTGGACAATTTTTCACAAAAAAAATTATATCATTAACCTTTTTTTTCTGTATATAACTTTGCACTTTCCAAGCAAGACTTCAAAACCGCTTCTCATAATAACTCCTAGCTCATAACTCTTCTAAAAGTTTTAATATTACTTATTCTAATAGCTTGTAGCGGTATTAAATACCGCTATTTAATGTAGAACCAGCAAAAATACCAATATTATGGATTGTGAAGGATATTAAGCTCATTATATTTAATACTATTAATGTGTTTCTTGATAAGAATCTACAGGAAATTCTGATATTTATAATTAGCCACTTTATTACAATTATTATATCTAACCCAATCATAAATACAAATATATATCTGTATATACGTGAGGAGAAGACATAGTAGACTATTACAAGATATAAGTTATCTGGATAACACAAATATTCAGAAATAGTTGTTCAAACTATAGGGATCAATATAAGAAGTCATGATGTAAGAATTTCACAAATTATAACAAATACTTTTATAGAAACTATTAAATAAATATCTTCTAATATTATTAGTCTGGACATAATTAATAAGAATAAGCTATTTACTAAATATATACCATTACCACACTCACAAGGTCACTATTTATAAAAAATTCTGAGTTATACAATATTTTACTTAGTTACTATGAAATAAAACTACTAGGGAAGTACTAAGTTCATTTTCTTTCAGCAGATTTCATAAGAGTATAGCTATAAAAAGGGAAGTGTACACAATATTACTACAAATAATATATACTTCTTTACTTTATATTACAGGTAAGATATCTCTTAGTGTTAAAAGCAAACAAGTATTTATAACAGAAGAAAGTGAACATTATCGAGATAAATAGTTTTATATAAGGGGATTTTTTTGACTTCTAAATACTTGTGTAAAATATCTCTACCCACTTATACCGCTATATACTCATTCTAGATAATATTTAAGTTGCTATCTGGTACTCTATAAAAAATGTTGTCAGATTCAAGTCTCAATTACTTTAATAGACATCCTATTGAGAATATTCTCGATGAAGATGAACTACTGGAATGGGAATCTGATCTAAATACTATCACTCCGGGTATGTAAAAAAAATCCGATTTAGTAAACTGAAAATGATAACTTTTTACTGTATCACTAGAAACTGCAATAAGAATGTGTAATTTGGAGAAAATGAAAGGTACAGATGACCTTTTTTTACCATGTACATTCGATGAAACTTATATATATGAACAGGAGGCTATTGAAACTCAACTTTTAACTTTACAGCATGAACTTGAGTTGCAAAGTAAGTTTACAAAGTTCGGAAATTCCAATATATAATAAATCAGAAGTATTTGGTCGCATATCACCCAGATAATATAAGTGCTTCATTAAATAACAACTCCATAATAAGAAATATCTCAAATTTGAATAATGAACTATCAATAAATATTGATAGTCCGCCTTTATCAAGTACGTCAATTTAAACTTCTTATTGAAATATGTCTTCATAAACTAATTATTAGACAATACCCACTCAATAGGAACAAATGGACAATCTGATAACAATAGAGATGTTGCAGTCAGAAGTCCATTAATGGATTAGAAATCATTATTGTTGATAATCTAATAGATTTAATATATTTTTACTGTATAGTATCTCATCTATAAAAAGTCTAGATACTTTTTGAGCCATCATCATATGCTTTGTATTAGTTAGTAAATGATTTGCTCCATTAATTGTATATAATTTTAATAGATTACTTTTTTCCTTTATCTCTTGTAAATGTTTCTTAATTCTATCTATATACTCATTTATATTTAGATAGCTTCTCATCTCTTCGGGAGTACGCGATAGTAAGAAACTATGATAAAAATAGTCATATGTCATTTTTCCATTGGAAACATCTTCATTAAGTTGAATGAGATTTAAAGCCATATTGTAAGGTACATACTTGTCATCTGTGCCATGAATTAGTAAGGTAGGAACTTGGACTTTCTTCCCCAGTTGCTCATATCTTGGAAATAAAGAATAAGAATCTAGATACTTTCTTAACAACTTTATAGACCTTTTCTCACCATTGTTTGCAACTTTAATATTAAAGATTTCATCATTTACTATTGGAATACTTGTTAGTAGAGAACAATGACCATGAAGCCGAAAATCACAAATCTGTTGTTCATTAAAGTCAATAGAGTAGCTGGAAGGTATATCATCTACACAAGCCATTAATATAATACCACAAAGTTTGGGATGTGGATAAATTCCTTCTAATTTAATTGATTTTGAATGATCAAGTATATTTGAATGACTTATTTCTGGACATCCGCTAGCATAGGCAATTGTCAAAAAAGCACCCGTACTTATTCCAATTAAGAATAATTGGGATCTATTAAATATAAACATAAAAAAAGATACAATTAAATCTATATCTAGCATATCTTTTGCCAAAGTCTTTTCACAAAAAGTCCCATTTGTATTTCCAAATATTCCATTTGTGTTAAATGCAATAAAAACACTTGGTTCCAATATTGAACTAGTGGTTCCACTATAGTTTATTGATCTAAAAATACACTCCGACATCTTTGTAGCACAACGTGAAGCTAATAGGGTTGAGATATCCTTACTTGCTTCAAGATACTCAATATCTATCAGTGTACTTGAATCTTTTAAAAAAAAATGGACTTTTTCTGTTATGCATATATCATCACTAAATTCTACTGAATAATCTGGAAATCCATGATTATATACGAAGGTGCACTTAACCATTGATGAAAAAACGCTATGTAATAAGCAGTCGTTTCGCTCTATCTGTTTTGTAAAGCCTATAATAGATAAGAGATCTTCAATATATACATTAGATTCCACATACGTCACTAAACCTCCAATTCTAAGTAGTACTTTGTAGTTCATTTTTAATATTAATCTAATAGATTAAAGTTCATTCCCTGAATCTTCCTTCCGTTATGGTTATGTAAGCTAGAAAAGTCGATATTTGGGGTAAAAATAAACCTATTAAGATTACTAATATTTCCTGGAATCTCTTTATCTTCTTGTATATCCTCAACTAAGAATTTAATATCTTCTATAGCTAAGTCAGAAATATCTGGATAAAGAGTTAAAAATTTCTGCACCTCTTTTTTACGAAGAACTCTTTCCTCTCTAATGACTTTGGACAAAGACTCCTTTTCTAGTAGTAAAAATTTATGGATTAAGTTCGGGGTAGTGTAAATAAAAAAATCTCCAAGTTTCAATAGTGTATTTGTGGGTTCAAATTCTCCAAATTTTAGTCTTTCTAGCGCTGATCTTGAATTTCTAGCTGCAAAGCTATTTCTAAAATATGATAAACCCTCCCTATTTATATTAGAGCATAAATCAAGTTCAATGAGCTAAAATGAAAGTACAAATTTGAATATGGCTTTTTTTATCATTACAAATGAAATAAATAGTTCTGTACTTACTTGGTGATGACGAAGCAATACTTTATCTGCCTGTCTCGATATTTTTTTAGCATTATTCAAAAATCTACTGTCATCTGATATGAAATCCATAATCATAAGTGATTAAAGATAACTTATCAATGAAAATTGTGTCTCTAAGCTTTCAAACTTGTAAATCACATAGCCCTACTTATTGCGGGTAATTAATCTTTTACAGTCCCAAGTTAGACTCTTGTGAAGTCTATAATAGTATCAGAAGGCAATAAATAATGACTTTAAACCTATACTTGAAGAAAAATTTACTAAAATCCATTTAATATTTGTAAATATACCATTCATAATGACTCTAATTTTCTCGAAATTCCTTATAATTGTAAAGTAATTAATAAAGACCTAACTGATATAAGAGCTCTTGATGGTTACTAGTAAGCTAGGATTATATTTTATAATTTAAATAAACTATTTGTATAATTAAACTTAATCACCCACTAAATTCTGTATATATTATGGAGGAATATAGAAGTAGTAGTATACAGATAACAATTATTACTCTCTAAAATAGCCATAAAATGTCTTACTTTATATTTTGATTATTACTGCATATGTACTATATTATAATGGCCTACTTTTCTCCTTTTAAAATTACACTTTTCTAGTATAATACTATTTACTAACTTTAGAAGCTATAATTAAAAAACTTGCTTTTTAATTAAAGATTCAAAACAGAGAGATATGTTGTATACGTCATTATTAGAGCATTATACTAAAAAGATTAGTAGCTAAAACTATCAGCTCACTGTTTATTTAGTTTGTTATCGTTGTGCAATTTTTTAACTTGTTACTATTAGTAAATTATAAATTTTTCGAAATATATAGGTATTAAAATTTTTGTAATATTTTTTTTTTAATTTGTGGTTACTTGAGATTAATACATACTTAGCATGGATCAATCTTTAGTTAGCAAATATTGATAGAATCTAAGATAGATAATTCTGTTTAGTTACTATTTGAGTATAAATATTTATTATTTTATCATAATTGTGATAGTTTGGACTGAATATAATACTATATAGTAATAACAAGAGGCTAAATCTATAAATATTGAAATAATATATATGTTTGTTATTTGTTTGATTTAGATTTTTCTAGGAATAACAGTTATTTCGAAATCAAACCTTGTATAGTAAATAATAGACGTTACATATTGCAAATCAAATTTAATTCTTAATAGTTAATATATGGTGATATTTCATATGTATTTTTATGTAATAGAGTCAATAATTTATGTATAGGCTAATTTCATTATTGAAAAACATTTATTAAGAAAGTTTTTAATATATATCTTACTGGATAATAAAAAAGTTAAATTAATATTTAAATTAATAAACAGCTTCTCATCATTCCTAGGGTGTATCTAAATCGAACTTATCAGAAAAATGTGCAATAAGATTAACTCCTGATAAACAATAAAGTATTCACTTTTTAAATGGATATAATCTTACTAACAAAGTAGCTTGTTGGGAATAAAATACTGCTAACTTTATTTTGCACGTTTACAATTGTAAAATATCAGCCAACCCGCTCTTAGATCACTGAATTGGTTTTCAAGTTCTTGATAAAAAAAATTCTTGTATATTACAAGTGCAAAGGGCACATATTTACGCTACTTTAAGGGTAGAGATTGTACAATTTAGCTGTAAAACCAAAACTAGGTGAATATATAGGAGATAAATTTAGATATGGAAGGATTGCACAGTACCCAAGTATTAGTAAAGATCAAAGCAGGTAGACTATTTTGGGATGGTTACTTGGTTGTACCTGAAAAAAAAAAGGGAAGTTTGCAAGTGATAAGAAATGAAATTAGAAATGTCGTTCAAGTTTGCTGGGTAAATCGTGATAATGGGGATGTTGAAGAATTAATTGATGTTTGTGAGGGTATGAGACTTGAAGAGGTGCCTGAATGTACTTCGGGTCATGTTTATGTTCTAAGAGGACTACATGACAAAAAACCTCATTTATATTGGATTCAGGAGAAGTTCGATTATTTAGATAGTGAAAAAGAGTTAATAAACAACTTTAATAAGAAATTAAAGGATTCTTATGAACATACAATTTCTAATCCTAGACTACAACTTAGGGAATCCTTAGAAATAGCTTTATCCCAAACAGAGAATAGCAACTTGCTTGATATAATTCAATTAAAAAGCCATATTTCAATCAACAATATACTTTCGAATGATGTATTGGAGGCGATTCAATGTGATCATCATGCCATGCTGGAACTGGAAAGTTTAATGCCAAATGGTCAACAAGATTCTCAAAATGTCATTGATGCAATGAAATGTCCTCAAGTTCAATACACTCTAAGATTATTAAATGAATCAATATATTCAGATCAATTAATTCCTCTGCTTAATGCTCTTGGCTTAAAACCTTTACAAGGTATTTCACATCCAATGGAACAATTCCTGAGTGCATTGGAAGCAAATTATAATCAAGATAAATACGCAAATTCATAAAGTAGTAGAATAAAAGCTATTTTTAATATAATGTAGTGTTTATCAACACTTTTTTTCTGCTCCTTCAACACAAAAAAAGTAAAACTACATGAATGCTTTAATATTGTTTCTATTATAATAATCTCTTAGAAGTGTTGGCTTGTCTGTCATTATTCCATCTAAACCAAGTTTGCAGCATCTTTCTATCTCTTCTTCTGTATTGCATACCCATGCAAAACACCTGATTCCACGCTTTTGTAAATGCCTTATCATTAATCGCCTAGAAAATATCCACATCAGTATATTTGGGATGAGGTGAAGTTTAATATAGTTAGTAATATTACTTCCAAGAAAGCTAAGCTTTGATACAGTATATCCATATTTGCAAAAAAATATATAGCTCAGCGGAAAAGAGTATATATCCTCATTTATAGAAATAAATGGTAAGATACCTATAAAATATGCTAACAGTAAATATATTACTGTAGTCTGACTAGCACCCAAAATAAGTTTAGATCGAAAATTCTCCTCATTATTTTCAGAATGTATTCTTACTACAGAGTTATTTATCTTTCTTAAATACTTTATGTTAGAGTGTGAGAAAGAAGCTATAACTGTCAAATCTTCCCTTTTATATTTTCGGATAATTTCAACAGTCCTTTCAACAGCAACTAAGCTATTCGGATTTTTTATATCAATAGACATCCGAATATTTGGGAAAATTTGGAACAATGTCTCTAGTGTAAGAATTCTTTGTCCTTGAAATTTAATGGGAAATCCACGCCACTTTGATATGTCAAGATACTCTGAAGATGGACACAATGTATCTGAGTCTAGTGTCAAAGGCATTTCATTGTAAAGTAAATCTCCTACATATTTATCCACTCCACAAATATTACCTAAATGATTGTCATGTAGGACTATCAATTCATTCTCTTTAGTTAACCATACATCTGTTTCAATCATATCAGTACAGCAATTTAGAATGGCATGTTCAAAAGCCATTTGTGTATTTTCTGGCCTTTCCTCTGAGCCTCCACGATGTGAAATATGAAGACAACCATTTCCTTTCCCCAATATTCCACTTTTTTTCCTTCTGCGTAATTCAAATTTGATAAATGGAAGTAAAGTTGGATAGCGAAGGAAAAATGAGGAAGCTACGTAGTATATGGTTATTATTGTCCACAATAATGAATAATAACTAAAATAACCGTAAAAAAACATCTAGATCACTCCAATGTGTCTGAGCTACTTCCAAATCCTTTAAAGATAAATATAATTTTAGAATATCTAAATTAAAATTAACTAAAAAGTGAGCCTTTAGCGCAACTTAAAATCATACTTCAAAGCGCAGCTACTATTTGTCTTCTTGTTGGTATAAAGTGCTGAGTAATTGCATGATACAATTTCTAACAAATAGATTACACACAGTAAGTTTTATTATACATATATTTTCATTCCACTGGCAGTTCAGAGAAATTTGAAACTAACTACATAATAATACAATCAATATAAACACAACAGAAGTTAACAATCATAAGATTTATTATATAAAGATGACAGAAAGTTCTGCAGATGCTACTAATACTGAGAAAGGCGTCAATTTAGACTCCAATATTTTAATATCAGATAGTAAGAGAAGAAGAAGTAATAGGAAAGGAAGACAGGTAAGAGAAAGCATAAACTA
The DNA here is from genome assembly GCF_000006515.1 of Cryptosporidium muris RN66. Classification (NCBI taxonomy): domain Eukaryota; phylum Apicomplexa; class Conoidasida; order Eucoccidiorida; family Cryptosporidiidae; genus Cryptosporidium; species Cryptosporidium muris. The sequence continues at coordinate 943,325 of NW_002196570.1, read as the reverse complement.
TTTGAAAATATTGAAAAGTAGTCCAACTATAATAGTGGACTGCAGTTTTGATGACAAACACTCAGATAGAAATGTCAAAAGTTTAGTAGTCCAGTTATCAATATCATATTCTGTAATAAGAAAGTCTTCTTTACCTTTTACTATGATCATTTGTGGAGTGTCAGAGCGTCTGAGGAAAGGCCTTACTAAAACTAATGCAGAGAAGTGGCTTGGAGTTACAATAACTCAAAGGAATCTCGATTTAGTATTAAAAGATTTTAGAAATAGAAATATTGTGTACTTGTCTGCAGACTCAGATGACCACTTGGATCTCTCATCAGAAGTGCGGTATACTAGTGATGACATATTTATTGTTGGAGGGTTAATTGATCGGAATAAATATAAAGATTTATGTAAATACCGAGCTATAGAATTAGAGTTGAAGACATCTCATTTACCAATATCAGAAAGTGGTATAAAGTTAAATAATAACTATGTACTGGCAATTAATCATGTGATTGGGTCTTTGGTCAAGTACAACGAATTTCTAGACTGGTCGAAAGCACTTAAATATATTTTACCAAAAAGAAAGTCATTGTAGTAATTTTAGTATATCAGAAACATATTGTGGAATAGATCTTAAACCCTAAAATTAATTATTGAACAATATATTAATTTATTATAGACAGGTAGTGAATATAAACTAACCGATCGTTTAATAATATCCAAACAGTCCACACGAAGATCTGAATTTGTCTCAAGCAATTCATGGAATATAACTTCAAATTCACTTCTAGGTAGTAGTATTAAACTAGGTAGAAGTATATTTTTGTAATCTGTCCACAATTTTTGTATACAATGTCGGATACCTCTCCATGTTAAAGTATCATCCCACACCTGATATTTAACAAGTTATTTATAAAGTAAATATATACACGCAGATATCACTTACCCTACGACTCCTAATAAGTGATGATATAACAAAAGAAGCAATGAAAGGTTTGATTGATGGAATATATAATATTGACAAAACCATAGCTCTTCCAAGGGTTCTAGGAAATGTTGGCATATCCTCCTGTGCAAATCTACCTAACACAGATGCAATAGTATCGGAATCAAACAATGGAGGTGAAATCTGAGTTAGTTCAAAACAACAATCAACAATGTCAACAGCACGTCTTGCATCGACATTCTTTACTTCTGGATAGCTATATGATACTGCCATTCTTAAAAGATCTTCAGATGAGATCTTTGATTTAATTCTTGAATTTTCAAGATGTTTTCCATCTGGAGATAGTATATTCTGTATTGTATGCTTTAACAATATTTTATCACCAGTATTGATCAATATGGGTAAATATTGTTTTATTATATCAATTTCATAAAAGCCAATCATTGGAATCACCAAGTAGAAGTTACCAAATTCCTCAAATATTACTTGAAGCTCAGTCAGTAAATCTTTGTTTATTTGACTTTCATCAGTAGTTCTTGAAGCGATAATTCTTAATATTAATGTGATGAATCTTAAATAACAATTATTATCCTTAGATTTACTCCCATATATTTTCACAATTCTAATATACTCGGGGTGGTAAACTTCTGGTATAGACCTTACTATCTCATCTAGTAGAGGCTCAAAAACAGATGTAAACATTGATGATGAATGGTTTACATAATTGGACAAGTAAAATAGGAAGTGTATCAATACAGGTTTTTTTATACAACAATATTTATATAAGTTGCACCTTATTTTGGCAATATCTTCCTTAATATTTAAGTCATTATCTTCATTTTTATCTAGTTTTACCATATTATCAGTATCAATCTCTAACTTTACATCTCCCAAATTTTTCTCCAGTAATTCCATATCTTTAAATGTCTCTGAGACTTTAGAAGTAGCAGAAACAGCTGTTTGTTTAGAAATACATTTGACACATCTTTCAATGAAAGGGTTACAACAAATTTTAAGCCTATTTTCAGAAAGAGAATCTTCTAAGATACAACTTTGAAAAGTTAAAAATGCAATTGCTTCTATCCATCTTTCACCATATATTTTAGAGTTGTACCACTGATATGAATATTCTACACAATCACAAAGCAAATTAGAACTAGGAGGTGGAGTATAAGCAGAACATATCTCCTCTGTATACGTTAAGTTTGTGGAATTCCTGTAATTATGAGTATATTCTATACTTTTAAACTTCGTTTCATGATCTTTAAGCAAAACATATGGTCTCTGCCATTCTGGCAAATCTTCGAAATCAGGCAAGTTATTTTTCTCACAGTTTACTTTATTACCATCGCATGACATATCTAGGTTAGAAAACCTATTTGATACATATCTTATAACATCTTGACGGATATAGATATCAGTAGCATAGCAGCATGATACTAAAGCAAAATATGCTGCTTTTTTAGAATGTGACTCTGGATTTTTCTGATTTATAACACCACATAAAATGTTAATTGCATACAGCCGCTTCGTTTGAGCCTCACCTAACATCCAATCATCATATAAACTAATTACTGAGCTTATTGGGACTTCTGGGCATTCTATAAAGTATTTATGTAATGTACTTAGTATTATACAAGATGACATATTTTCAGCTGGATGATCACTAGATGTTATTGCTGAACTAATTACTCTTAATCCCAAATCAAAAATTTGATTGTAATAGAACTCATCTCCAGCATCCCTGTCATTTCCACTGATTTTATTATCACTAATATTTTGTGTTCCACATACAATATTTGTAGATTCTTCTCTCTCACAATATAATCCGGTAATCAGCCACTTCCAATTAATGGAGTTTTTTGATACATCAATTTTCCTCAAGGTAAAATTAAGTGGATTATTTCCAACAATATTTAAAATCTTATTTGAGTAAAAACGGAACAGTATATCCAGTAAAATTTCGACTCTATATTCCCAGACAATACCATATGACCAAAGAAGACCAATGCAAATTATTTGAGACAATCCAAAAACTTCTTGAATTCTTTCACCGTTGTGCTCTTCTTTCAGTAAATTGTCCATGAACACAAAGACATATTCATTGCCAATATTTAAAGCGTCTCCAGTTTTATTTATATCAAACTTATTCTGTATATGTGAACTGGTGTCTGATACTAGTACTAGTGCGAGTAATAAATCATTTGTTTCTGAAAACAAAGTGAATATTATTGTTTCAATTAAAATCCATTGAAATGAATTTTCTAACTTGTTATGTAACATAGAGAGTCGTATAAGAATATTGTATTTCTGTTTGATACTAATAAAACCTTCGTTGAGTCTTCTCGAAAATAGCCCCCAAGCTAACCCAACTTCACTGCCATAACTCTCAAAGGAAGGTAAAAACTTTTCTTTACCAGAATCTAAAATACGTCTAAGAAAAAGTTCCCATGCAGATATAATTTGTTGACCATACTTGAGACTGCTAGCCAATGAATTATTAGTTGGATCTACAGATTCATATACACCCTCAGCAGATAAAGAGATAAGTGGAGATAGCAACAAACTGGATGCAATCTGAGCAAAGATAACTGCTTTTATAGAATTTGACTTACTTTTTAGCCATTTGCTATCTGGACAAACTACCATATTATAAAGATCTTTAACTAAGGTGTTGTTAGAATATTTCGTATCAGAATTCATCGTCATCTTCTCGATAGAATCAGTAATAGTACATTCATAAAAAGTGAGTATTTGGTCATCCTTTTCATGACAATCACTTTTTTTAGTATGAGAGTTTAATTTATATTGTTTATCTAGTAACTTGTTCTCAATACTAAGTTTATTATCTGCTAATGGAGAAAATTTATTTGACCATGGAGTATTAGAAAGATTCATAAAAGTATCCAAGTTTATTTTCTTCCCAGGACAATTTTGTTCTACTTCTACCAGTATGTCATCTGGTAATTTTGGATTTAGGAAGTTTGCTAAAACAGTATCGACAATACTTGAATAATTTTTGGTTGCAAATAACCAGCTTACTCCCTCTATTACACTTTGGGGTAATATTTCATAATGGCCTTGATCAACGTTGTATCTAGTCCGTTTATATGAATATCGTGAAGAAATACTTCTAGATCTTTGAGCTTCGGCAGGAGGAAATGGTATGAAGACAGGAGATTTTATATCATCCCCTATATTACTAATTCTCTTTTTTAGTTCCATTCGTATATCTTCATTTGAGCTCTCGGAACTGTTAAAAATATTATAGGCTTCAAGCCTTAACAAGTTGAAATCTTCAGTTCTACCCAATAGACGAAGTAAATTAACAAGTTCCCCCATATATAATGATATGTATTTCAAATTTGGACAAGCAAATATTCTTAAAAGTTCCTTTTGACAAATATATTGTAGTGCAAGCAACTTCTCATCTAATTTCTTCTCAAAGTTAGTAATATTTTCTATACTTTGTTTAATACTGCAAAGAAACCTTGATAAAAATTGAGGTCGTTTAAAGCATAGCCAACCTAAGCATTGAAAACCAAGACACAAGTTTAATGAACCAAGTTCTTGCTTAAAAGGATTTGCTACAGTTAATACTGATTCTATTGGTTTGCATAGTAAATTGACAATACTTTCTAAAATGCAAGAAGTATCTTTATTAACCAGTACTTCTATAGGGAATTCTTCTAAAGAATAAACTTTTCCAGAGTTAATAGGGTATACCCACCCAGTTCTTGAAGCTGTAATTACAGATGATTTATTCTCTGGTTCATGGGTTTTTCTGTGACCTGACAAGCTAAGCGAGCATATTTGCAGAATTAAGTTTGATAATTTGAGACACTTTCTATATAGATTTATGTATTGAGCTTCGTTTTTGCTTTCCAAAGTGTAAATTTTATCTCTAGTTTCTTTATTATAATCTTTACATTCAATTAAACAAGAGAAATGTATCGACTGTGGCATTTCGTTATGTTCTTCGTACCAAGAAATCTTGCTTGCACCCTCTTTACCATAGGTTTCAACATATCTTGCTATGCACTTGATGACTTCCCTCAAGTTTCTCAAAGTAGTGTTAGTTGCTAAGCATAATCCAATAGAAAGTTTTGATGACCACCAACCTTTACTACAACACTTACAGCCTTCAAAATCTAGTTGAGTGTCTGATACATGCTGGTGAGTGCAAGTGCATAGGGAGTTCTTCCAATTTTGTTCTATGTTCATATCCGTGTATACGATAGAATGCTTCACAGACAAGGGAAGTAATACATTAGGAATAATAATATTTATTGTCCTATGTAGAAAGTCAACAGCTGATATTACTACAGCCACATCCTTATCATTAAGTAATTGCAAAATATATGAAATGATTAGTGAAGAGTATATATGATCAGATTTCAATATTTTCTCTAGTTTCTCACATACTTCTATACGCTTCTCTACATCACTATCAAATCTTTCATTAGCTATTTGCTTAATAAATTCAATACTCTTCACATAATCATCATGCAATATATGTTTACCATAATCTAAAAACTTCTTCGATTCCGAACTATTTAAGATGTCTGCACTGAGAGTCAAACCATGGGACTTGCGTTGAGCTGTTAGATGAACAAAATACGAAATTAAAGAGTCACCATCAGAATTTACCATTGAAAGCGTTTTGCTACAAGCGGAGTCCCAGTTCTAACTTGTATCTTTAATTCAATTGTTCTACAAGAAAATATAATGTTGTGGATTACAACTACGAGTACCAATAGTACCGTCTTGTATAGCAATACAAACTTGGATGCCAGCGCCAAAATAGGCAGTCAGTCATCAGCTACCTTATTTAAATAGTTACACTTTAAACCCATGGTATAATAGGTGTATGTTCAACTCGGTAATGTCAGAAACTGGTTGCTACATATGTGGAGATCGTCCTGTAATGAGGCGCTGTGAAAGTGGGCAGCTTAACTGTAAATATTGTTTTCTGAGTGCTTTTGAGGAGGAAGTCCATGAATACATTACGAGTTACAAGTAAGTTTCTTGATTAGTTGTTAATATAAGCACAGCTAAGAAGTTAAGATAAATTTTTGAGTATTTACAGAATGTTTTCACCGGGAGAAGTAGTAGCTATAGGTATTTCTGGAGGGAAAGACTCAAGTGTCCTCCTAAATGTAATGTATGAGCTCAATAAAAGGAAGGAATATGGTTTAGATTTGCGACTAGTTGCAATAGATGAAGGTATAAAGGGGTATCGTGATGATGCACTGAAAGTAGTAAATTTCCAGAAAGACTATTATGATCTGCCACTGACAATCTTACAATTTCAGGACTTATTTGGTACAACAATGGATGATATCAGATTAAAAGCAGGCAAATCAAATTCCTGTACATTTTGTGGAGTATTTAGAAGACGATCACTTGATGTAGGGGGCAATTTATCTGGAGCAGATAAATTGTGTACTGGACACAATGCAGATGATGCGGCAGAAACTGTCTTGTTAAATATTTTGCGTGGTGACTTAAATAGGTTACAAAGATGTACAAACCCAATAACCTCAACTGAAATTAAGCAGAGTCAAGATAATGAAGTTGTTATGGGATTAGGAACTTTACGAAGTATACCAAGAGTTAAGCCCTTGATGTACTGTTTTGAGAAAGAAATTGTTTTATATGCTTATTATTCAAATCTCAGATACTTCTCTACCGAATGTAAGTATTCTGTAGATGCTTATAGAGGCTTTGCTCGCGAGTTTATTCGACAAATAGAAGGCATAAAGTGCAAATATGTAACGAACTTCATTAGAGCTGCTGAGAATTTTAATATTGCAGCTATAAATAGAGATAAAAGTAGCACTAACGAGAATAAAAACAACTTACCCAGAATTTATGCACAGCAGGTGGTACAAAGATGCACTTTATGTGGCTATATGTCCTCTGCTCGAGTCTGTAAGGGGTGTCTTCTTTTAGAAACATTGAGAACTAATAATAGCAAAATCACATTTAAAAGTGGATAAAAAAAAATCTAGATTTAAACTTCATACTTAAGGTAAATGTGAGTTACATTTAATTTTATGTAATTTGAGGACAAGACTTTTAGTTCCCACAATTTGAATTTCGAGACTTGCAATAGTTTATCTTATAACCAACTTAACAGAGGGGAGAGACAAGGCCTTTGTAGCATAGTTTTGGTCATTGCGTCGGTCTTGTAAACCGAAGGTCACGAGTTCGAATCTCGTCAAAGGCTCCATTTTTGGTGGACATCCAGTTCCTCTCAACCAACTACGACACTCAACCGCCACCTCATTACACTTGTATCTGCAAGTCAGTATTAAGAAAGTAGATGATATTTAGTTCCCCCTCCTGGTATACTACCTCTATATGCTAACTAATTGAGATGTTACCTCTCAACAATCTTTCTTCCCGAAGGGTCAATTCAGAATAGTATACCCTCATCTTTTTGTCCAAAGACTGACTCCGGGTCATCTATCTCTGACTGACACTCCTCTTTTCTACTTGCTCTCCCCAAAGCTTCAGCTTCAGCCCACTCTTTCTTTTTTTCTTGAATTTTCTTTAATCTAAAGAACTCCTCTCTCTCTATTTCATCTAGTTCCTTTAGTATATAATTAATTCCATCATCAAGCTTAGGTAAAACTACATTTTGTAAAGCATTAACGCGGCGATTGGTCATCTTTATCTCCTCGTCTAAAGAAAAGAATGCAGTCTGTAAACTCGCTAATTTAACTAAACCTTTCAGTACTCGTAGGTATATATCCTTTGTTGACTGAATAACCTGTCCACCGCTAGCTACACCAATGTGGCCTGTAACATCAACTGATGTGTCAATATTCAATTCAAATATGGGGAGGCGTACACCTGCAATATTTTCTGTGGCAACATCTAATGATATAGCTGGTTTTTTGCACGACTCTATAATTCGATCCTTGAAATCACCTGCTGCCCAAGTTGCCTTTGCTAAAGCAAAGGATGCTTCTTTCATCTCATCACCTATTAAACGTTTTGTTTCGACGATCTCTTTCAGCATTCCACGAAACTTATTTGTAAGTGCGTCACTCTTCCTCTTAAGTAAGTCATATCCCTGTTTTGCACCTTTACTTTTTTGTTTGATTGCTTGTAAATTCCTAAAAAAATAAAAGATAATAAGTTCAGCATACAAAAGTCTTAATTAAGAAAAACCACTTACATACGACTTGGAGTTGGTCTCTGCTCCATATCTATACTTGTCTAGATTTTTAAAGTGGTAACTCTAATTTAGTGCTTATTTCTAAAAAAAAAAAAGGAACGAAAGGTTAACAATATTCCCGGTTTTTCTCTTTTTTCTTTGGTCTGTTGTGCCGGGTATACATTCTAAATTCACAGTTACTATTATAATTTTCTCTTTCTTTTTCCTAGATAACTTTTCATACATGATATTACATTAAGTAAACTACGAAGAATTATGCACTAACTCGTATAACTTTACCAGTATATATCTACTTTTATAGTTACAATGAACTGCTCCCATTATCTTGAATACTTTGGCACTCAAGACGATGAGTACAATGTGATATTTCTCCTTCACAAATTTTGTAAAGATTAATGCAATCTTTTAGATTTCCTTTGTTTATAAATTTTAAAGTTTCTTTTAATTTATCGCGCATTTAGTGGGATGGATAGGGAATAGTAAAAATGAACAGAAAGCAAAAGATGGCTCAGCTACACTTCAAGCATACCATCTGCACTATATTGATATTATCCACAATATATGGTTTATTAATAGCAGATTCTGAGTTGAACTATCTATCAAGATATGTACTATTTGTCATCTATGATGACTTTCCATTAGAAACTAATGTAAGTATATAAAACTATATACAAATATTTTTTATGTTAATAGGAAAATCATCTACTCTTACGGAAATATTTAGAAAATATACATTATTAACTTTCTTGTGAATGAAGTAAAAGTGCCCAGTTCCCATATATATTGTCTTTGGAACCGAGATACCAACTATTTTTATGAAGATTCGCTACTCATACCGATACTCTTCCGCTATTCTGATAGCAATTTGGAATTTGACTGGTTTTTTATCCTTTCAGAAAATACAAGATTCGACCCATTTCTTCTTGAGGAGATCTTGAAAAAAGGGTAATTTGAAATATATATGTATCAAATGCAAATTAGTTTCTTAATTACTGTATTTTAGAGGAGTGAATTCAAAAAGAACTGATTACTTAGATAAATTATCAGATATTCCATTTAAAAATAGGAAAAACAGAATTTTTTTAAATGAATTTCTTGGAGCTCAACTAAATGATGAAGTTCCATCTATTGTTCACCACTACAATATTGATAAGCACTTTGCCTATCCGTACTATCCCTCAGGCTTTGCAATTAGTAGAAATGCGATAATGAATTTAAAAACTAAAATGATTGTAGAATTTAATAAATATGCTCAACCAAGGATATATACAGACCCTATTTACGAGGTAAGAATCTCTTAACAATTGAAGTTGAATTACTAATTTCTATTTTATTGCAGCTATCAAAAGTACTCAAAGAATTGCTTAATGTTTCATTAACTGATATAGTTCAATTTTGTACAGGTTTTGAAAGTCTAAGATGCGGAATATACATAAAAAGTAGAAACACACCTGTAAAGTGTGCAACATGGACCATCTCATCACGAATATCCCCTAACTGCCCATTACCAAATATTATCACAATCAATAACAACGAACTAATTGATCCAAATGATGTTGTTATTTCTGTTAAGACTACAGGGAAATTTCATGGTACGAGGGTTACACAAATAGCTCGATTATGGGCAAACAGAAATTTATTGAAATATTCAACTCATCCATTATGTCCAAAGCTAGACGTATATGAAGGTCATAATATAGAATTAGAAGTATTAAGTGACAAGTCAGAAACTATAGGAAATATACAAACCATCGATTTAGGTGTTGGAAATCAGATTAAAGGGCATTGTGTCAAGTTTTACTCTATGCTCCATTATCTTTACAAGAAATACTTGAAAAGTGGTAAAGCTACAAATAAGCGTTATTTTGTAATTGTTGATGATGACACATTAGTACTACCTAATTCACTATTAAATGTTCTATCTATTATTGATCAAACTAGATATAAGAACGAAAAACTTTATATGGGGTTAAGATATTCTCTAGGGTCTATATTACAGGGATGGAATATTGACTATGCAACTGGTAAGCTAAGAGAATTTTGAGAAAGCACTTTATTTCTACAAACTCTTATATTAATAACAATGAGCTAGTACTAAAGTTGATAAAAATTTCTGGATTATAGGCGGAGCCGGAATAGTTATTAATGCTAATACGCTTGTCTCACTTGTAAATTGTTCTGGTAAGTTTCAAACTTAAACTAAGATAAGATACTGGTTTGAAGTTATCTATACTTTTAAAACTTTTGTATTGTAAATATCGTCAATCTCATGTAATTTTAGTTTGCTCATGTTCTGGACCTACTGAACCTGATGATATGGCAATGGGACGTTGGTGCAAATTTTTGGGTATTAAAGCAATCAATTATCCTGGTTTCTACCAAGCTGAGCCTTATAATTATCATCCTTACTATATTGAATATCTACCAATTATAACATTTCATAAATTAAGTGATAACTTTAAAATGACAATAATAAATTATTCAGAGACACTTTTTTCTGAAATGTACCCACATATTGATAAAGTACGTTCAGAATCTTCTATACAACATGATGAACTTTAATATTAGGTAATAATAAAAATATGACAATTATAAGAAATAGGATATGGATATATTTGTATTTAAGCTTTGTTTGTTAGTATAAACTATTAGAACGATTAATTCAACATCATTAGTCTATACAACTCTTCGAATAACCAAATAGGTCTACTTTAGCGGTTTGAAAAGTGAAATAATTTTTTCTTGCAGATTTCTAGATAGTAGCAAGTAATGGTCTAATATCAAATAATTAAATATAATGAATGTGATATTCCCTCCTTTAAGTAATGTAGATGATTCATTATCTCCAGTATTCTCAATTATATCTTTTCACGGTCTCAATATTCTCTGCGATTGCCCATTACTTACTAAAAATTATCTCAAAGAGCATTATGGTGATATATTAGACAAGTTAATTACAAATATTAAAGAATTTAATGAATTAGGTGATTACTATGTATTTCCGGCAACAATTTTACTCGGATTAGGTGACAATAGAAACGAAAATATTCCTATTGATCTGATTTTAATAACACACCCTGATGGCTTAATGGGTATCCCCTTCCATCTTCATTACAACCAATTACATAGAGATTATAATTTGAAACATAATGATTGTGAAAAAGAAGCTAACTTAGAAAGTTTAAAACAAGATTTACCTGAGTGTATTTTATCTTTACTATCATATTTATCTTGTATTGACATATCCAATGCACTATTAGCTGTAACGCCTCCAGTTTTCCAGTCTGCAACTGTTGCTTTACAACAATTAATCCAGTATAGTGAAACTATACAAAGCAATATTTCAAATCCATTTATTTGGTTAAGGACAAGTGACATATTTAATCTTTTTACTTCGTTAAATAAGTTGAGAAAAGAAGGTACAGTGGAGTGCCCATATAAATTGGACAAAAGCTCTACATACTTAAGGCATCAAGTTATTGCCAATTTGCCAGAAAGTGGCCCTGAATATTTTTATAATCAGTCTATTGTAAGCAATACCTCGGAAAGAAACAACTTTACAGGCTCTGCAGATTCAAATATGAGAGGAAGTACAACAGGATTAGGTGCAGCTGTTGGAGCTGCTACGCACATATTTGACGGAAATACTCTTTATAATTATCCAGCTACAATCGGTGGACATAACTGCACTTCAAGTACTTCTAATCCTCCCTTGATTGGTCCCTTTTCAGGTGAGGAAATTTCTGGATATGCAAGAGGCATCATAGAAAGTGAATTATATCAACATATTTCAGAAGAAAATGATATAACAAATCAACGGTATATTTCTAATTCTATATTTACTGAGAATTCCAGATTTAGTATCAAGCTGTTGCATATTGGGCAGAGGGAGAAAATCTGCAAGAATCTTACAACATTTATACTATACCCACTAGATAGTGGATATTGTTTAGGAGGTGTTGGTTATTGTCTAGCTACGAATAATAGGTCTCCTGAAGATTCATTAAAAGATGAAAAAATTGTGATCTTTGGTCAGGTTTCAACAGAAGTCGATAGATATCCTTCTCCACTAAACCTTAATGACATATATGAAGCCTCAAATGTTGTATTTTATGGGAGTATGATCTCTATAAAACAAGCAGAGTATATTCATAAGATTGTGGAATCTACAAATATTGTACAATTATCTAATTTATCATATTACTTAACAGAAATAAAGATTATTCTTAATTATATAAAACATACATTATATAGAAGTGGCTCAATCTTAATACCTACAGATTTATATGGACAATACTGTATGGAGTTAATTGAATATATTGGACAATATGTATCTGAACTACCTATTCAATATCAAGTTCCTATATACATAGTGGGTGGTGGTATCTCGACGATATTATCAAATGCTGATGTATCTTCTGAATGGACATGCTCTAATAAAAGCCGTAAGTCTATGTTACCCAATCCAATATCCCCATTTCTGTTTTCACAATTGAAGTCATCAAATAGACTTTATACATTTCATACAATCGAAGAGTTATCTATTGTATACCGAGAACCAGCTATATTTTTTGCATCTTCAAGTGATCTTAGTTTTGGTCCGTGGATAAGAATATTAAATCAGCTATACTCTGATCCTAAAAATACATTATTAACTATTGATCCTTGCACAGATATCTCATATTTGACTATGAAGTATAATTTGAACAATGACAAAATTGACCATATTGAATTAGTTTACTTTCCACTAATATTGTTTCCGACTCTAAACAGTTTGATGACTGAAATTTTCAATAACCACAATTCAAAAAATCCGAAATTTAAGGTTTTAATTCCATTAAATAAAAATAATCACTCAGAAGACTCAGATGTAATAAATTTCCCTATAGAATACAAAACTAAAATTCTAGAAGTCCCTAGACAAATTCAGACTTTAACTAGGAGAAGTAATGATGAAAATGGAGTGAAGTACAATTGGTTTCCAGCTTCTTTATCTTTCAATGCTAAAAATAAATCTTTTCTCAAGTCAATATCACAGGGAGTTTATGTAGGCAGAACTAATGCTATAATTAATTGTAATGAGGGTAACATTTCAATTGAGGAGTTTGATCAAGATCAAAATACTGCTACTCAAAACACAAATAACAATGTACCTAAAGAGAAAATTCTAATGGGTTACACAACTGTATATTCTATTCTTTCCGCACTGAGAAAACATGATATTAATGATGCTGTGATACTTAAGTATATAGACAATACTGACAACTCATTGAATGATAGAAAAAATCTATCTACCATTTTTATACCTTCACTATCTTGTACAATTACCCTTACAAGTTCATGTGTATGCAATATATCTACAACAAAGTCAACTTCAAGGAGCATAGTATCTGGTATAATGAAATCTTTAGTTTCTAAAATCTAATTGCAGTTATTTTCACTTTTATGTCGTCTACCTACGTATATTTTTGATCGTTTACTATTTAGCATCTGATCATTTGTATTGTTTCTACTCGAACTTGCTATATACTTATTCCATATCCTTGCATTACCTAATGGAATTTGTAGCTTGTCATCATTGTGCAACACTTTGTACATGATTATACGTCGTTTTTTCTCAAATTCTCTACCATTATATGGTTTATTTTTACCTTGTTCTAGATTGTTTATGCACTCCTCCCTTGTGCATTGTCTTAAGCCACATGAGTATGAGCCTTCACTTGTTGGAATATCTGATAGCTGGTATGGTATTGATAGGAAACATATGTCGAAAAACACTACTAATGCTAGTTTGTTATGTAAATATTCAAAATATTTGTCTTGAATATAAGATATAGAATCTGACTCTACTAAATTAGGCGATGTATAATGAATATGAATTCTAAGTGGCCAATTTACTGTTGAATTAAATATAATGCTTGCTGGAGGTCTTGACATAAGCCCACAAGTAGTGGAGTGAGACAACTCCCAATGTGCCTTTTGACAAGCATTTGAGCAGTAGCTTGCGACTAAACAATTTTTGCAATATCTAAAATCTATCTCATAACTATCAGGCTTTAAATTTTCATCCAATTTCTCACCTATTTTGACTCTTGAACCGACTGTAAATCTGACACAATCTGGATGGAAACATGGTACCTTTATACTACATTCATCTGCACTTTCCAAAGCACTTTCCTAGGATTCAGTAATTAGAAAATATTATCTTATTTGTACAATCAATATATCTATTCACTTACTTTTATTCTTCTATCAGTTATCCACTCTTGTAGTTTTATTAGATCGATATCTAGTCCCCTGTATAACTGAGTGAGGTATTTTCTTATCATTCTAGCATCTTCTAATAAAAAAGGTATTAACGAACTTTCAACCTCAGTTTCCTAAAGTATATTAGATATAATTATTTTAGAAAATTTTTAACAATATTTTTTTTTAGCTCAAAGTGGTATATTCAAGTAATTACTTGTAACATTTACTTTTGAACAGATAACAACTTACCATTGTTGTTTTTTTTAAATGAGAATGCAAAATGGAAACAGACTTTATTAGTGTTTTTAGGTCTTTTTCATTCCAAGGTATTTCATATACAAATGCAAAGTATATGATCTCTATTAGCATTAATAAACTTGAGTGAAGAATTGGTTCCTTATACTTTGGACTACACAAAATAGCAAAGGCTTGCCAAATATTTAAACCCTTGTCACTAGTTTCTTTTATGTGATTGTGTTCGATCTTATTGTTCAACGTTAAACTTGAAACACTTGTAGAAAGTGAGTTATCTAGGTTTGACTTAAGACATTTTTCATTATAGCAATTGTTATAGTCTAGATACTTAAAAAATTTGTATCCTTCTCCAAATACAGAATCAGCTATGGAAGGTATCATAAAAGGCTCAGCTGATAGTTTAAGTAACAAGTCTTTTGAGTGTCCTATTAATAAACACTCATTTAAAAACTCAATATATCCAATGATCAATTTAGAACTGTGTCTATCATGGATTAAAAATAATGGGGATGTTAATATGTGGTAAAATATAACTGAAGTAAGTTTACTAAAAAATATTCTCATAGTTATTTGCTGAATATCAACATCTTGTGTCTCTGATAAAACAGTAATACAAATTCTTAAAGCTTCCATATTGCTATATAGAGCTTCCACTTTCATGTAATCAATCCACAGCATTGTAGAAGATTCACAAAATAGTATAATCGCATTAATTCTAGATTCAAAGTAGTACATTGCATTAAGGCGTACAAGTAACCTAATTGCACCAGGTATTTTGGTATCAACTAGGCCACACAATAAATAGTTTATTGCTGTAAAAGAGTCTGGGAATGATTGACTTTTTTGAATATTTCCATTAATGTTTTGTGTTGGATCACTTAAGCTGGGGAGGGATAATTCTGTTGTTAAATCTGCAGTTCTTAAATAGCTATGCTGAAATAAAATTAAAAATAACCACAGTTCATGAATTATAGTAGCCCAAAAGCTTGGATCACTATATTTTTCCTTGATAGCAGATAGCAATAAAGATACCATACCTATGAGTTTATTTGGATCTAAGTTAAGGAGACCCTTTACAACAAACTCAGGTAAAATATTGGGTATTTGTGACATAAGTTCTTCTTTCATATGTAATAATTTTCGTCTAATTTTTATTAATTCTGATACATCGTTTTCATTGATAAATTCAAGTCCTGACAAATTTAATATTGAATGAATATTTGTAATATCAAGTTCAATATCTCTTGCTTCATTTTCTAATACATTTAGATGACAATTAAGATTTTGTGCTGCAAATTTTTCTAAATTTAGTTGCTTAGCTCCGAAATCCCCATCTTTATCTTCTGTTTCATTGAGTTTATATTTGCTAACAATTGTAGGGACTTTTGCCTTAACATATACACATACCCCCCTCATTTTCTGAAGCATTACCCTTTCACTAAAAATAAGTTTTTTCATTTCACTATTTTTTACAGCCAACTTATCTGATGCAAGAAACATAAGTTGATCTATATTTGCTTCTGTAATGTGGGGATGCTTCTCAGGAGAATAGTCTAAAAATGGTTGCCTTAAAGATTCAGCTAATTTTACGCGTGATGCAGTACGAGATATTACTCTTAGTGATGCAACCTCGCTATCAATAGTCCTCTTCTTTCGTTTTCCTTCATTTTTAATATGGTATATTTTACTCACATTATCTAGAGGATGTACACCGGAAGTATCTGACTCATTATTAGAGAGACACTCACTAGTAGTCTTTGTATATACTTCTTTTTGCCTTTTTTTTTGTTTTATTAACCAAAATCCCATATTCCTTTGAGGAATTTAAGAAAATTTTAAAGGCATGCCGTTATTGCATGTGATGTCTACATTAGATGTTTGGCGCCAACATTTGTTTGCTGGGTCCAATGCCCAGGCCCTGACGCTAGTCAAAAGTTTACCGGAAAGTGCTGTGTTGTACTACTTGGTGTACAACCATAACTAGTGAATAGTGAAGTAGTATAAATATGAGGGTGAATACACCAAATCCCTTTAAGAAGTTTTACCATGACAAAGGATTGCTACTGGAGGTTGAACATAATGGCTTAGTAAACTCTACCTATACAAATGAGAGCCATGCACTAAACACAAACCAAAAATACAGGTTCTTAAAAACTAGTGCATTTATTACCTTAATATTAGGAGTATGTAGTTTATCTGGAATCTCACTACTGTATTATTTTTTTTGGAACTTTAATTTTGAGCTCGAGTATATTAATCTATTTTTAAATTTCCACAGCAGCTCTAAATATCCAATGTTAAATAGAAAAATTAGTCTAAACAAATTTTATGAGTGGGTATCTTTGGGTTTAACTGGTTCAATTACATTTCTTAAAATGTTGCTTCAGTATCTGGATATATTCATACATTCCACTACACTCTATCCCATTAAATTAGAAATAAAAGTCGTGCAAACACTTCAAAGTGCTCTAAAATCAAAAGATATTTTTTTTATGAGTGCAAAAAATCTCTTTACTTATATAAATATCAATCTTTACCTTGTACTTAAAAGATCCTTTAGGAGATTTTTTGGGCGCAAAGAGTTGCAAGCTATACTCAACCACTTTTATAATATTAAAGAAACTTTATCTGAAAATATTTTAATAAACTTCATCTTATATATTTACTTTACTCTTGTAGTACTTTCTCTTGCTAATTTTTCTATCGCTACTATTTTATGGAATGGTTTATTTAGGTATCTTGGAATATCCTCATTCTTCTGCTTCAGAATAGCAGCTATAATTTCAATTCCATTAGTCACTTTGTTCTTTTTACCAGAGTTCTATATTGCACTTCCTGATGCGTTTAGTGGCTTCTTTAGAAATATTAATACGAAATGTAGTGCTTTAACTCAAATTAGCAATGGTCTTATGGAAATACCAATGATATCAGAAAATTGGTGGCATTCAGGGAATTTACACAGTGTATTTAAAGGTGTTGACATTATTAACAAAATTAGAGAAGATCCTATATCTCCTAATGGTATATTTGTCACTAGCTTAATAAATGATTATACTTTGCAAGATAAAAGTGTTTGGGATAAAAAGGTTTTCTTAGACAACTTTTGTCTCTTATTAATAAATTATAAAAATTTCAGTACAATTAGTATTTACACAAGGGTTACTTTGGCTTTAGTTTCTATTTTTTTTTTAGCTTTCCTTCTTTTTAGTGAGAAGCGTGAAAAGCAATATCACAACATGAGCCCAAAGCTGCCAATATATGTATATAGGTACCTCTTATCAAGAGCAGCTGCTACTTATCTACTGTATTTCACGCAGGATTATTATGAAATGGACCATCTCAGTAATTTCCTCCCATTTGTGTTGTATTTTATATCGAAACTCACATTATATCATTGCAAAATTTTACAAATTATACTTGAATATCTTGTATGGAGTAGAGACGTGTCTAAGTTAAAATCAAACTCACAGGAATTACTAAGAAAGAGCGAGAAAATATCCCAGGACTCTTTAGAGGAAAATTCATGCAAAAAATTAGGGGCAAGAAGTTTAAGAACACAAAAGGTTAACTTAATTTTAAGGTCTGTTCGGAATAAGACTACAATTGGAAATCAGAATAAAAAACAAAAAGAATTTATCAAACTGGCAAGTATCATGAGCTTAAAACGAAGTACCAACAATGCACCTAAAAACAAAATATTCCATTATCTTATAAAAATATTTAGAGTTACTTTGCATTATTCTCAAATGATGACACTTTTCAACGTTTCGGTTAAATTCTCTAAAAGATCGAGTTTAATATTATATAATATAATAAAAATATTAATATTTGATCCATTAGAGTCACTTTTTTGGTATTTCTATGAAAGACAATATAGAGGTTTGATACTAGATGCCTTGTCACACCACAACTTGGATGAATTCCTCAGAAGAAAAAAAGTGAGCTTAAACATACTAGAGGAGTTACTAAAAAGCATGACACTATGCTATTCAAATGTTGGGAATATAACAGTTATCCGCAGTATTACTATAAGTAGAGCAAATTTGCTACATGAACTGAAATGGGTTATGAAGGTCTTCCCTAATGAGAGACAATTCAGAAAGTTGAAGGAAAATTGTAATAGGAATCTTAGTGATATAGAGAAAAAGTTACTACCATTTGCAGATATTCCCTCTATACATAATAGAATTTATATGGAAATACAATATTATATTTTAGATTTATCAATTGAGTCATTATTAACCTATTGTGAAAGGATCATTTTGGCTTGCAAAGCATTAAATAACTCTGAAGGTCTTATTGAGTTATTGTCACTATTAAATAAAGAAAAGTTGTCAGAATATAATATATTTCATGAGAAACTTAGAAGTAGTGATATAAATAAAATTACTAATGACTTGTTCAACTTAACTAAGAGAAAAGGATCAGCTAATGTATGGGAACAATATTCGACAATTTCCGGTATACTACTCAAAACTGAAAAGGAGCTAAAAGGAGTACTTCAACCAATAGAGTATATTGAACCAACTCTTATTTTTAAACAATGGGAAATGATAAAATTGAGTTTGAAAAGTATAAAAAGTGAGATTACACAAAACCGAAATTCCTACGAAGATATGTATATGAATGGATTTTCACTACATACAGTGCAAATGGTTTTACACCACCAAAATTATGCAGCAGTAGGAGCTTCAGAGAAAATTCAAGAATGTCTATCAGAGTGTATTGAATTATGCAGGAACTGTGGAACAATTATAGAAGAAGAAACTGATGAGTTCCAAAGGTCTTCAGAAGTACAACTAAAGATTTTGAGTGATACTAAAAGTTATTGTATAGGAATTTTGAGATTATTAGATAATATGTTAGTTGCTATGCAATCAGTTAATATTTGTACTATAAACATGGAATCTTCACCTATAAAGTGCGAGTTCCCTACTTTACAAGCTCACCATCCTAAAGTTACGACTAACAAACTAGAAAATCTATGTAAACTTCATGGAAGAGGATTAAGACAAACTTTTACTACTTATTCTGATGGGAATTATCCACCTAACACAAGTTTAAGCAATAATATCACAAGAAGTACACCTGAGAGGATTAGTGATGATAGCAAAGACACATTAGGTACAAAGCAGGGTGGATTAACCAAAAGACGTGATATATTCTCACCATGTACAGTAAACAAAAGTGATGCAAAAAGGAGTTTGAAAAAATCTATGATACCATTAATTAGTGATAATACTGTAAAATTAGACAATGATACTGATAAGGAGTATTTGCCATTTCTAATATCTACACCTGATGAGGTAGTTCGTGAGATAATTTAATGGGTTCAAATAATTTATATTGCAATCGCTTAAAGAATAGGCAGTTACATTTTATGTATCTGAAAACGAGCCTTTGTTAGATTTCCACTTAGAATGACATACATTGAGATAGCATTGCTAGGAGCTGGAAGTTGCAGCGGATATAAATCAAACTGACAATATCAATTAAACCAATGTGGAAATCTTTTTAAAAGACGTTTATATATGTGTGGTGTTAGTGATGCAGATAATATGGCTCTAAACGGTTCAGTTATTTTGGTAGCAACCCACGCTATTAAAAATCTTCTCCAGGGAGTATTGGTGCTTCCAATTGATAATGTATCAAAGCGATCACTTATCTTTAAAAACTCCAAGATTTGCACTAGAAACTCCTCATTTAGAATTCTATTATAAGATATAAGCCAAAAAGACCCTAGGGTAGTGACATAAACTATTAGGTAAACAGATATTCCTATGTAACCATATTTACCCCACAGATTCTTGATGAATACAATAAAATTATTTTGTTTCTTTTTTAGTTTTGCTATATTGTACTTATTTTTGTTGTTGATTCCATCAGCTATCTCTATATTATTATTATTATTTGTTTTTCCAGATATTTGGTTACTTCTAACTGCCTCAGATTTTACTAAACATATTTTAGTCCTAGTTCTCAAATCTACACTAGAAATCTGCACAGTCTTTTTGGACCACTCACTTTGTAAGGTATCTGATAATAAGAGGTGGTCAGCAGCTAAAACATAGTATAGTCTTTTCTGGTCAAGCTCTAACATATGGAAACCTAGAAACTGTCTACAAAAAAAAAGTGGCAATTTTCCCAAAGCCAAAAACTTTTGATTCAAGCTTATTTGAGAATAACTAAAAAGTAGTTTAGTATTCATCTTTCGACAACCCTTACTATTACTCTTATAAAATTATTACTACCCTATAAGTTGTCTTAACCGCCATTTGGAATTAATTACATATTTATGATCTGCTTTACCTTTCTAATAACCATTTTTCTGAACTAAACAATAATATAGTCATTAAAACGATTTATAGGGAACCATTTTATAATTATATACTTCAGAGCTATGAGCTATATTGTATTTGAACCTGGCAGAACTGTTTGTAGAGCTGCATTTGCTGGCAATCTTCTACCAGTAATAGAAATTCCTACTGTGTGCTGCTTAATAACTGAGATACAAAGTTCAACACTCAAGTGCACTATATCTCAAGCCCACGGTTTACTTATAGGAGATGATGCAGTAAAGCATGTAGAAGCAAATGTAAATTCGAAACTGGTATATCCAGTATCAAGAGATTTTGCTAGTGCGAATTGGGAACTGCTTGAACTTATCTGGGATAGAACAATAGAAATGCTTCAGATGCCTAAGTCTGCTGACAATTACTGTTTACTTACTGCTTGTCCATTCTCTGGAAGTGTTATTTTAAAGGAGAAAATCAAAAAGTGGTCACTCAAGCTTCGATTTAAGAAGACAATATTTGTATCATCTCATATATTGACACTTTATCCTTATGGGCTAGATACAGCGGTTGTAGTAGATATTGGGACCTTTTGGACAACAATTGTACCTATAATTAATGGTATTTCATACAATAACGCAGTTTGCTCCATGCCAATTGGTGGAAAGACTGCAGAGGAATATCTCGGAATATTGCTGGCAAAGAGAGGTCTAGTAATAAGTGGCGATAAATACTGTGAATCCCAAATTAGCACTTTAATATTACAAAAGATACTTAGAGAAAAATGCTTTGTTAGTGTAGATGAAGCTAAAACAAGGGAATTATTGGCGACAACGACAACTTTCTTAGATTATATAAAATTTTGTGGGAAAGGTATACTAATAGAAGAAGAAAGATTCCTTGTGACTGAGAATGTCTTTTTCTGTCCACATCATATAGGCTATGAGTCATTGTCTATATGCGAGGCGATATTAGATGTTGTATCAAAGTGTCCAGTGGATACAAGGTTATCACTTCTGGAAAATATAATTCTGTGTGGTGGGAGCTCCTTATTTTTAGGTTTCCCACAGCGACTACAAATGAATATTAAAAAACGGTTTTTAGATACTACCCTTAAGGGTGATACAGAACGTTTTGAAAAATACAATATCAATGTTATAGATGACCCACTCCGTGACTTGGCTTGCTTTAAAGGTGGTTGTTTATATGCTGAGCTATTAACTTCAAGATGTGATGATAAATACGGAGATTGAAGTATTTGAAAGCATTGTGATTATTAGGAAATTTGAATAAATCAAATATTCAAGCCTTCTCTATGTACTATTTGTATTCTAATAATATATGGAATTTCATTCGCAATAGAATAAAATTGCAGGCCTAGTAGGTATTATTTGTGAGACTTTATCAGAGGGTAAGTCTTTGCAATCAGAAGTTGCTTTCACCAATAATTCTCTTATATTCAAAATTCTAGCAATAGACTTAGAATGTAGAGAGAAAAAAGCAAATTCATCGAAGGGTAAATTTATGGATAGTGCTGATTTATTTTCTCTGTATTCAGTAACTTTTAAGGATAAAAATGCTAATGTATTCTTCAAATCGCCACTATCCATTTTCTTAATTTCTGTTGCTTCTCTAACTTTCGTGATAAAGTCCTTCGGTAAAGTCCCCTCTCTCTCAATAATTGACTGAATTACTTTTAGACCCTCAATTTGCCATTGCTTGTACTCCTTTGCTACATACACTACAGCATGAACGTATTTAGTGCAACTCTTGTTCTTCTTTTGGTTTGAAGTCCATTTATCAAGACTTTTTCGGAATTCATCAATTGACTTTAAGAGAAGTATCAACTTCTTACTATTAATAGTGGAATAATGATAACCATTTATGCTACTTAAAATAGGCCATTCTTCAGAAACAAGGAATGATTCACGTTTCAGTATATTTCTCCAAATATATTCGCAAGTATGGGGAGCAATAGGACAAAGAATCTTAAGTTGAATATCTAAAATAAGAGAAAATAAGTTTCATTGTTAATAAATTATAAGATATCTGGAAATTGTAATAATTACTTTAAAATACTAGCATGCACAAATTAGTGCAGAAGTACTATAACAGTAATTATCAGATTTAGTTTTATCCTGGAGATAAACCGCATATTGTAAAATTGGTTATATGCGGAATTAGAACAGGAATATATCCTAGATATTAGTACAAAAAACTTACTTATAAAAGCTTCAACAATAAACTTATTCATGTCTAAGTCACTACCACCACATATTGTACGATATTGATCGCGTCTCATTTGAAACTCAAACAGAGAAAATTTTAAAGCATCACGATATGAAAAGTTTTCATATGACTTTCTGCATTCATCAATAAGACGAATAATTTCGCTAGCAAATATTTCATCGATTTGTTCCAGTGACTCTCTTACTAAATTATGGTCTGTAGATTGTTCATCTGCTTCACTTCCATACCTCATTTTCTCCTTTCTATCCTGAAACATTTGCACAAATTGGAGAAGTGCAAAGAGTCTCATTATAGCAGAATTTGCGGAATCTCGACAGAAATTAGCATCATCAATAGTGTCTCCTGCATCAGCTAGGGCTATACGGCATGCATCGGAAGTGAATTCATTAATTCCATCATGTAATGTAATCCAATTTCCAAGAGACTTGCTCATCTTTGCTGAATCCACCATAATATGGCCATTACAGTAAAATCCTTTCGGCCAAAACTTGTCAGCCATAGTACTTTTGTCCCATATTGCTACATGGTTGTACAAGCACATTATCAAATGATTAAATATTAAGTCTTTCCCCGAGACACGACAATCCATTGGGTAAAAGTAGGAAAATTCATCACGCATTTTATGCAATTTCTCCATTGAAATGTTGTTAAGCTTAGGATATTGATCTGTCAGACAAAATATGTAATCAAAAAGTTCGTCAGAAAGGTCCTCCACATTAATATTTAAAAGTCCTGGTTTTTTACCATTAATACTACCTTGTAAAAAGTGAGCAACTGTATAATAGGCCATATAAATTGTTGAATCAGACAATGATTCAATAACTATCTTTTGATCACTCTCTGTTTCCCACGGTAAGAAAGTCCCCAAACCATAGGAACGAGAACATGCCCATTCCTTCAACCAATTGACAACTTCAGCTAACGAAGTTCTTACTTGAGGATAATAGGTTCTAAATTTAGATTGATTCATAACCCAGTCATATACTATTCTCCTCCAAGTCTCTTCACCATAATTAAGATACCATTGTTCACATAGTGCAATTATACAAGATTCTCCTCTTCTACTAACAACTTTGTTTTCAGGTTCTAAATAAATTAGAGCATAACCATCTTTAATTAAAGATTCCCTAATTAACTCCTTTGCATCACAAATTTTCATTCCGCTGTACTTGCCTCTAATTAAAATACCTTCATAAAATTCTTTTTTATAAATTTCCTCTTTTGCTTGCTTCAATTTAGCAGAATCATTTTGACTTTGAATTTTGTACTGATTACAAAGTAGTTCTGCAGTCATAAAACCAAAACCTGGAACCTCTATAATTTCTAGAGGATCAAGAATCCATTCATCTTTTATTGAATACTTTTCGCGGAGTAATGGCTTTGTTTTAATGTCTCTCAGTGCAGCATAGTCATCTGGTGAGTCAGAAGGTACAGATGTAACAATACCTGTGCCCTTTTCCATTGATATTGAAAACATAGGTAATATAAAAATCAAAGAGTAAGGTGTCATGGGTGCAGATAAAGGAGTACCAATTAGTTGCTCTCCATAGACTTTCCCCAAGCTCACTATCCTTGGCAACAATTTATCTGATACACCTTGCTCTCTCCCATGTATTAGTGGAACTATACCCTGATAAGCCATATTGTATGCAGATCTCTCCGAACATATGTATACTGTATTGCACTCTTTCATTGTATCTTCATATTTATCAAATATCTTGCATAGCACGCCATCTGATGTTTTAGCATCATATGGGATGACTTGATCAAAGGCTAATACTAAGTCATACTCACCATCTGGAAGTATCCAGCAATTTGTCTGGCCATACATAGTTTCTGGTCTCAGAGTTGCGCATACAACAAATACTTCGCGTCCCTTTACAATACTTCCCAAAAATTCTGGAATTAAATGTATCTTAAGCTTAATTAATGTATATTCCTGTGGTCCTATCCCCTCACCAGATGATCTATCATGATCAGCGCATGGCTGGTTCTCAAAACGACTAAATACAGCTGATCGCAGTCCATGCTTAATTTTATCCCTTTTATACTTCAATGTACGAAATTGCCACTTGACAAAAGCATCATAGTATGGATTAATATTAGTTGTAATGAAAGATCTCCTCCAGTCAACAGCTGCGCCAAATAACTTTAAATCTTCCATTGCTAAAGGTGGAAAGTATTCAGTCCAGTAAACAGGATCAGTAAATTTCGGAATGTCACTAACTTCAATCCCCATAGATTCCAATATTTCATATTGGGTCTTTAGCCCACCAATTTTAGCTGCAACCTTGCTCTTTAACTGATTTTCATGTTCACTATTATTCGTATATAAGTCATTATCTAGTGAATTATTTGCAAGTTCAGATTTTAATTTATCTGCACTAGCGCATATTGGCATACCAGTACAATGGAATCCAAATGGAAATAAGACATTTTTACCCCTCATTCTTTGAAATCTAGCTTGGAAATCTGCTTTAGTAAATGTAAAAGCATGGCCCAGGTGTAATCTTCCGTTCATGTATGGGTATGCAAATGTAATCATATACTTTTCACGACTTTGATCCATGTTTGCCTCATATATTTTATTGTGGCTCCATAGTTCCTGAATTTCATTTTGAATATGCAACAGTGTATCTCTGCGGAGACGGGGATTACTGTTACTGTTTAAGCCATTTGTATTAGACTCATCAGTAGCTGTTATCATTTCTCTTTTCAGTAAAGCAAAGTTCAAGTAGTAAATTCCAAAGAGAGATCAAAATAAGTAAATACAATTTACTTTAAGTGGAAGTACCTTTGTAAAGTTCCAAACCTTAAAATGGCGGTCCTGCAACCTTTTATTATACAAGTCCTTTCATGGAATCTCATCTATAAATATTTTATTTTATATTAGTACTTCGTAATACTTGTACATATTCTAATCTCATGACTGGGTTGGCAAAATACGAATATTCTAAAAGGGAGCTAATACAGAAATCACTATTGAATACTATAGCTATAGTGGATAAGACTTGTAAAATATTTCAGTCGCCTGTTCCACGAATACTAATAGTTAGTAAGCAACAACCAATTGAAGCTATATTAGACATATATATGCTAAACTATCGACATTTTGGGGAAAACTATGTCAAGGAGCTTGTTCTTAAGTCAAGTAGGCTTCCTGAAGATATTATGTGGCACTTTATAGGTCATTTGCAGAGAAATAAAGTGAGATCACTGCTAACAGTAAAAAACTTATACATTATTGAATCACTAGACTCTATTGAACTAGCATATTTAATTCAAAAAATATGTGAAGAAATGAAAAGATATGTCAACGTGTATATTCAAATTAAGACATCTACTGAAACTACGAAGACAGGTATTAATATCGAGGAGTCTAAGAAGTTGGTAAAATATGTTTTAGATCATTGTCCTAGGTTAAATTTCTTGGGATTTATGACTATTGCAGATAATGATAAAAATAAGTGTAGTGAATGCTTCTCAAAACTTGTAGATCTCCGTGCAAGAACTTTGAATTGGATGACAGAACAAGCTTATAGTACAGCAAGGTGTGATTTAAGTATGGGTATGTCAGATGATTTTGAAATTGCTATTACTCATAAAACAAATGAGATTAGAATAGGTAGTGCAATTTTTGGACTAAGATCAAAATAATACCGAAGCTATAATGTTTGAAAGTAGTTCGATTAAAAGTATTATACTAAAATAAATGAAATAATATATCTGTGAACTTCATTTAAATATACTTTAAACTATAAAGATCCCTTTCGCGGTCAAGTATTTCATCAATATTCTTCGACTTTTTCAGCTTAAGGAAGTGTTCTTCTATGCTTTTACATACCCGAGTAATACTAGATTCAGGTTTATTATATAAATAACAATTTTCAAATATTTGTTGTATATCGAGAATAGCATCAATACAAAGTTCATATTCACCATTCCTCAACTTTTTCCTTATTAAACTAAAGTCCATAGGTTTTTTAATTATAGAGTAGTAATCTGAACAATTCCATGCCTTCTCATCTACAGGCTTATCAAATATCCAGGCACCTTCTTGTTTCCTTAATTCATCAACTGTTTCACTAATAGTTTTGTGCCAAGCTGCTCTAAATGGATCAGCACTTGATTTTAAAGGAGGTACAGGAAGCGTTTTTGACCAAACAGCAATATTAGGGTACTTTTCTTCGAATTCCTTTATTATTTCGGTTGTAGCAAAGTACCACTTGCCATCACTCCCTTTAAATTGCAATCTATAATTTTGACGAATTTCAGAGTCTTTTAATACATTACTTGCATCTGATAAAAAATTTTGAGAGTTGTTGATCCCACCCATTTGATCTGAGATATTGTTACTTGCATTTGCTATACTATTACGAAGTAGATTAGCCAGTTGCTTGTGGCCATTCTTCAACGCATATGATGATGCCATCTGCCTGTTCTTGTCTTTTATAGCCGAATCTGCTCCTTTATCAAGGAGTAACATACATGTTTGAGATCGCCCATCTCTAGCAGCATAAAATAAAGCAGTTTGACCAACATTATCTGATAAATTAGGATCTGCCCCATGTGACAGTAGTAAACGAACCACATCTGTTCTACCATCTCTCGCAGCATAAAACAAAGCAGTTTGACTGGCACGATCACGATGATTCACATCACAACCAAGGTTAATCAAAAATTCAGCAGTTTTTGTATTCCCATCTCTTGAAGCAAAAAATAGAGACGTCTGGAAACTTAAGTCTGTAGCCTTTACATTCATATTTGGACACTTCTTTAATATTAATTGACATATTTCTAAAGCTTCTTCATCATTAGTACGTTGTACAGCATAGAATATCAAATTTGCGTTTGTTGACGGACATACTTCTTCAATCTCATTCTCAGAGGCTTCTTCAATTAAAGTTCTAACTTTTTCAATAGGATCTCTTCGTATAGACTGTACAATTTTTCTTTGTTCAAATTGTTGGATATTATTCATAGCTATGAACTCTGGAAGTGCTCCTACCTAGCTAGTCGAAGTATTAGATAAACCTGGCGCTCTAATATGTTGGATAGTCAATTACAGACAACATTAAGTAATTCCGCTAGCTTTATTAATACTAAAAGATATTCTAAATATTATAAGATTGATGTATTGGTAGTTTTAAATGCATAAAGTGATTACAGCACATCTCTGTCAAAACTTTTAAAGTTATATATATTCAATGCTCTTTTCATGAATACTAACCTTATTAACCTTTGAAGACAGTAACTCTGCACATTTTATTGCTGATTTGATTTAATATAATCAAATATAGGGTTATTTATGAAATCGATTTATATGGTTCTAGTGACACTTCAAGTGATCCTTCTGCTCATAACTAGCCTATAAGATTAGTCAGGAGAATATCTCAAATTATTATAAAACCCATTTATACGACTTATCACACCCATATACTATATAAGGTTAGTATGCATATGCAAATAATTTTGAAAAGGTGCAATCTTGCAAAATTCTCCCACACTTATTTAGATTTGTGGCGCCTAAATACAAGCATATAGACCACAAAAAAATTAGTGGGTTTAAAATATAAACATTTAAATAAGACAATGGAAACAGGTATGTTGCTCATTCAATGAATGTATTTTATACCTAAACTGCCTAACCAAATATATATTGTCAAAAGATTCCATAGAACTAAATTTACCACCGAACATCTCTCTTAATCCGCCTGAGATCCCTTCGAAATTTTTAGCCCAAAGCTTGTTTCAGGTAAGTAATTATTAGCTTAACGAAAAATAAGCTATTTGCTGGAAACTGAAAGTATAATTAAACTTGAAATTAATTAATTGTAGGAGCGGATTGTGGAAAAAGCAAAAATTATCCAAGAAGAAGAGTTCGTTGAAATAGAATCAATAGAATATCGCGAAAAGCTTGTTGAAATACCCAAAATAATTTATAAAGACAAGATTGTTCATGTCCCAAAGGTTGAAATACAGGAAAGAATTATTGAAGTTCCCAAAATAGAAGAGCAAGAAAAAGTCATTGAAGTGCCAGAAATTAGATATGTTGAAAAGATAGTCGAAGTACCTCAAAAGATCTTGAATGAAAAGACGATATATGTACCCAAAATTGAAATACAAGAAAGAATTGTTGAAGTTCCTAAGATAGTCGTGGAGGAAAATATTGTCGAGGTTCCCCAAACTCAATATAGAGAAGTTATTGTTGAGAAAGTCGTAGAAGTACCTCAAGTTCATCAACAGATTGTATGGAAGGATATCATAGTGCCAAATTTAAAGCCGAGAATCACTGAAGTTGATAAAATAATAGATATCCCTGTAGTACAAGTTATTGAAAAGCTTGTGCATTACCCTTTGCCACAGTTCAAAGAGATAAAAAAAAATATCAACATAACATTATCCAGCATCCGTACAGTTGAAAAGGAGTTCTCAGTAGAGAAGACAACATATATGCCTATTTCCGTTGACAAGTATCAAGAGTTCCAGGTGCCTAAATACATAATGAAGGCTGTAGAAGTTCCTGTACCAGTACCAGTAGAAAAAATCATTGAGGAGGAAGTCACTGTTCCAATATCTGTCGAGAAAGTCGTCCATGTACCTAGAATAATTCAAAGGCATGTCCCACGTCCTGTGAATATTCCAATTCCAGTTTATTCAGATGCACTGATTCAGTCTAGAGTTGGTTTGATGCCATACCAAACATTTCTATCTATAAATAGCACCTCTGGCTCTTCAAATAGCCAAGATATCTATAAAGTCAATAGATTATCTACTAATACCTTTGTAAATTAGTGGATTTATATTCAAGAACATAACTTTTCCAATTAAATGACCTCAATCCCCATTAATATGAATAAACATGTAATCACTTCCTGATACTATTGTTCCAATATCTTGTCATTGATATATCTCTAATTTTTTGCCTATAGAAGCACTTTGTGATATTTTTAGCTTTGTTAGTGCAGTAGCTATGGAGTAATACAAACCCATTCAGTGCAATACCATCTTACTTTCAAATACAAGGCGGGTTGCAGATCAGATTCCCTTCCAAGGATGAGCGGACGTAGTTCTAATCTAGGCAAATAATAACTAGCATATATTTCACTAGTTAAGTACCTTTAAGCTCCCTTTATTAGGTTTTGGATTTTGATCTTATGTTTTATCACTCTACTTAAACTTGAAAGAATAAGAAGGTAAAATTTTAATGGTTTTAGATAAGAAGAGTTGAATAAATGAAATTTTTCGACCGCTTATACCTTAAATTTCGAAGTAGCCTTTGCAATAAATTCAAATTAGAGCAATTGAGAACAACTTCGGTTCATCATAGCGAGTGTGTAGGCGAAGTTGAATTGTCAAATATACATACACCGGGTATCAGCTCGACCAGAGAAGTTACTACAAGGCTCTCTCCTGGGGGACAAATAGGGCTTTTTTCAAATATAAATACACTACATGGAATTACTGAATATTTTGAAGGTATAAATAGTGATGATAGTGTCAAAACTAGCAATGAGTGCCAGGAGGTTCAAAGTAGCCCCGATATTTCAACATTTGTTACAACCCTGAGTCATGATACATATTGCAGTAGCTCAAAAATACTGGAACCTTTTTTATTTAGGCTTAATGAAACTGGAGGGAAGATCTTTACATCATCTGAATTTGAATCAGAGATAAAACAACTAGTGGATAGACAACCAGTTGAATTTGATCCACTACCCGTGAGATCACTGTCCGGAGAAAGACACTCAGTATTGAACCTAGTGAATAATTTAGTAAGAGTATGCGAAATGTTACATGTAAATTCTGAAACAGATATTCCTGGTTTACCCTCACATGAAACTTTGTTCGAAGAGGACACTGAGATTGATTTATCTAATATTGAAAGTATATTGGAATATACACTGAATTCACTTCTAGAAACTATTAGAAAAATGATTTCTGAAGAAACACTTTTAAGAGCTGATAATATGAGACAATTTATAATATTTGAACTTAAATCCCTAGTAGCGAAGTTAAACCCAAAATATGATTCAAAATTGTTAAGTATTGCGAATTTATTTTTGAATAAACTTACATTAGATGAGGATATGAAGATACTGGCATTTAAAATGGATCAAATACGTTCAGCATTTAAATTTTTCCATTTAACACAAAGATTTAATGATTTCCATCTAAGTAATCAGCCAATTGACAAATTTGACACTAACAATACTGATAAAGTACTTTTACATTCTACGGGTCCTGCTAGTAGGACACGAATCCTCAGTCGTATTATAAAATGGTATAGATCATCTCATGTATTTGAAAAGGATGGAATATCACTTAGAAAAGGTCATAGTAATTCGAAAACTGATACATCTGGAAATAGTAAAGATGCTAATAGTATACTAGTACCAAATGTGCACTCATCTCTTCAGAGCCACCGATGTCATCACTCTGGAGATACAGTAGATAAATTCCAGCTTGAGACTGATGGATGGAGTACTGACAACTCCAAAGGAATTGTAGTTCTATATCGAATTGATCCTATGCCAATTGGATTATCAGTGAGTGTTATCGTTAAAGGTGAAATAAATTGCAATCCAATTCACTTATTAGCTATTTTAAATGAAGTTGAATTAGCCCATGAATGGGCACCTTATATGTCTTATGCGTCTCGTATTGCTAGCTTAAGTCGGGTTAGCCAATTGGTACAACAAATTTATGACTTACCATGGCCAATAGGACAAAGAGAGAATATAATGTACTGTTTTGGTGTAGATACACTACATGAACAAAATTGTTTAATGATTTCATGTAGTAATCCAAAACCGGATAGTACTGGACAGTTTTTGGGAGTGGAGATACCTGATCCACCTCCAAAGATACCAAGAGAAGAATGTAGTCATCTATTCTTTATAATTACACCACTTGACTCGGGTAAATCTGTTACTATGGAGATGTTTGCAAACTTCAATGTTTCTCGCTTTGTACCAAGCAAACTGGCCTCTTTCATTGTTAGACGCATGACGCGAAAGATGTACACCGATATTGCATATTTGGCCTCCAATTTTAAGGGATCAATATATGAATCTGCTTATAAAGAAAATGCAGATCTCTATTTATGGATAGAAAAGAAGTTTAGTGATTATTTACGTATGAGAAATGGTTGTCAAATAATGGAGTATTGAATATTTCATTCACTATCTCTGTCTAAATTTTAGATTTAAATAAGTAATATTGATATAAAGAGCTATCCTTTTTAGATATTTTCATATTTATTTAAGTAATAACTTTTAAGATATATTAAGAACTATAGGTCTTGAAAAAGAATACGACTTTATGAAACACTTATATATATTCTATAATTTGGTGCAATTATATGTATCCTGTCTCACACTAATGGATGAATAGAATGTTTGGTATTTAGTATAGGAAATATTTAGACAAGTATATTTGAACAAAAAAGCTAATATAGAACACTAATAACACTTTAGCCTTATATATACACTTTAGTTATATCATATTACCCTGGTTTTTTCTAAATAAAAGTTTCACTTCACTGTAAGAGTATTCTTTGAATGAATTAAAACATACCTATTTATTAACAATTAGTTCCTTACTCTCACTTTTCTTGTTAGCTAAGTAATTCCAGCATTCATTAGATTTTGAAACTGAGTGGATTAGAAAAGAAAGTACTATTAACTGTGTATCATACATTGCAGAGATTCATATCCTATCTGCTGAGTCATAAATAGAAAGAAACAGTTAAATATTTGAAAAACTGAAAATTTGATCATTATTCATTTCATTTAGATAAGTTGTACCAATATATGAAACTACTTAAAGAATATTCTGATAAAGAAAAAAGTAGCTAAGCACTTATCTGACAACTAAATATTATCAGTATGTAAACAACCGATGACAAAAAGACATCTTTTATTATACTACTTTGTATTATAATTCAATGTTATACATCTAACAGGCGCTAGTGTCAAACTTTTGGGAGTTGTTAGTTCCTACTAACTTTATACTAGTTAACTATTTCCCTAATCAATTAATTTAATATTTGCAGGTATTCCAATAACATGCAAACTTTATATTCTATAGAATTACAAATAAATTGTTAATCAATAATTCTGAAGTGTTGTAAAGATAACTATACATAATCTATCACTAGTAATAAAAATCTAGCTTTCAAAAGGAAAGGAAATACTTTGTATAAAATAATACAGCTTAGCAAGCTACTCTATTTTAACTTTTAGATATAATATAAATATTGAGGAATAGTTAAAAAACCATATTTATTTGAACTTTTATTAGTGGTCCAATTTAATTTAAGCTTGCTTCTGTATCTTTAAATTAAAAGTTGATAATATCAGAACTTCACTTTGCCATAGTCTACTAAATCTTCACCTACAAAGTGTCCAAATAAGCTATTAAGAAAAATTACTAGTGAATATCTAAATTAGTATTTTATCTTTGGAGGTTACAATCGAAGTTTATGTAACTTCGTATATAGGTGACTTGACTTCAAAGAAAAGATTCAACTAAAACAAGTAAAATTACTTCACTTATATTGCATCTTATGGATTTAGTCTTATCTGAAGGAGACAATAATATAATTTAAAACCTTTATAGTTTCAGAATTAGCTGACCCAACAGTATAGTATCCGTGTATAAACTTGAGCGGTATATGTTGTATCCTATAACCCTAAATTAATATTTCTACAAAATGATCATTTGTTTAGGTCCTTTGTGTATCCCTTTATGGCATATTTGCTTGTTTATTGCCTGTATATTTAAACCTCTTGTGAAATTCTTCAACAGAATTTGTCTTCGTAAAACTGAAGAGAAGAATGGTGAACAAGAAATAAATAAAAGCAATACTTATAGATATTCTGAGTTACGTAAAAAGATTTTTAGCCGAAATATTATTGAGATGGAATGTGATGCTGACTGGTTAGCTTGTAAAGTTGTTGCTAATGAGATCCAAATCCCAGTTATTATTGACTTCTACAGTGATTGGTGCAAGCCATGCAAAGATACATCACAGATCTATCAAAAATTAAGTAAGAACTTTGAGGCAATATTCACCAAAGTAAATGTAGACAAATTTCAGTCTCTCGTAGAAAATGAAACCATACTATGTTTGCCTACGTTTCAAATATGGAAGAGCTACAAGAACAAATTAATAAAGTTAAGAACAATTACAGGTGCAAAGATGGGTGAATTAGAAGCTGTAATTAAGGAAGAATGTAAGATGGTAAATAATTAAAAGTGTAAGATTTTACACATAATACTAATAAATTTTAAGTGTTAATTATTGAGAAATATTCCCCGATATTGGAGCAACTTCAACTTCAGAAAACAAATACTCTTGCTGATATTCAATAAGATACTGAGTACTCCTTTTAACATCAATAAATAAGGAATATGATCTACGTACATCTTCAATCTCAATATATGCATTTGAACTTCTCATCCTTAGTACTTGAGAAACTGTTAAGAGATGAAGTGCATATCTTAAACTAGTATCCATTGCAATGCGAGTTAGTAATTGATATGCATCATCAGATACTTTAATATCTTCTTCGTAAGCTCTCTCCTGAAGTATCTTCATAACGTCATCTTTGCAGTATGGAGTAGTTGGGATAATCAAGCATCTATCAAGTAGATCTATTGGGATACCATGAGGTGACTTATAATCAGTACCTCTGATTTTTGTAATACCTCTATTTGATGCCATTATTAGTATTGGGCTCGTCTCATCCTCCAATGCTTTATTCAGAAAACTAAAGCATTCGACATCTAGCATATGTACTTCGTCAATGAAAAGAATACCATGAATAACCTCAGCTCTCTTCTCTTCACGCCATTCAGCAACTTTTTCATCAATTTGAGCTCTAACTTCTGGTTTAATTTCACCAGTATCACCAGCAAAAAGTGCCAGGAAGCCTTGAGCTCTGCTGTTAATGACATCTATATCGTGTAAAGATACGGTGTGAACTACTTCCTTTCTTTTTTGTAGTTCCCCTTCAGGACATCCAATAAATCTTGTCTGTGATCCAACGGCATCATAATCACGTGAACGAGAAAATGACCTGCCTAATTTCGTTATCTTTCCACTAGTCTTATCTATAGATATAACATCACCTGCAACAATATTTTCAGATTGTAGACATTCAATCATCTTCCCACCTATATCATAAACAGTTTCCATATCGGTACTTCTGAGTGCCATTCTTCCGACTTTTAAGCCTGATGTATTAGAGCGATCTATTTCCAGTTCAGCAACTTCCCCTTCTATTACATCTATCTCTTCCTTAATTCTTACACCTATGGATCTCCTTATTGCTTGTGTTAATGCCTCTGTTTTATTCATTTCTAGGGAAAATACTTCCGAAGCTGAAATATGAGTAAATGGTGCGTCTTCACCTATAGCTTTTGCAATTGCCATAGCTATTGCAGTCTTACCAGTACCTGGTTGACCTGACAATAAAATAGCCCTTCCTGCTATTTTTCCTTGCCTTATCATTTGAACTATAATACCTGCTGCTTTCCTTCCCAATTTCTGTCCTATCATCCCATCAGCTGAATATTTCGGCTCCAAGGCATCTGTT
Source organism: Cryptosporidium muris RN66 (assembly GCF_000006515.1). Taxonomy (NCBI): domain Eukaryota; phylum Apicomplexa; class Conoidasida; order Eucoccidiorida; family Cryptosporidiidae; genus Cryptosporidium; species Cryptosporidium muris. The sequence goes on along the minus strand of NW_002196570.1, from coordinate 907,553 downwards.
AACCCTAGCCCACGTATATGAGAATGAGCCCCAATCCTTTCTAAACGCTGAATCTCATGTATATCTGGAATATTGGTGTGCATCATAAAATTAATCTAAGTGAATTAAAGCTGAAAATAATCTGTTATTATTTGCGAGACAGTTTATCCATTATAGGCGCATTTATCGTTTTTTGGCTCGCTGCATTCAAACATGTCAGCCTTGTCTCTTTACATAGATAATACTAACTTTTTATGTTTCACTAAAAATAATAAAGCTAGACATCTAATAACTATAACTTTACTAGTGCAATCGTTATAACTTCATATTCAAATTTCAATTATAAAAAATCATTAGTAATCTAATCGTATGTTATGGATCTAGCTTCAAATATTCATCATCAAAGTGGTTGATACGTACAAAACCATCTTCTCCACCAGTAGTAAATCCCATACCATCTGGAGAAAAAGTTAGTGCATTCATAGTACCAAAGTGTCCCTTTATTGCTCCTAATTCATTACCATATACCATATGAAGTATTAGAGTCTGGAATTTACCTTCTTGAGCACCTGTTGTAGTGACATCTTGAGCTAATTGTCCACCTCCTAATAGTATATGTCTTCTAGGACTATCATTACAATTGAACTTAGGAGATATAGAACAACCATTCAGTAGGCGGTTCGTTGTGTAACGTCGGATTTCCTTTAGATTCACAATATCCCATAGTTTGGCAGTCATGTCATGACTACAAGTCAACATTAGAGTTCTATCTTCTACAAAAGAGCAACATGTTAAGAGCTTTGAATGTGCCTTAATGACATCTAGTGGTTCTGAATTTTGACGAATATCCCATATATATATCCCTCCATCTTCATGACCAGAAATAATATTACGGTCAAAGATACCCCAGTGGGCTCTGATAATCCTACTATTTATTCCTGTTATTCTCAAACCTTCTGAAGATGAGTCACCTACTTTCTTAATAAGTAAATGGCGTGGTTCAGGAAAGAACTGATCAACTGCAACAACAAATTTATCTTGATGATCATAACACCTATTGAACTCAACAAAGCGACTAGTACCACTTGTCTGATACGTTGCTATTGTTGAGCCTGTCTCAATATCAAAACTAACACACTTCTGGTCTGCTGATGACATTATCAAAATTCTACCATCTAGTGAAGGATCACAATTCCATACAGCTGCCTTTCCTGCATCATATTTAGCTGCCACCTTCCCATCAGAAGTAAATGAGCAGGCAACTTGGCCATCCTAAACATAGTAGGTAATTATATATTACAATATTTCATAAATTACTAGGGGTAAATGCTACATACTTACCTTCCCACAAGAAAATATCAAGTCACCATCAAAGCTGTAGGTAACAAATGAAATAGGACGTTCATGAGCTTGTAATACAATTGGTCGCATTATACTTTGTATAAAGACTAGAATTAAATCCCTATAGTTTTTTCCCTCCAGAACTCTTCGTGGGACCTCAAAGTGTTAAGAGACACCCCAAGTATGCACTACGCGCTGAACAGGACTTGGACCTCATCACCAAAAGCACAAATCTACCTTATTTCTTACAATTAGTGGAATTACTCCTTGAATACCGAGAAATTCACATCAGTAAAGTAATAATATAAGTAACTAATATATACAAAGAATTATATTTCATAAGTTAATTTCAAAGGTGAATACTCACTACGGACAAATTTTTCGAAAATCCATTGTTGCTCCTTATAGTAATTGCAATCAAGAAGTTGAAGATTCAAGTCCTTATTACTGTTAGGTAGTACTGTAAGACATTTAGTAGAGTTATCTAAGCCTTTGTGGGTTAGTGCCAATGTATTCTCATTGTATTTCCATCTAGTTGTAATTTCGTCACAGTTCTCCATTGTCAATCTGTCGCTAATGCAGAAACTTTCTCTTGACATTAGTCTAATCTTCTCAGATCCCTTCAAAAAAATAAAACCTTGAGTCCCTTTTTCTCCATGACAGAAGAATACGCCAATTTTTGAACCAGACTCACTTTTGCTCATAGTATCTATACACATGTTTAAATTTGGATTCTTAATTTCACCCAGATATTGAACTTCATTTATGTCCTTTAAGTATGTTTCTGGTGCAACATTGTCAAGAAACCACTTAAAAGGCTTACATTGTAATCTCTGTTTCAGTTGTATCACTTCATTGAAATCACCTAAGTCAATGGATTTATTAGGTGACAGTGCTTTAGTGAATATATAAAATTCGTCCAACCATGCTCTGGCTGTTCTCAACCTATTTCTCCACAAGCTGTCTGGATGTGAAGTGTAGCCAACACCATTCTTTCGGAAAACATGATAGACACGTGAACAAGGCACACACTCAAGCTTACCACCGCATAACCAAATTCTAAGACTAAATTCAATATTTTCTGCGCCCCAATATGTGAAGTATTCATCATATCCTCCTAATTTCCAGAAAAAACTACGTCTAATAGCAAACAATCCACCAGCCATAACTGGAGATTCTATAGGGTCTGGAGTGCTTATTTCACCAGTTAAAGTTGCTTGTTCAACAATACTATACCGAAATCCTAATCTACACCCTATTCCTGCACTGGTGCTGTAAGTAAAGTTCACAGGATTTATAGAGTCAATTTGGGGCATCACTACTGAATTTGGACTTTCTTTGAGTCTTTTTAATTGTGGCTCAAGCCACTTCGGTCCTGGTTCTATATGACTGTCCAGGATAACAAATATAGGAGCTACAGCTAATCTGATACCATGTAGTCGTGCTCCAACAATTCCAAGTCGTTTTTGTAAGTGCAGAATACGAACCTTAGGAAGTAACTTTATATAGTCATCCAAAAACCCCCCGGGAACTAAATCTATCATATCTGAAGAGTCATCAACCAATATCAGTTCACGTAAAAGAGGTGGAGGAGTTGTATTTAAAATTGAATGGATAGATCTCAGCAAAGTTGAAAGTGGTTCATTATAAAATGTTATTATAATGGAAACATCCTCAAAATCGCCAATTTGATAATTGATTGTTTTACATACCTCATCTCTTCCATCAAAAGGTATTCTATCTAGTGGTAAGTAATCTGAATATTGTCTGTAGAATCCGCCCCCCTCTTCTAAAAAAAAAGATTCATTCTTCAGATCTAGAGCTCCTGGTTTTTCAAGGAAAACATAAGGTCTAGTTGCATTAGGAAAAATACCAAGGATTCCATGCATTCTAAGAGAGTTATAACCAGGAAAAACTGCAAGGGAGTTATAGTATTGTTGTGATTTATTCCTAAATTCATTCATGTACTTTGCATCCCCAATATAAGGGAGTAGTTTCTCTCCTGCTGCATATTCTCTGAGCATAACTATTCCAGTTGGAGAATTATAATCAATAAATTGTCCACTTATTGTAGTTGACAGTGAGGGAAAATATGACGTTATCATTTTAATATCCAAGATATTGCTTATATTTGCATAATTAGTTATGTTTATTCCATAAATACCACTTAATCTAGTTATATAACTCTGATGTCTACAATTTGCAAGAGGTATACGACTTGAAAATTCCAAGTCAGAGATATTTAAAAAACTGACACTATTACTATTATCACAAGAACCACTAAGGATACAAGAGTAATCTGAGCCTTGGGCCTTCAAACTTCTAAAGCTAGGCTTTTGTAGAAACTTAGATTCTAGAAAGTTAGATTCCAGGGTATTACTATATGGAGATTGACTCTTAAGTGAAACTTGATGTATGATAAAATAGAGGGAAATAAGCAGTATTAATACCAATAAGATGACATTATATATATGCCGTGTCTCACACTTCTTAGTTCTACATAACCAAAATTTCTTACGAAAAAGTAGTATAGATGATGGAGATGAGAAAGAGTTCGTCATTATCAACAAAGGACAAATATCTGCGAAGAAAAATCAAAGGGTCATGATGAGATTAAAGGTGAGTAGGCGGGTCGAAGTCTTAGTAGTTAAGTGTAAAGTCATCCATTACTTATATTAAATAGAATAGTAAAGAGAAAGAATACTTTTTAGTATAACTACACCACTTAGTTAGCTTAATGATATGTAAATTTTATATTCTTAGCTAGTATATACCTCTAACTCTTCCATGAGCTGGAACAGCACCAGGAACTGAATATGAAATTGCACCAGTGGGAGCATAACGTCCTTGGGTGTACGGACCAGGACGGAAATTTGAAGTATATGGAGGCCGTTGGCCAAGATGGGGGGCAAGCTGTCCTCTTGGAGCCATATTAACTCCTACATGTTGTTGACCGATATCATCTACATTTGAATTGTCTGCAGCAGTGAATTCATCACGATGGGCAGATGTATCATATGTTGACCCATCATTCTGGGGAGTTTCGTTAATATGTGGTGTGGAAATAGGTAAAGAAGAGGTTGTATATCCATGGTAAATATGAGCTGTAGGCCCTGCAGCTGCATACCCATAGCTTGCATACATGTATCTTGGATCATGGCGTCCATAGCGACCATACATTTGTTGCCCTTGTACTCCTGAATGGATTGGCATGTATGAATTACGGTAATACTCAGCATATCCTGATATTTGAGGAACAGAGACGGCCTGTATAATTCTATTATTTGCAATGTTACTATTTGCACCACCGGCCATAATCTCTCTTGGAAGAGCCTTCTTGCATTCTACCCACTTATTATCAATTTGATGATCATAATAGTGACGCATAACCTCTTCAACTGACTCAGGAGATTCATACTCTACGAAACCAAAACCTCTATGGCGATTCGTATCGCGATCAACCATGACACTTAGATTTTTTATCATTCCATACTTACCAAAGTGTTCACGTAACTTCTCATCTGTACAGCTCTGTGGCAAACCACCAACAAATATCTTTGTTGCATTAAATGTTCCAGATGAATTGTTATTTGTAACTGCTCCTGAAGATGAAACAGAGCTAGTCACTTTGTTATCTCCAGGATCCCCCCCCTCTGTTTCATTTGTTTGGATTGCACCACGTGGTACTGCTCTTTTGCAATCAATTTCCTTCCCATCTACTATCTGAGGTGAAGCTAAGACAGCATCTACTGACTCCTCAGAAGCAAATGTGATGAACCCAAATCCACGAGAGCGTCCTGTGGTCTTTTCCGTTAATACTACCGAATCTACTATTTCGCCATAAGGTGAAAAGTGAGTCCTCAGGGAAGTATTAGTAGTTACGTCACTCAAACCACCACAAAAGATCTTTGCAGGCACAGTCGGCCCACTCTGACAAGGCAGTGAAGCCATTTCAGTATAAGATAGGTAATATCTAAATCTGCTCAAAAAACTTCTTTACAAATTTATGCTAAATCTCTTCTAACTTATCGTTATCTACTTATTAATACAAGAAACTACCACAATTGTTGAAATCTAAAGAAATTCAATACTTCCACTTTTAAATATAAAAAGTCACAAGTACAGAGAGAATCTGAAATTTCCCTATTTCTCTACTATTAAAGTTTACAGCTACTACCCTCACTATTGTGAAAAAGACGAGGTAGGTTAAGGCGGGGAAGACACGAGCAGAAAGAAATAAAGTAGTGTAATACTTTGTAGACTTTGTGAAGTAAGTTGCACATAAGGGAAAGTATTAAAGTATAGAATACATGCAGTTATAGATAGTTTAGAAATCTATATTTATTGTTCAGTTGACACATTTAAATAGAAGGGAGAAGTGACCATAATATGGGGATCTGTATTATGGAAGCCACATATAATACTATGTTAGAACCAGATTTCTGATATGCAGCATTATACTGCGCATATAATTCTGATTTCATAATATAACTTAGAGTAAGATATATAACGATTACCGTTGATATTGACAAATATAAACTTGCAATCCAAAATAAATTGGACTTTATACCTCCAGTTATTAATATTATAATGTAGCATAATACTGTAGACACATATTTATATCCCAAAGCACTTATAATTTCTAAAATTGATTGTATCCTTCCAGAAAATATATATGAACAGAATTGAATTAGAGTGACTTCAGCAAACATTAAGGCACTTGCAAAAGTTGCAGTTGAGCCAAGTAACTGTGGATGGAAGTGTCCATAAGCACCATGGATCACTCCTACTGCCAAAATATATGTTATTAGACTCATCAGGGGAATATACAAATCAGGGAATAGGGTTGGCAGGTAAGAACATTCTTGGGAGTCACTTTGAGGTGATATTGACGATGCTGAAAATATGTGCTCACGCCCTTGTCTCGTTGCAAGAGCAGCAAAAGGACATACAAGTAGAAATAGTTTCCTCGCTACATATTCATGACTAACAGCAAAATGACGTCTTAAAAGAGCTATAGTATTTGGAAACCACAATTGTAATTGACTTATTTGTTCCGAATCTACTCCAGTTGTCTCTTTTACCTTGTTAGCAACAAAACCCATTACAAATTGAGAAGTTGCATCAATAGCTCCTTCAAACGGAGCATTAAACTGCGGGTTTTGAGTTCCTGCTATTGTTGTACTAAGGCTGGATTTATGTATGCCATTTCGATCTGTAGAAAAAGTGTAGTTTGGGTCTCGCTTAATACTTCCCCAACTCGAAAGTTCTGTATTATTATCCTCGGATCTTTCGTTATATATTGACTTTTCATTACTCCAATCTGTAATTGTAGATATAGCAAAAGGATCACTTAAAGGTAAGTCCTTATTATGCAATAGCCCACTGTTTAGTTGGACTGTATTGTCAAGTATATTATTAGAAGATCCTTGACTATATTTTTCACTTATATGGTGTTCAAATCTTCTCATAATGTAAGTGTTTATGGAAAGTACTAATTAGGCAAATCATTAAACTCTTAAAAATTCTTGATGTTGGTTGAAACTTCAACAGTACAACCATATCTAAATAGCCTGTACTATTAAGGATAGTAGTTAGCGCCAAACACTCAACTTCACTAAAAAAGCTGGCCTTCTGTTTGTTTAATGAAAGAAAGAAGTCACTTCGAAGAGAAAAACCATCTAACACTTTATGGACAAGTTTTGAATGACTGTTAATAATTTAAGTTTAACAGGTAATGTTGAAAGTATAGTCTTATTTCTAATTTTTCGCAATACTATCCAATATTTCTTTCTAGGTACTGAAAATCTAAACAAATATGAAGGAGCTACAATTGAGTCTAACTTTTGGCTGAATAATGCAAAAGATATATGTTGGAAATTATTGGAAACAGAATTTTGTTCATGCTGTTCAAGTAATTCTTGTTTAGAGACAGAAATGATCACAGGTGGACTATCAAACAAATTGGTGAAAGTGTGGGCTAAAAAGAACTCATTTTGTAATGTAACAAGGCAAAAAAATATAGGTAAATTGGATAAAATCTACTCTGTTAGATTTTACAGTAAAGAAAGACATCTATTTGTTGATGAAAAGAGAGACCAATTAATACAGAAACTTCTTTCAGATTTTGAAATGAGCAAGCAAGTAATGTCTTATTTTTCTGGTGGACAAATAGAAGAGTATATTCATGGTCATTCTCTTTCTGTAGAACAAATTAGACAGAAATCGATTTATCTAAAAGTATCTGAGAACCTGGCAAAACTACACTCAATTCCTATACATGAAGCAATAAGTGAACAAATTCGCAGACAATTTGGTGAAATTGAAGATAAGACTGACTCTCCAATATCTATATTATGGCCAACTATGAGTGTATGGATAGATAGGGCAGAAATCATTGTGAAAAGTAGCGATAATCACCCTTGTTTAAACATTAACTTCAAGGAGCTGCGTGGTATTTTAAAAAATATCCACCTTTTTTTACAAAGAGATATTGGCTCTATTTGCTGTAGCCCTATAGTTATTTGTCACTGCGACCTACTACCAGGGAATATTATTTCTACAGATGAAGGCAATCTTAAATTTATTGATTACGAATTCGCAGGAACAGCTGAGTGTGCATTTGATATTGCAAATTATTTCTGTGAGTGGGCAGGTTTTCTTTGTGATTGGAAATACCTTCCAACAGAAAGTGAGCAGCGAGAATTTGTTTATAACTATTTAAGATACCTACTTCTACCACCAGATTCGATAATATATACTGAGAATCTAGTTAAGAAGTTAAACGTTCAAAATAACGATCGCGATACGGAAAATATATGCCTTCACATAGGAACAGGGATTGAAATAACAGATCAGATGGTTGACTGTATGGTATCAACAGTTCAATTGTATATGCTGGTCTCCAATATATTCTGGGGTTTATGGGGAATTTGTAAATCAGAAGTTGTATCAGGTGACTTTGATTATGGAACATATGCATTAAAGAGACTCTCTTCAATATATGGTACTGAATTCCAGCATGCTATTAATAAAATAGTCAAGTTAATATAAAAGTGAAGGATTGTGAATATGAATTAAAGTCATTCCTTTAGATATGTGATCATTATTTAAGTAGTCTTCCTAGTGTCTCATTAATTAAAATTACTCTTAATTTTTTTAGATCTATTGGAAATACTAGAACCCCGCCCCTAGCTTTTGATGTTTAATTTCAGGTCTCGAATATTAAGTATCCATAACTCGTTTAATTTCTCTTTTGTTGCGGTTTTATTATAATAAAGTAATCAGTAGTTCACTCTATTGTATTATTTAATTTCGCCTATTCATTTGTAATATATATTCCAATATGACTTGCAAGAGATTTCAAATAGTGTTTGTTGCATCGGAAGTTTCTCCATGGTCACATACTGGTGGCTTAGGTGAGGTTTTGGGTGGAATTCCAGCTGCATTAGGTAAAATGGGTCATCGTGTAATGTGCATCTCACCTAGATGGGATCAGTATTCAGATGCTTGGGATACAAGTGTACATTTTGATTTTGAAATTGATAACAGGATTATAACTACAAGATATTTCCACACATTTAGAAATAACGTTGACTATGTCTTTGTCGATCATCCACTTTTCTTAGAACGTATAAAGGGACTAACACAAATGAAATATTATGGTCCACAGACTGGCATTGATTGGCCTGACAATCAGATTAGATTTGTTGTATTCTCACATGCTGCACTTATTGCAATCTTGAAGTTACCATTAAATGGATATCCTTATGGTGAAGAGTGTGCAATAGTATGCAATGACTGGCATACTGCACTACTACCAGCATTGATTGCTCAAGAAAGAAAAAAAAGTAGATGCCTTAAAACCTGTATATTTCTTTGCATACATAATATTGTTTTTCAAGGAAGATTTCCCTATGAATCGCAGCAGAAGATGTATGGAATAGATGAAGATATATTCAAGGCATATATTTGTTACCAGTCTCTCAAAGTAGGGTCTAAATCACCAAAAACTGATATTATTAATTGGTTGAAAGGTGGAATATATTTCGCTGATAAAGTTCTAACGGTCTCCAAGGCATTTGCAGAAGAAATTGTTCAATGTCCATCTAGAGGCATTGAATTAGATGAAGATCTACGTTCCAAGGGATGTGTTGGAATTCTTAATGGTCTCAAAGATATTATCTCTCCAATGAACTTGAAACTCTGTAAAGCCGCACAAATCCCTACATATAATATTTATGATGTAAATTTTAAAAAAACCATTTGCAAGTCTTCATTTCAAGCAGCAATTGGAATGACTTCAAATCCCACTGTACCTATATTTATTTTTATTGGTAGATTTGATGTACAAAAAGGGTGCGATGTATTTTTCGAAGCTATTAGAAGAGTATTCGGAGTAAAAGGAGCTAATGGCCTGAATTCTACAATAAGTACGGGGATTTCTACTCCCGAAGTAGAATTTGAAGATAACAAAACTACTCAGAAAAATATGGATATGCAATCAGCACATATTGTAATGATGGGATCAGGTATCCAAAGTTTTATTCAACAAGCAGAGGAGTTAGAAATGTTGTTTCCAAAAAGGTTTAAAGCAACATCTTATGTTAAAGGAGGTTTGAAGTATCTAGCCTTGGCAGCAGCTGACTTTTTAGTTGCGCCTTCTAGATTTGAACCATGTGGCTTGGTTCAAATGGAAGCAATGAGATTTGGATGCTTACCTGTCTGCACACCTACTGGTGGATTCAAAGAGACAGTCGAACATATGAGAACTGGAATTCATCTTGATCGAGAAATTGAGCTGGAAAGTGTTGTTTCAGATAGCTCAGTAACTTCACTACTTAATGCAATGAGTACTGCATGCTCAATATACAGATATGATACTGAAAAGTTAGATGAAATGAGGAGAAGAGCTATTGAAACTGCCCATAAATTTACTTTGACTGCAACTGCTATAAAATATGAGCAGATGTTTGAAGAATGCAATGTAAGTGATATCTCCCAGTATCAATCCCGTGAAACTACTCTTGCAAATATTGTCGTAACAGACGAATCTATTTTTTGACGATCTTCGATTATTACTTAGCGTAGTTCCTACCTTTTAAGTCTAGTGCATTTAATTTTTTTTCTTCTTACCCTTTTCTTAGTTCTTTTTTAAAAGCTATTCTACTTTGTACAATACATCCTAACCGCTAGGGTATTACTTAAGCGCGATAAAATGGATCCTGTACTTGATTCACCACTAAAACTAGGTAGGCCAATAAATTGTAGAGAAAAAACGGTGATATGTGACTTGATACTACTGGAATGAGTTCAGGTTTCATATGCTCGGATATTCATAATGCATTTTTTGAGCTACTATCAGCATCTGAAGTAAAGAAGATATCGGTTTGCCATATTGTCTCCTCAATCACTTTCGAATCAACAGGAGATGCGAAACGTGGTGGTCTACACGATCCTTCTATGGGACCTTTGGATATTCGTGATTTTTGCACTACCTGTGGTGGAAGAAGTGAATGTCCCGGTCATATTGGTCACATAGAACTAGAACTTCCAGTCTATCATCCTTTGTATATACGTCAGCTGGTAAACCTACTTAAATCTATATGTTGGCATTGCTGTACTTTGAGAATATGTCAAGATACATGTAAAGATTATATTAAGCGTCTATTTTTGTTGAAAGAGTCAAGATATACTGATAATAAACATTTTCTAAGTGATGGTAGAGCAACTACCCATACGGAGTATGCAGATAATTGTAGCAAACTAATTTGTGATTCAAATAGTCAACTGAATCAACCATCAAATATATTATCTGTGGATGAGAGAGCTAACATTCTTCCAAATGATGATATAGACATTCGAACTTTTATCTCTTCAGATGGGTATACCCTTGAACTATGGAATAACTTGCGCTCAGAGTTTTTTGATAAGGCGATTAAGCAGAAAGCATGTTCAAATTGTGGAAAGTCATTCAGAGCTACAGTAAAAGAATCACAATTGAGTATAGGAATAACTTTATCATGGCCTGAGAGTAGCAAATCACCTATTGGTTTAGGTAGTACATGGGGAAATTACAATTTAAAGGAAGGTCAGATTAAGATTGAAGATGACTTCTCTTCAGAAGTACCTGATCAAGCTAAGATACATACCAAAAAAGGACAAAGTTTAATTTCACAACATTTTCAGGCATTTCAAGTTGTCCCTATATTAAAGAAGTTATGGGAAAATAATGAAAAAATATTAGAATTTTTATTTCCAATGAGTCGTGAAATTTCGTGGGAGATGTTTTTTATGTTTGTAATACCAGTTCCAGCAAATAAATTTCGTCCTTTAGGTGCTCTAGGAGGGAGGAATATCCCATTATTGCACCCACGAACATCTGCACTACTGGATATTTTAGTTGCTAATGAACGACTTCGCTTCTATATTGATTTACAGAGACAAAATAAAGATAAAAGTACAGATGATATAGGTGGAAGTTCAAGTCAATCTGGATTGCTATCATATGTATCTTCTTTACAAGAGAGAGTCAACTCATATTTGGATAAAAACAAAAGCTTTAAACCAGCATCAACCCCACCAGGAATTAGACAATGGCTCGAACGAAAAACAGGTGTAATTAGACAAAAGATGATGGGTAAAAGAGTTAATTACTCAGCTAGAACTGTTATTGGACCTGATCCCTACTTGGAAACTAATGAAATTGGGATTCCTCTAATGTTTGCAAGGAATTTAACAATTCCTGAGTATGTTGGTACCCATAATGTACTTATTATGTGCAAGTTGGTAGAAAATGGAACAGATCATTATCCTGGTGCAACGAAATTACAGTTAGATGGCACTCTGTATGACTTATCCAGACTAAACATATCACAGAGAATATCTAAATCTAAATTACTACTTTCTTCAGTTTTTACCTCACCGAATCCATTAATCCAAAACAATTACCCAATAGTATTTCGGCAAGTAATAGATGGAGATGTTGTCCTAATGAACCGTCAACCAACTCTTCATAGACCAAGTATTATGGCACATTTCGTTCGAATTCTACCTAAAGATAATATAATGAGACTTAATTACGTAAACTGTGGCACATATAATGCGGATTTCGATGGTGATGAAATGAATCTACATCTTCCACAATCACTATCCTCCCGTTCAGAAGCTAAGTATATAATGGATGCATCACAACAGTACTCTGTACCAAAAAGTGGAGAACCTTTACGCGGTTTAATACAAGATTCATGCATTGGTGGTGCATTTTTAACGAGCAAATCAACATTTTTAAATCGTGAAGAATATTATCACCTACTCTACACCTCACTTTCCTTTATACTTGATGTAAAGTCTTCTGCTCTTTCTAGTTTACCAATAATGTATTCTGCCAATGGGCATGTTATATTCGGTAAAAATAATACTTCTTCTCAGTTAAATACAGCTTCTGGTACAGTAACTATTGATGAGACAATACTTAGGTTTCAATCTCACAAAAACAATAGGAGGGAATTTACTAGCTCAACAAATTTAGATGGAGTGATATTAGAACCTCCTGCCATATTTAAACCAATTCCTCTTTGGACAGGTAAACAGGTTGTAACTTCAATGTTGAAGACATTTATAAACAAAACTTCAAGTTCAGATCGTAAGATATATGCAGGTATTAACCTGATTTCGAAATCACGTACTCCGGGAGATTCATGGAATGGGATCAATGATGGTGACTCTGAAGAGTCAACTGTTATTATAAGGAATAGTGAGCTTTTACAAGGAGTTATTGACAAAAACCAGTTTGGAACCAATACATATTGTTTAGTACATCTTTGTACTGATTTATTTGGACCAGTTATTGGTGGAAGGCTTTTATCATCTTTTTTCTACTTATCCCAAGCTTTTTTACAAATTAGAGGATTTACGTGCAGTATTGGAGATATGTTATTAACATTAGAAGCAGAAAAAAGACGTAAAGATATCATTAATAAATGTACAAATGCTTCTGTATTTTTACAAGAAGCCTTCTCTAACTTGGTATTACAGAGAATTAATAATGACTACGAGATCTCCTCTATGGAATATTCCCTCCCAAGTATAGAATGCAAATTCACTGATAAATTAAAGGATATTTGCGACTTTAGTGACACTTCTTACACGAAATTTGTTGAATCTCCTAAAAGTCAAGCACAGACTTTAAGAATAATTATTGACAAGCTTTCAGAATATTACAAATCTAACACTGATGTAGATAACAAAATTATGATTAGAGAGCTCACAAAGTATACCAATTTATTTAATCTTCTTAATTTTAATTCTCACCCAACTGGCTTATCTACCAAAATAAAAAGTAATTATAGTAAACCCTGTAATCTCACTTTGAAAGATGGAAATAATCAAATCCCTTACTACTACCAAAGCTGGCTTGTTAATAGACTTGAGAATGCAACATGCCCTAATAATAAGAGTTATAGAAGGAATTTTTTTCTAGTATATCCAAATGAAGTAACAAGAAGGAGAGTTGAATTCGTTGTTGGAAAATTATTATCTCAAAATACTTCATCAGTAATGAAGATTATTGATACATTCTGCAAAATGGGCATTGGAAATATTAGCTCTCAAGTAGGTGAGATAGTAAATGGCTCTTCCACATTCTTACCCTTTCCTAAGAATGGATTTTCATCAATGGTTATTACAGGAGCAAAGGGTTCACGTGTTAATCATCAAATGATTTGTGCAATGCTTGGACAGCAAGAACTTGAAGGTAGAAGAGTTCCAATAATGATCAGTATGAAATCTCTGCCAGCATTTGCTCCATATGATTTTGGTTCAAGAGCCGGAGGTTTTATTACTGATAGATACTTGGATGGTTTACATGCTCAAGAATTTTTTTTTCACTGTATGTCTGGTCGTGAAGGTCTAGTTGACACTGCTGTTAAAACGGCTAGGTCAGGTTATTTACAAAGGTGTATTTTAAAAGGTCTAGAGAGTATGATTGTTCAATATGATGGTACAGTAAGGAGTGATGATGGAAGCATGATACAATTCATATATGGTGAAGATGGTATTGATGTATCTAAGTGTAGTTATATAGCGCGAGTTGATGACCTTGCTAGGAATATAGAACTTTTGTCACGCAGTTTGAATGCTTGTGAAGCTAAAAGGAATGATGTAGTGAGACTTTCTTTTTCAAAAGTTCTTGAAATAGAACATAAGTACGGACAATTTGCTACAGTAATGAATAGAAGCAAAAAAGAAAAAAAGGCTAGATCGAACTCAAGGAGATATTTCAGTTGGGAAATAGTAAAATTGGATGAGAGTGATACACCCATAACATCAGTATTACCACCTGCTGAATATTGTGGTTCTGTTTCAGAACTATTTGTTTCTAATCTTACAGAAAACAATTTGCAGCGATTATCACATCTTTGCAATAATCATCAATCAATTAATACCAAAGTAGAAAGGCTGAAATATGAAAATAAACGAAGAAATGGTGACTCTTCCCATAATCTTGAAGAATTAAAGAATATAGAGTACTTACTCCGACTGAAGTACTCACAGACACAAGTAGCTCCAGGTGAAGCCGTGGGATGTCTTGCAGCCCAGTCTATTGGGGAGCCTGCTACTCAAATGACACTAAACACTTTTCACTTAGCAGGTCATGGTGCAGCCAATGTCACCTTAGGTATACCAAGGCTTAGGGAGTTGTTACAAACAGGAGGAGAGTCAAAAACTCCATATTCATTTATACCATTAAATGTTAAGGGCTCTATGAATCAATTACAAGCAGCTAATGCTGCAGATCAGGTTTTGGCATGTTTCAAAAGTATTCCACTCACAGATATAATTGCAGCCATTGGTATCGATAATTCAATAATTTATGACTGTGTTGGTCAGTACAACAACAGCAAACCCTCTTACTGTTGGAGATACGATCTAACGATTCAATTTGAAGATTTAGACTCATTTTGTAAAGTAGTTCCTGGTTACTCAATATCAAATATAATTAATCAGATTTTTTCTAAGTGTTTACGACCATTTTTGAGACAGGTAAGTATATATAACCATATAAATTGGAAGCACATGTTGAAATTATGTAAGATGATGAGTAAATTACTTTCGTTCTTCTGAATATATTTCATCTTTTTACTGATACTGAAGATATAGACTAATTACTCTGATTTAAAATCTAATAAAATTCTGATGAAAGACTCTTTTATTATTTAACCTAATAAATTTTTGTTTTTAGGTAAACAGTATGTTTATCCTATCATGCTTGAAGTGTAGAACCAATAGTAGGTTTAGTTATTTACATGACGAAGTAGATGAGTTTACATACAAGTATATATATGGATGTCGGAGTTATAAGGAAGAGAGAAGAAATATTGAGACATATAAAGGCTCATCAAACAACTTATCAAATATTGAACAAGAGAGTAATAATATAGACATAGCAGAAAGTAGCCAGGATAATAAGGAAATTGAAAATGGTAAGTCTTTGAAAATTCTTTTCTGAAAATTATTAACCCTACTTTTACTCTAGATTATGTAGATATTGGCACATCGAGAGAAAAATCAGATGGAAGCAGTGACTCCGAGACTGAGCTAAAGAGTATTGGGACAGATGATGAATATTCCGATGAAGAGAAAATTGCAAATATAAACGAAAATAGTGAAATAGAAGTTGATGGTGATAGTATTGTAAATGAGGCGAAAAGTGAAGATATATCTTTTTCTTTTGCAGACACTGAGGATTTATCTAGCCATGCAATACGTCTTAAAATTTTAAGCCCCATTTTATTGAGACATGTTTGGGATATAAAGCTTAGTAGACTAACAAATTCTCTAAAGGTGACTATTGGATGGCCTATTGAATCCTGTCCTAATCGTATTGACTTATTGCCAGAATTATCACACTGCATCTCAAAAGCACACTTGCGCTCTGTAGAGAATCTTAAAAATGCTCGAATTACAAGATGTCAACAATCGGAAGGTAATACATTGGAGGTGACAGTTCAAGGAACTAATATTGGCTATATATATAATATTTCACCTGATTTGGTGTTACACAATAATATAAGATCCAATGATATCCAAACAGTATACAAATATTATGGCATTGAAGCTGCAAGAAAGTGTCTTATAAATGAATTAACAAATGTATTTGCAGTTTATGGTATCAATGTTGACTATAGACACTTGTCATTAATTGGAGATACAGTGACATTTAGTGGCTCTATACGCGTATTTAGTAGAGTTGGTAATGTAGCTCACAGTACATCTCCTTTTTTACAAATGTCATTTGAAACTAGTATAAAATTCTTAGCTGATGCTTGTTCAAGGGGTGCTATCGATTCACTAAAAAGTCCTGCAAGTTCAATATCAGTTGGTAAGATATGTTCAGTTGGTACAGGACTAAGTCGTATATTTACGATAGTTAATCATTCTAACAAGTCGAATGTTTTTAAAGAAATACATGGTAAAGAGAATGACCATAGATTCAGATTTGTTTCTAACTAGTATTCTCATAATATTAGGGTGATAACTTTGTTACTATATACCACTTGTAAAAGACTTCAGTCAAAGGAATATATCTGAGATTTGCCAGAATTGAATAGTGTTATCTTCAGATGCAGATGCAATTAATAAGGGATCTCCATGGTTACTATAGTTCCAAGAAAAGTCAGATATAGGAGCACCATGGCCTGCATGACTGAATATTATTTCTGAAGATGTCGAGTCACTTTGGTTTGATTCTTTGCATATATCCCATAAAACTACTCTATTGTCCCCACATGCTGAAGCAATAATATTGGGGCACCAAGGAGACCATTCTATCTTAGCAATGGGCCTGTGATACTTAATATTTTTAATAGGGTGTGATAAATCACGTAGATCCCATATATTAATTTTGCCACCTGAATCAGAAGTTGCAAATACAGTAGGTATAAAACAATTAAACGATATGGAATTCAAAATATTGCAATTGGGACTTTCAGAATATTGTGATGGGTTCATTGACTTTTCCCTAATATCCCATAAGGCTAGGAATTTATCATCGGATACAGAGGCAAATACATAAGCGTGTGATGGATGCCACTGCACATCGTTAATTTCACCCTTGTGCCATTCGTAGGAATTAAGAGCTTCTATTGACCTTATAGACTCTGTGCAACCTGTATTATCATTACTATAATATTCACAATTATAAATTCCACTCTTTGTATTACAATATGAACCTATTCCACCTTCAGTGTAATTTGCAATATCCCAAAAGCATATGCGACTATCCTTTCCACCTGATATCAAAAAACCTTCATTAGAGAAATTCCAGCTTAGTGCATAACCCTCATTATTATGGCCTGTTAATACGAGCTGTGGACGGACAAGATCATCTGATGAAAATGATTCATGTTTAGAGTAGTCAAATAATAGGGTATCACCCTTCTTTGTAGCTGTCTTTGTAGCAATGATGAATGGATGTTGGTGCATGTGTAGTGCTTTATTTACTTCTCCAGGGTGGTTAAGCTTTGCCTTTATTTCAAATTGAATTGATGAACTAATATTAGTATCATTATTATAGCGATACTCAGCAAAGCTTTCATGGCACATTAGATCTTCGGCTTCAAAAGAGTCTGCCAAGTGGACCTCTGCAACTATCAAATGATTCTGATCCTCACCATTTGTATGGGTACCAAATATAATTTTATGCACAGAGTATGTGCCATCAGCAGATTTATAAGAATTTGGTAGCCAATCTAATGTGAGTGTGGGCCATTCTAGTGTGTAAGAAAGCATTGAGTCATATAAGTAGGGGCAGTTCCTTCTCCAGAAATAAAACTCATCATCATTCTGTAGATCTAGGTGTTCCTGTGGTGATTCTTGGCAAATAATATTGTTATGTTCTTCCATTAATTTTAAGTGGTGTTACCTTCCCAAGTAAATCTGCTTATCCTTACGGCCTGCGGAACATTTAAGGCGGTATTGCCTGAAAATTACTTTCTCATTCCTTGCTTTGAAAACAATATACCAGTATTAAATGACCTATTTTAAAGCAAATAGTATTGTAGCCAATCTTCATTGGGTATCTCCGTAATTTCAGGTTATTTAGCCTATTTTTTTTACCTATTTACAGGTCTATAAGATAGAATTAATTCGTTCTACATCCCCTAATCATATATATTATTTTCTGGTAAATATAGTTATAGGTAAAAATGTTACATATGAAATTCAATTATTAAGATGCTTTATTACAAAATAGTGCCTCTTTCTATATAACACTTCCATTTAAACCCTCACACTCATGCACGAGCTTTTACTTAGGTTTTTAAATTAATTAACATTAAAAATGGTACTCTATAGAATTATTCTTTTGATTTACTCATATTATACCCTACAACTACTGGCTATATATGCTAATTTTAAGCTAATATACTGTGATATAAGAAATCATGTGGTGACAAATATTAGAAAATCATCTGTTGTTAAACCTATTGATCTGGAAACAAAGCTTCACGTATTTAACCACTCTGAAAACTATGGAAGGTTAGTAAATAGTAGAAATAGAATATAATCCAAAATTACTAGCTACTTTACAATCTATTATAGCTTAAGTAACATCCCAGTTTGGGAAGATGCAGGAGATTATGATATACTAATTGAAAATCCTAGTTCAGCAATATCACAGCTAGTAACGAATTTATCTGATGAATACATAAAAAGTATGCAAGAGAAACAAAGTTACTATCAGCTTAGAGAAGAGGATTATGATACCATAGACTCTCTTCATAAGTTTTTTCCTCAAAGTAACCAAAGTGCAACAGACTCTAAGATAATAGGAGTACTAAATTTGGTAAGTAGAATTGTTGTAGTAAAAATGTAATATTAATAACTTTTTATAGACGAGAAATACAATTTACTTTGGAAAAAACATATCTTCAGTAATAGAACAAGATAGAGAACTCATTAGAAATACATTTCCTGAGGTAAAGTGAACTTCTACCACTCATAGAATAAGTGTATATCTTTGGAAATCTTGCAGGACTTCGGGAATAGATCTGAATGCATTCAAAGTAACTGCTCAAGAATTAATAGCTTTGATAATTTACTGAGAGTAAGATCGATAGTTCTTGTTAAAATTGACTAAAACTTAAAAAAATAAAAATTATAGGAAATACACGCTACTCATAAGGAAGATCACAAAAAAATCGATGATTATTTGGACAGTTTGAATATAACGGCACCAGTAAGTAATAGTATAATCTCATATTATATATTATCAATACTTTTTGTGGGATATTTAGAAGGTTGTTTCTACAGCAAATGAGCTTTACGATTCTTATATATTATTATCAGCAACAGCAAGAGAATATTCTGAACAGGTAATTTTTTTTACCTTGATCTTTACTAGAATAAGAACTAAAAATCTTCACTACAGAGTAATGAAACTAAACACCATAACCCTCTGACAATTCCCATAAAACCCTACTAGTAAGTTTTTCTTCTTTCTTTTACTAATATACTTTTAACTTCTTGACTAAAGTATATGGGAAGATATTGATAAATTATGGAAACTACATTTGACTAAAACAACTACACCTATTCCAAAATACAGAAAAGCTATTGATTCTACTAATAGTTATAATGAATATGCCAAAAGGACAAGAAATTTACCATTTGAAATTTATGATCAGTGGTATGAAGCAAGAAAAGAGCGTGAAGAAGTGAATAATGTAATTAGAAAGGCATCGATAGAGCAGAGGGATCGAGTTCTTGAAGAGCGTATGAGAAGGCAACGAGCATATTATAAACCAATTAAAGAGCCCTTTGATGATATGGCAGTGGTAGGTGATGGATTTTACCTTGAAGACTTGATAATGTTATTGAATATATTAATTATTTAATATTGTAGGTAGGGACACAAATTTCTAATAAGATAGATGAGAAATTCGGTCAAAGTTTCGGTGAGGTAACTGATATTATGAATGAAAAGATTCAAATGAGGTATGTGAGGTGTAATTTGATTGTTAGTAGTAAAGTAATAAGTATTTTGATCCAATGAGTGTATTATTACAGGCAGGATAAATATTTTGATAAGACATTTAATGATAAATTAAAGGAGTTTTGTATAATATATCCAACTTGCTGTCAAGATATTACAAGGTGTCCGCAGTTTTTTTATAATTTTGCTCCATCAAGCACAAATTATGAATCATAGCGCAACACTTTATAAATGCAGCATCTTACTTTAAGGTATAGCATACTTTTTTTTGGAACTGCTCTTGTCATGGAAAAAGCTAATTCTCAAAGGCGCCCTAATATATCTGCACGCAAACTGAAACGTGAGGGACATTAGTTTTAGTTTTTTTGCTTTACAGGCAATATAAAGTTTTATCAATCTAAATTAATCTTTAGTACTATAAAGTTAGCAGGTATTTGTAGTGCAACTATGGTGGATGGGATGAAAATGGCAATATCTCCTATTAAAGTTCCATCACATAAACGTGGAGTAGATATCTTAAGAGATCCTTCTCTTAATAAGGGTTTGTCATTTTCAAATAAAGAGAGACGTATGCTCAAGTTAGAATGTCTTTTGCCTCCAACTGTTGAGACTTTGGAGCAGCAGGTTGATAGATTATGGTTGGAGGTAATGTCAATTGAAAGACCACTAGATAAGTATACTTTTTTGGAGAATATAAAGACTTCTTCACTGCTTCTATACTATGCACTCTTATCTACTCACTTCCGTGAGTTAGTTCCTATTGTCTATACTCCAACTGTAGGTGAAGCATGTATACAGTTTTCTAAACTTCCTCTTTCAAGAAATTGGTTGGGAACAGGATTGTACATATCGTCATATCACAGGGGAAAAATAGCAGAGTATTTGGATCATTGGCCTCAGGATGATGTTCAAGTTATTGTTCTGACAGATGGAGGGAGGATTCTTGGACTAGGTGATCTTGGAATCAATGGAATGCCTATACCTATGGGCAAATTATCGCTTTATGTATCTCTTGGAGGTATCAATCCTAATAAAACGCTACCAATTGTACTTGACATTGGTTCTAACAGTAATAGAATTTTAGAAAGTCCGAACTATATTGGTCTGCATGAAAATAGACTCAAGGATGAAGAGTACTTTCTAATAATGGATGAATTAGTATCAGCCATTTTTTCAAAATGGCCAAAAGTTGTTTTACAATGGGAAGATGTGACTACAACTCGTGCGATTGACTTATTAGAAAAATATGGGAATATGTATAGATGTTTTAATGATGATATCCAAGGTACTGCAAGTATCACACTTGCTGGAATTTTAAGTGCTCTAAATATCACAAAAGGTAAACTGGAAGATCAAAGGATACTATTATGTGGTGCTGGTTCTGCTTCTATTGGGATCACTAATTTGATTATTAAGTTAATGATATCTAATGGAGTTACTAGAAAAGATGCATTAGCACGATTTTGGCTTGTTGACTCAAAGGGATTGATAACTTGTCACCGTGATGTAAGTACACTTGATAAATACAAAATTCCATTTGTTCGTACTGATATTGAGAAGGAAATGAAATCTCTAGTTGAGATAGTGAATTTTGTTAGACCAACAATTCTATTAGGAGCATCTGGACAAGCAGGAGTATTTAACGAAGAAGTTGTCAGGTGTATGAGTTCATATGTAGAACGTCCAATAATATTTGCACTAAGCAATCCGACTTCAAAAGCAGAGTGTTTAGCATCAGATGCATATAACTGGACAGATGGTCGAGTTATTTATGCAAGTGGAAGTCCTATGGAGCATGTTACAAGACAAGATGGTAGTATTTGGAGACCTGCTCAATGTAATAACATGTTTGCTTTCCCTGGTATTGGCTTAGGTGCATATATTGGACAACTTTCATATATTCCAGATGAATGTTTTATTGCTGTTGCTACTACTATTGCCACTGCAGCCAGTAATTCTTGTAATGATGAGGCCCTTTTTCCTCTTTTAACTGCACAGTTTGGGCTTGATTTATCTACAACAATAGCAGCTGATGTAATAACCACTGCAAGGCGGTTAGGTATTATTACTTCAGATTATGAGCAACGGCTACCTGTAAATTACGACGAGCTAGTTGATCATATAAAGATGTCGTTGTGGGTACCCTGTGATGTTCCTTATGTTGATACTGAGTATAAAGATTTGTGTGCTGATCAAAATACTCAATGTGCTATTGGTGCTTAACTATTTTTAAAGGTTCCTTGGTACTTCAAGTTTCATAGCTCTATTTTACCTAGATATGATGAAACTTTATCTAAATTACTATTGAAAACTAGTATTTTTAATAGTTAATCAATTCTCTTTAAAAGTTATGCTCTACTATTGGAACTGGATACATGTACTCATAACTTCTTTGAATTAAGTAGAATTTTCAAAGTAAGGATCTTCCAAAAAGTTTGAATCGCATCACCTTATATTTAATCAATTTGTGAAATCTGAAGTTACTTAGCATATTGACCAAATACAACCTTACTTAAATCTTCAGGTTCTATTCCCAAAACTAGAGGGACAGGGATAGATTTAGGAGTAAATATGGATTCCCAGAAGTATGCAAAGTGATCTATTTTAAATTTAATGTTACACTTTATTACTTTTCTTTTCAGGCAGAAAACTTACTAACTTCAATTCCAAAGGCAAATATCCTATCTTTTATACCAGGACTGAACTCAATAATAACTCCTACGTCATCTAGTTGTGTTTGAAACGATACTACAGGGATCAGGTCACTTCCAACTCCAGCTCCAGCTAAAACAAACGATCTTCCTAATCTTCCAGCACCTGCACGGGCAATAACAGATGGATCATTATCTGTTGGAAAAGTTGAACTAAGCAAAAGTTGCCAACCGTTTCCCCAATTTCCTAAGATAATTAGACAAATTCATTTGTTGATGAAAATCAAACTTGGGAATTTATAGAATTTACCTAGCAAGTCTGTAGTTCGAGTAGTAAAGCTTCTTACAACTGTAAACTGATATCCCCTTAGTCCAATTGCAACTCCATAAGATCGCTGCTTAACATTTGTAGCAACATCAATAAACAATGTTTTATATGAAGCAATGGCCTATTTTAAGTAAGAATTCCTATAAAGTTATATTCTAAAATATGTAGATTATCTACTTACCTCTGTACTGAATTGTTGACCAGATATAATGGGTAGTAAGGGAGAAAAGTTATGCCTAGCCGATAGACTAATATCTCTTAATGTTATATGTTGAGCATATTCTCTTAATCCAAAAGTTGCTAGAGTTGATGATATTAAGTATCGTGACTGCAAATCAATTCCCCAAGCATTTAGTGTATTGGATCGATCTATACGAACTCCATATAGTCCTTGAGTATAACCAAATGTAAAGAACCTTCCTAGATCAGTTAAAGCTTTTGCTGATAAGAAGGAAAAAATAGCAGTGTTATATGACATTCCATATGTTACAGCTTGTTCAATATACGAATCTCCAATAAATGCAAAAGCATAATTTCGGCCAACTCTTATAAAGTTCCCATCAGAACCAACAAGGGGTGCATATCTAATGAGCCAGTCACGCCAAAGTAAATTTTGGAAGATGGCATGCACTACTGGAAGTTGTGGCATACTTCTGTAGTATTGCTCTGTTAGTTGCTCACTAGCTACTCTATCAACAGATTGCATATGTGAATTCATATTTTTGTTGAAGAGTAGATATGCTTTGTCACCTCGCTGATTAGTACCAACAGTTGGAGTTTTCATTACAGTTTTTCCAGTTATATGAGATTTCATTCCATGTGGATTAGGTTGTGCTAATCTCCTCATCTTAACATTGGAGTTCCATATTTCAGAGGACCACCTTTTGTTAGAATAATCATTTTTACTAACTTCAGTATCTTCCAACTGAATTTTTTCTATATTGAAATCTTCTTTAAATTGATTGGTTAGAGTTTTAGTATTAATATCTCTCCAACTATTTAATGGCAGATATTTGGAATTTCCTTGAAGAAGATTTGGTTGTTCAAAGCTTAGAACACTACTACAATTTTTACTGAGACTTTGAGGTTCGGCGAAGGTTTGCATAGCACACTTGAGAGATATCTGATAATCTGAAACATCTCCATCTATTTCTTGAATTAACTTTTTCTTAGATATTGAAAAGATGAGATGATATGGAATATTCAACAAGATAGTAAAACTTATATCTTTACTAGATGGACAGCCATAAACTACTATTGGTACCCTTGATAAATGTTTATCTTGATCCTGTTGATTTTTTATATATATGTACTCACAGTAAGATGGCCACAGGTAGATGTTAGGATAACAATTTTCAGTATAGCGTCTATCAATATGATTATCAAATATAAGATCTTCTTCGTTATTAGGAACATTAACTTCATTATATTCACCTGCAGTAAATATGGATGATATTAACATTCCATATATTGGTAGTTCTTTAGCTTTTTGAAATTCTTTACCATTTTCACGATTTGGTATTTCATTTGATTTTATGATTCCTGCACGAACTACATTAGACCATCTAACATTTGGATAACACTCCTTTCCCTTGAAACAGCATGAGCATACTGCGATTACAGTGAATTTTGATGGCAACCTCATACTTGCAAGGCCAATTTTATCACTCTCCTTGTTACTACTATCGATACTTCTTGACCAAATCTTTTTGTCGAGTGGATCAACTGAATACACAGAATATTTGTAGTTATGTGTAGAAAACGAATAATCCTCGCAAGATTTCTCACTTTTAATAAATATTGCATCAACTTTTTTATTTCCTGAAAAACAATCAATACTAGTCAAATACTTGTCAGATTAGTATCTCACTTACCACTGATTTCATAAAACTCTTCAACAATAAAAGCTTTACTACAACTACCCTTAGTTTCATCACTTATGGTAAGGTTTGCATTAAGTATTGTTGTTTCATCAATAATATGCAAATCAATACCAAGTGCTGAGATCTCATTGATCAACTTTTTCTTCAATATTGATGAGATTGGGATAGAAATAACAATGCCATCACTATCACACCAAGCAGATGGAGGAATCTCCTTTGGTACTCCAACTTTCATAAGCCACTGCTTTGCTATTTTGTGTAAGTATTCGCTCTTAAAAATTCGTGGTGTGGAATTTGTCTCATCATATAAGTTTAAATCACCGAACAAATAAGATTTTTTAGTATCTTTAAATTTTCTGTCAGCTATAGTTCTATTCACGCCATTTTCAGATATCCTAATATTATTGCTAGAAAAAGCTACATAAAATATTAAGAAGCTCAGAACCAACACAAATATCTTAACTGAAGTAATGATCTTCATACATAAGTGTTTGAGTGTGAGTAAATAAGTTTACTATTGAATAATTTCTTAGATGTGATACTGGCACCGCGCTTCATGCTTTCTAGTTCTTGTAGTAGTTCCAGAATGTTACTATATTAGTTTAAAGTAATTCTTTTTTTTCGTTCTCTTCATTCTACTTTCTATTTCATTCATTGTCTAAAAAAAGGCAAAATATGATATAAAGTTGACACAAATGAATTGAATTCAGATAAACATACAACCCATGGCAAATGAACACCTAAAAATATCCATGTCGACATTACTCCGCCTACCAAAGGGAAGATCTTGGTATGAACAAAAAAGTGTGCCTATAAAGAGGAAATTTAGATATGTTTGTTAGTATCGAAATTCACTATGTGACTTACCTCATCTTGAGGTAATTCTATGAATTTTTTAAATCGACGCGCTCCCACAATAAAGGGGCGGATATCGTTGGGATCGGCCGTAGAAAAGTGGACTGGGAATCCTGTAAATGTGCTTTTTGGTAAAGCAGGGAAGTCACATGCTTGCCAATCATAGTAAAGTTGTTCCATTCTATAGTACCAGTTCCATCTAGCTCTTTGATCAACTTCATATTTCAGAGGTCTTGATAACTTTCTCCAAGGTGGAGGTTCTATGTTTTCATCTTCACCAATTTGAGTTTTATTTTTTTTAATTATATTAGGCACAGAAGCTTCACAAGTATTTTTAAAGGTTTTCCACTCGGTGATCTTACTTTTCATCCCTAAAGCAGCTAAATTTACACCTTCACTGGGTAAATCCGACTTGTTCTTTGCTTCTTCTAACTTCACATCTTCTGTAACAGTATTCCAATACAGAGTATTGATATTATCATATGTATTATCAGACTCTGATCTAAGTACTGAGCTGCTTCTTTTTTCTATGGGATTTCGTTGAATTTTGCCCATTGTAAATTTTAGATTATCAAAATTGGAATCTGTAGTGTCAATTATTTTTGGTACAATTTCATCATTAATAGGAGGAAGATTTATTAAATCTAACTGTCCTAGATTGTCTGAGGTTTGGTTAAATTTATTATTAAAAATATTTTCTGTTTCATTCAATGATGGATGCTCATAAGCTTCAGTAAATTCTGGGTTATTTAAAGTAGAGTGTTCACTATCCTGCATTGAATCTGATGGAGGTACACTTTGAGAGTTTGTGTTTTTTATTGCTTTTACTGAATCATCTACTTTGTAAGGGTTTGGAATTTGAGGATTTGAGTCATAATCAAGTGAAGGAAAATCTGTTGCAAAATTCCTCATATTAATATTTTCTTTTTGTTTGCTCTGATTCTTATTACTAGTACTAATTACAATACTTGTATAAAATTTTGGAAGTGAAGCAGACTCAGTGCTAATTTCTGATTTCTGAGAGCCATAAAAACTTGTATTTATATATTTCATTTGTGGATCTTGATTTATACTTTGAGAGTAGTCATTAGAATGAATTTGAAATGAAACGATATCTTCTTCACTATTCTTCTTTTTAGGTGCACTAGTTTGGTTTGTCTCTTTGTAGACTTCATCACCTTCATCTATTTCCATGGCTGACCAGGCAGTATGACCACATGGTGGCCCAGGATCATAAAGTAAATCAATATTTAGCTTAAATTCAAGTAACGTTAGGTACGTGTCAATTCGACTCTTAATTTCATCGCTTCGGTCGTATAGTGTGTCTAAACCCAGACGTGATCTATTTAATGAGATGCTTTCTTCTAGTACCTCATTAATGCGTTCTTCTAATTTCTGGATTGCTCTACCCTGAAGAGGAGGTTCAATGATCAAATTTGAAAATATTGTGTCTGGTTTAGAACCACAAAAAGCTCTCCACCTATAACCATTATTCAAATCATATGATATTAGAGCTGGATGGTGATTACCAAGGTTACCCCATACTTGTCTATGGTTAAAAATGATCTCAATACTACTGTATGGGACATATGAAATTAATTCAGGAGTCAAATAACATTCCATAGGAACAATAGGTATATTTTCAATATATTTAGACATAACTTTCCTTACAGACTTCAAACTAGTATAGTCAAATTTAACCTTATCTGATCTTCTTTCTCCAATATCAGTATTATTCTTTTCTATCGGATTTAAACTATCAATTATCTCTGGATTTATAGATATATCTGGAACAAAAAAATCGCCCCAAACATTAATTCCTGTATTTTCCTCACTATGATCTTCGGAATATTTAATCTCTCCAGTTTGTTTTAGCAATTCAAACCACTGTTGCAAGTATATACCATTATAGTATTCTCTCTCTTTTTCGAATAGTTTCACTCTCTCAAGATCATCAGGTTCTTCAACATCGTTATCATCATTGTTTATTGAAGGAATTACTTCAGGTTTTTCATTAAGAGGATTGTATATAGGATTAAAATTTTGCATTCCGTATCTTCTAGGCAAGACATATCGTTGTTTAGTTGTAACTTCCCAGAACTGTACATGACCATTTTTATGACGTGACATGACCCATACGTGTTCTATAGTCCCGTTTTCAATAGTACCCCTGCATACATAAGCATCGTATCCCATCCCTAATAGACAACTGCAAAGTAATAAAGCATGATCACCAATTCCCCCCTTCTTGGAAACAAGAAATAAATTTGGTGAATGCCATTTAGGTGACCTCCCAGGTGATTTCAGCTGTTGTGGAGTTGTTATATATAGAAAATTACTGATCCAATGTAGCAAACTGCCTTCATTAGCTATTTGTGTGGGTACTGCAATAGGTGATATGAATGCACATAATGGTACTACTTCATTTGTTGTTGGATGAGGTTCTACAACATTAAAATTTCTATTCTTAGGCGCAGAAGAAAACCATTGTTTATATATATTTTTCCATCTGTGAAAATCACGATTCCATCTATTCGCTAGTTGTTTCCATATGTTGCTTATAGCCTTAGTTGGAGGGGGAGGAGGAATTATTACATCGGGGGGCATTGGGGGAATGAAGAAAAATTCAAAATGTATTGTAGGAGTTAAATATTTTTGTGTAGTAATATCCACTTGTAAAGGCAACTTAGTATTCACAACTAGAGTCTTAAAAGGCAGTGTGTATGATGAATTATTATATAATTCATTTTCTGTATCTTGATCTTTTTCACCTTCAAAATTAGGTCTTCCATCAGACCTCCTCGAAGTATTTATATCTATTAAACCTTCTGCTAAACACCTAGTATTTTCGCGTCCTATTGTATATAACTTATTCAAGTCTATTTGAGAAGAACCCAGAAACATGGAAGATGCATCATCCCTATTCCACACTTCAAGTATTATTGGACCCTTGCTTAATATATCTACTGGTAAGCACTTCCTTCTAAATGATGGAACTAACAATTCTCTTTTATCTAAAATTCTAACGGGAAAATATAAATTTTGGTTATATACTGGTCTTCTTGTTTTTTCACGCACTGATGAAACATTAGTCATACCATCCCATCTTACCTTGACAATGGGATCTGATGTACCTGTTATATTATCTGCTATAGGAAGGTTATCACACTTAAATAGTCTTACGACTAAAAATTGCTCTTTTAAATTAAGCTGAGAAATTAGTGCCGCACCTGCAGCTATTTGTGTAGGTCTATTTCTAATATTCTCCAAAGGATGACCAGTACTTCTAACATTGCAGAAGATATTTCCGATAAGTTCTCCTACTATTATTTTATATATATCAACTGTTACTCGCTTAACTGTTACACGTGCAAGAGGATAACTTTCTACTGATTTCAAAGATATTATTGCTGATCCAATGGTTGTAGGTCCAAATCTTAAATATGCAACTACCTCTACAATTATATATGAGTTCTGTAACTGCATGTTTGTCCCAGTGAATACGAATCTGCAAGGACTATCCCAATATCCGGCCACTGTTATTGGTGTTGTAAATATGCCTGTAATAGAGTAATTTATGTTCATTTTATAAGTAAAAATGATTACTTACCTTTTTTAATTTTATTTCGTGATATATTATTAGATAATGGGACTCTAAAACGTAGTAACTTCGGTGCTCGCTTTATTTCTAATGGTAATTTCCCATTTGACAAAAAACTCCAATTAGAGAGGGAAATATCATAATCAAATACTTCTTGTAACTGCAATGTAATTCTTGTCCTATGAACTTCAAAACTTTTTTGTGGAAGATCTTTCCTTGGATTACTATCCTTACCTAGTGGTTTAGGTAGATACTTTTTAAAGAGTAATGAAGTTTCAGGTTCATTATCCAGTACTTCCTTTAGTGTTAAGGTAACGGACGCATAAAGTTGATTAAATGTAAATCTACTTATTGTCCACATTTGTATAGTTATTTGATACATCTCTAAGTCAGAGTAGGAAATATATAATATTTTTTTTGGCCATATTACAATGGGAACATTTAACTGTTTCATTTGACCTGATGCTAATGAATTTGCAGCTGTATATACTTTAACACGTTTCAGTGAACCAATAGTATTTCTTTCTGGATTAATATGACTGAATTCAATTACATAGAAAAAGTTCTGTGGAATTAATTCAAGATTTTCGTTTGAATGTATAAAGAAGGCTGTTTCCCAAACTCTCAAAACTTTCATTGGATCTAAATTAATATTTGCGCGTTGCCTTAAACTGCTGTAATCTTCAATTACACTTTGCCTATATAAGTTCAAATTTATTTTTTCATCAGATAACTCTTCATCATCTTCAGTAGCTTCATCACTTTCCTTGTCCTGCTGAACTTCTAGTTCAATATCTTGGCCAAACTTCGAGTGTTGTGATCCCTTAGATTTGTGATGACCTTCAATATCAAATAATGAAACCTCATATCTACCATCATCTAGAATTAAAAACTACAAGTGTTATATTGATTATATTTGTAATAAGTTAATATATAGCAGCTCACCTATAATTTCTTCATCATTTTGTTTATATTCTTGAGAGTGGCTTATATGCCAAACTTCTCCCTCCTCAAATACCGAATTATTTACAAAAGAGTTATTCCTTTCGTCAATATTTTTTCTAGATACCATGATATCTAAAAAAAGCTTATGCAATAGATTGGACTATTTCATCACTTTAAAACAATACAACAGGAATAGCATGCGAACAGCAGCCACGTGCCATAGCGCCTTATAACCGCCACTCTTAGTTGACTATAGTGTTTTCATGCACCTTTGCATTGTTAATATTTAATTATAATAAACTTTCAGTGAAAATGATAATTTTGGATATTAGTAGTATTTATAAAAAGTACCTTTGCTTATTTAAATATTGTGCTTCAAATTTGTCAGAATGCATCATTTGAGTATCAAAATGTGGGGAGTTGTACTCCTTTTTCAGTTTTTCCATTTATTAGATCACAATTTACGTACTAGAAATGTAATTTTCCTCAAAAAAAGTAACATATCTATATTTGAAGAGGGAAACACACAAATTTTTGACAAATATTATAGTACAAAACAAATAGATGAAACTACTACTGATGACTGGAAGATGATATCATCCGAAGATAATCCTTATATAATATATGTATATTCGGCATATTTAGATTTAAGAGGTTTTCCTGAGGAAGAATCATATGGAGTTCGCATCAATTCTTTGATACATTATGAGAGTAGTCTGGAAATTGCACAAATTATAAAGTGTGATCTTTTTTCAGAAAAAAAGTATATTGGTGGTATACCACATATCGTTATTCACAAAGAGCACCACAACAAGCTATTTGCATCTTCAACGATATGGTGTAAACCTGAGTTAAAGTATAATACTTCTAATAAGATATTGAAAAGTATCACCCATGTGAAGATACGAATGGGTAGCTCATTATCAAGTAATTCATTTAAGACTAGTGAATTGATATTGGTAGTACATAGCTTGGAGATGAAAGATTTATTTTTATTTGAGGCTAGTATATGTATTAGACCTTGGTGGGGTGAACCTACAAAAACTATTTATAATGGCTCTGAGAGTAAAGAGTTTGATGATATTACACTATTAATAGAGTTTTTTGAGGTATACAGGCTGCTCGGTATAAATAGAATTACGATGTACAATAATTATTTACCTCTTGGAAGTGCTGTATCAAAAATTATACAGTATTATTCAAATATTGCTGGTTTTATTGAAGTAGTTCCATATACTCTTCCTTTAATCCCTTATAAAGAGGTATGGGATTATGCACAAATTTCAATGATACAGGATTGCTTACTTAGGCATACTAGGAAGAGTAAGTATGTGTTATTTATTGATACTGATGAATACTTACTACCAACAGTTCCAGGTATAGGACTTCCAAGTCTATTTGATATGATATTAGAAAGAAAAAAATTTGTTGGTGCCATTTGGGTACCAATGTATCTGCATTTCTTGGAATGGCCAGATGATCCTAGAGGGGTAAAAATATATCCTTCATTTAAAGTTATAACAAAAGAGTTACATTTACCTCTTGGTAAAATTTTTTCTTTTAATTTAAAGTCTCTACAAAAAACCTGCAGATTAGCATTTGCTGGAACACAGAAAAACAAAAAAAGTCGCAGGAAAATAGTTGTCCGACCAGAAACTATTATGTATATGGGAATTCATGAACCAGAGAAGATGTTATCAAATTACTCCATGATTCAGATGCCCATTGTAGATATTCGAAATAATTCTTGTATTCATTCTTGTAGAATAACGGCTAGTTTACATCATTATAGAAGAGCAATGGGAGTTGTAAGCAACAATCCGAAAAATAGGGAATTTCAGATGCTATTTAACTCAAATAAATGTTTGTTTAATGAAAACCCCAAAGTATCTGATGGTACTATAGTTGACAAAACTGCTTGGGATATCTTAGGAGCTAAATTATACAAGTCAGTTATTAAGGTGATTCAAGACATAGATTATTTTGAGAGTGAACAAATATTATAAAGAATAAATTGTATTAAAGTCTTAGTTCTATAATTAATCACGATGCAAAAATAGGTGGCGTAATGCAAATGCAATACAGTGTAAAGCTAAAAGAGTTATTACTATCCATGTAATACGATTTGCTTGTGCTGTTTGACGTTCTTCAGTAATAACTCGTAGTAGTTCCTGCATACACACAATTCGGCGGTTTAAAACTTCTAGTCTTGCAGGAATTTCAAGATAATCATGCAAGTATTTCCAGACATTGTGAAAACGACAATTATGCCAAAATATGTCAGGAATATCAAGAAAGTCTTCTACTAGATTTACAGCAATTTGATATGAATACAGTTCTGAAAATCTCTTCCTAATTGTAGGAGCTTCTACCTTCAGTTCTTCCTCGATAATAGTAGATGCTCCAACTTGGGCAAGTTTGAGTGGTAGATGTCTAATATTAACTACACAATCATCAATGCAATTTTCAAAAATTGAAAGTCTGATACTTTGAGCTATTGCTAGTGAAACTGCTAATTTTTCATATGCACTTCGTGTCTTAAGCTTAATAATATCTGAAATTACACAGCTGCTAGGTGGATGAGTAGGGTTTCTGTTTGGATAATTACAAATATATAGCATAGATGTGCTTTGGTATTTCTTAACTGAGTTTTTAGTAAATATACCTTGTGCATATATCAATAAGAAGGCTAATATGTCGTCAAGTCGTTCGTCAGTATTGGGAGGAATTGGAAGATGCATACCACCGCTGAATATTGATTGCTCATTTGACCAAGTAATCACAACACCATTTGCAAATACAAAAATAGGATTTTCTAAACTCTTCCAATAATCTTGGTCAGGATATAAATTCTCTTCATGTTCACTGTAGTCACTTTCTTTTTCAGAAAAGTTCCTACTGCAGGAAGTATTAATATTCCTACTTTCCATTTGCTTCGATTGATCTATATCATCACATAATTCGTCAATCCCAATTGAAAATGAGTTTTTGTGTAGGTTATACGGATCTTTGTATCTAGGTAGATGTGAGTCATGAAATACTGTATCTCTCACTTCGCTTTGCTTATATTTAATATTTGAAGAAATAATGGGAATGTCACTAATAGTTCCAAATGTAGTACATTTATTTAAAGTATTTACTAGTTCATTTACACCACAGAATATCCTATTTGGTTTGGTATCTCCTGTTGTGATCTCATTATATCCGCATTGGGAAGACTCATATATACCTGCTGGAAATAGCACACGACCACTTCGTCCTTGTAGTTTCCATGTTATTTCTAATTTATCTAAGTAGGGAGTCAAGTTAAAAACTAGTATTTGTTTTTCTTTATCCGCATACCAACAAAAGTAGTTGTGTCTTTGTAATGCAGAATATAAACTCTCAAGGTCATAGTGTTCGCATGGACAAAACCCCCTAACGACTTGAAATTTATATATATATTCCCCTTCACTAATCCAATAATTAGTATTTTCAAGTGATTCTAAATCAAATTTCCCAAATTTTGGCCATACCTTTGAGCTGCGGTTCCTTATACTACGCCCAAATCTACGTTCTATCCGATATTGTAGACCACGATTGGAATATTGTCGTGGAACTCCTCTATTTGGTACTTTGTTACCATTAGTTTGCAATACTTCAGGTCTAAAGTCAAATTTCTTATACATATCTTTGGGTTTCGTTGTAACTTTTTCGAGCGTAGATAGTTATTTACCGCAAGTTGAAGTAGTCACTTTAATATACTAAATTCAGGATAACAAGTTATGAATCATCAATATTCTTCAGAGCTCATATTCTCATATATATACAATGAGATTGTTATTTCACGTGAATATTGATATCTTCTTAGGGTGTAATTATTGCATATGCTACTTTTTATCTTCTGTTCCAAGTAAGTTGGAGATAGGAACCATCCGGCGCTTCCAGTCACTAAAAGTAAAAGTAATGTAATGAGAAATATTCAGAAAAAGAGATAATAAATGACATACCTGGAGTTTTCATATTGGTTAATAACCAGCGCTATTCCAAGTTTGACTCTTTCTCTTGATGAATCATCTAAAAAAATGATTTGAAGAGAGGATAATTTTATCATATCATTATTTTCATTTTCCGATGAATTTTCCACAGAATCTTCATCACTACTATTTAACTGTATTTTACCTTGAGGAATTGACTCTGAAGACTTTTTACTTTCAAATCTTGCACTTTGTTCTTGACTTGACTCATTAGGAAGCTGGTAAATTAACTTCATCTCTGCTTCTTCTAAAGGACTAAATTGCACAGATCTTAACCTATGTATACGAAAAGACCTGATCTTTTTGAACAGGTGTGACTTTGCAAGTTTTTGTCTAGTTTCAAACCACTTCTGAGATTCAGAGTTAAATTCCTTCAAAGATACATTAGTTTCGTATTTATATTGGACATTTGTAGATTTAGACTCTTGACTTTTCTCTTTTTCAACTGCAACTTGCGTACTGTTATCATACTCCTCATTTCTTTGATCAAGTACACCGAGAAAATTGGCAAGTCCAAGCTTAGATGAACTATTAAAGTAGTTCTGAGAATCAGGGATTTCTTGGGCCTCTAGTGGTAACGATATTTCATATCTAAGGTAAAGATCTTCGACTGTCGTTAACATTAGAGAATCTGGTGAAAACCAAAATTGCCAATTAATTTCAAATTCATATACTGAATTTAGTGTAATGACGAAATAGTGCAATAATGCTTGTTCAGGATTATGAAGTATTGCAGCTCTTGGCAATTTTGATTTTGGAAATCTCTTCTTATGAGGAAAGACTATATCAGTAGAAGCGAATATTTGATCTAATAAAGATTTTGATTTGTTTATTATGTTGGTAAATTCGTTACCACTTTCCTTATTTAATATACTCAAGCTATACATATCAACCAGCCCAAATTGTTGAGCACGAATATTTTCAATCCTCAAATATTCACCTAAACAACTTCTACTTATTATATCGTTGTTCACTGCAATTTTGTTTGAGAATTTGTGTTCATATAATTGAACTATATTTGATATCATATCATCTCTATCGCATATTTTTTCACAAATAATAATATCATACAGTGTAGTTGAATATTGAGGTTTATCAATATTTTTCATCTTAGAGTTTTGAAGACTATTTCTAGATCCAGGTGAGAACCAACCTAGCATAAGAACTTGATCTCCTAGGAAGCTTCGTATAATTTTTTGCAAGTCTTTATACTCTCTCTTTAGTATAATAATGGGATCCCTATAGTACTTATATTGTTCTTTAGCAAGAACATTGCGGATAGAAGTAGGTTTTTCAAAAAAGTAAAGGGAAGATGTGGTCAAAACAACGATTATGGTTTGAGGTTTAGTTAGATTCCTCAGCATCTCATCTTCAAGGTTACGAAGTGTGGGATTTTGAGAGAACACACGACATGGATAGAGCCCTAAAATTCTCTCATTGCGTTTATAGTAGCGTGACAAATATAGTTCTACTCCATACAAATAATGTTGACTATTAATTCCATCCAATAGCTCAAAAAGAAAAGAGCGTCGGATTGGAAAATGCCGAAATATAGATTGGTACATTATACTCTCAATTATTGTGTAACGAGATTTTGATGAAATTTCCATAATAAAGGTTGCTGCCTTTATACAAGAAATTCGCATTAATTCTCTTAGCTCAATAGACTTTTTGGCATGGTCTTTGTTATAAAAAGAAGTTTCCACATTCTCCATTAAAGGAACATGTGCTATATATGTTCCATGAGCACTACCGATTGATATCTGTAAATCGAAAAGTATTAGCCTTATTAAACACTCAAAAATATTTTTTGAAAAAAGAAAATTTAGTGATTTCTCAAGAAAATACTTATGTATTGAAGCATTGTGTGAAAATTGAATGTACTTCAGCAAATAAATTGATTGTGAAAGTACCTTTGAAACCATGGTACATAATAGTTGCTCACTCAACGAAAGAGCTCTTCTATTAGACTCCTGGAGAATATATAATACAGATTCGGATATTGAATTCAAGAACCAAAAGGTAATATAAAGACAAATCAATAAGTCCATAGATTCTACTGAATCTTCTGGTGATATTTCTAAAGCCATACTTGTTAAAAGTAGAAATTTTGATGCTACTTCAGATTCTAAATATCCACAGCACAAGACAAGTGATGCAATACCACTTAAAATGTGTGGTTTCCTTATTGACTCTTTAGTGTAATTGGCTAATTTTGGTGTAGTATTAGCATTGAGACCAACATAAAGTACTCGCAGAAAAGCTGCTATTGTTACATGGGCAGTTATGCTACCAGTAATTATATCATTCCAAAGAACTCCTTTCCCTTTTAGTTTGTGCTGTGCAGATAATGATTCTGAAGAGTTTATTGTGGAACTAGGTAATTTTATTGTTGATAATACCTGGGTATTTTGGTATTTATTGCTGAATATTGAGAAGTTTTGTGACACTCTATTATTACAATCCCATGACTCAATGAGATTTGGTCCATATTTATTATATACTCCATTCAAAATATTTCTAGCATATGGATGTATAATAGTAATCTCCTCATCTGGGTTTACCATAAATTGGGTTTTAGCGTTATGTACAATATCTTCTTCAGAGTCAGATATATTTAGCAGGATTTTGTTAGATTGATTACTGTCATTATTACAATCACTATCTTCTAGTCCATCAGTAGTCTCTTCAATTTTTTTTACTAACCTACTCTCAGCTTGTAATATTTCGCCTTTTATAATACCAGCCCATTCATTTGCTTCATCAATAATTGAATCCCTACCTGATTGTATGTAGATGTTTGAAATTCTAAGCTGTTCAATTGTAGATAAGTATGTATAGAGTTTAATTATTCCATCATTTTCAATGAACTTAGTCTCTTCCTTTATTTTATCATCTATTTCCATATTATCTAGAAGTAGTAGATTCACTAAATATGAATTTGCTTCTATATCCCACATTTTAGTTTCTTTATCAATAATAATTAAGAAGGAGCTTTCAATTGTTGTCAACTGTTTATTATCAGTAGTATAATATCTATTGTGATCTAACTGAGCTTTTTCAACTTCAAGCATTTTATTATCAGAAATACCTTCCATAATATCAGCTATTCTGCAGAATACTCTTGTTGCTAACTTTTTTTCTGCTGAAAGTCTGTTTTGTCCACTGAGAGTCCCCAATAGCCATTCTAATGACCTACCACACCATGATATCTCCAATGACGTATCTGGATCATATGCACCAAAGTTTAGCTCCTCCTTTTTTAATGAATACTCGAAAAATATGCGGAGATTTGGATCCCTTAGATACTTCCTAAATTCATTGTATCTTGATAGTGCTCTAACAACACGACAAGAAGCTAAAATTGTAAATACTTCATTTGATTGTTCAGAGCTTATTTCAAGTATAATTTTTGAGAAGGAAGAGCTAAGGATTAATTTTTGCCAAGAATATTGTAGTCCACAAAATATTATATAAGCTATTTCAGGAGCAAAATTATCACGAAATATGCACCAACAATTGCTATTTACAGTATCGATTAAACGGCGAATATATATAAGTAAAGGTAACCATAGAGAACTAAGAATCTTAAATGGTCTGTTAGGATATGATTGTGAATTTATTGAACAATAGTTCACAGTTTGATTTTCATTGTTGGAAGCTTTTTTATCAGGAATTATACCAATTTCATAACGAACTAAAACAAAAAATTCATTCATTGCACTAGAGTCAATCATACTTAAGTCTACCATTGATATTATATCCATAGCAGCCATAGGAACATCTTCACCTGGAACTTCAAGTAGCCTAATAAAAGTTGTACAGTAACCTTTACTATATATTCCATCTACAACCTTTGAGCATATTTCAGAATCCTTATTTTGAAAAAAAAATGCCAAAAATTTAAGTAATGAAAAGATAAAATTTTGAATTTTTTCAGATATAACAACTTTGGCTAAACAAACTTTTGAAGATTCCAAAAAATCAGTTGCATTTTCAAAACTGCTGTTATAATACATTAACATTTCACGGAAATTCTGATTAAAGTTTAAAAATTCAAGCTGTGGATATAAGTAATCCATCTGTTCTACAATATAACGAAGTATGTTTTCTGAATTGACTGGTAAATTATCTTTAGTAGGACCAATAATTGTATTATATGTATATATGTTGTAGGATGATCCTGTGTATGGTGAAATTAGGTGCAATGGGGAATACTGAAAAGATTCAATTTCTGGTTTTTTACAAATTGTGAGTATGCATCCTATAGCAGCCGATGCAATATCTGGATTGGTAAATGGGACTTCCTTGAGTGGGATCAAAACCCAATCTATTATGTGAAAATTAATAACTAGCTGCATTAATGCTATCCCACTAGAATTTAATAAACTTGTTAAAACATTAATTATTTCCGAACACAATTTTGACATTATTTCAGAGAAGAAGCGTGTTTCTCTTTTTGAAAGAAACTGTTGTAGTAGTGGCATTAAGAATTTTGAGTGTAATCCTATATCTGTGCAAAGAGTAGATGCTCTGTTTGATGCATCACAACAGTTCCGAATTATCTTCAAATAGTACACTATTAAGTCTAATTGTAAATTGGAGAGTTTAGCAAATTCTGGTATTATAAAGCTGCTACTATCCATTTCACTTGTTCCATTCATATAACTAGGTATTATAGATTTACCCTCAGCCCGTCGTTTTGCAAGTAACTTTACCATTTTTAAAATAGAAAATGTACTTCCAGATGCAAGATTACCAGAACAGTTGATATTTTGAGTATTCTTTATATCATCGCTATTTAAGATATACTTCAAAGAAGACCACTTACTTTGTAGTTCATGTTCTTTCTTTTGAGTAGGCCTATCTTTAATAAATTGTTCCTTTTCAATTTTTACCTCAGGTTCCTTCATAATAAGATTTAGCAATACTAGAGTTGAAGCTAAGTCAGAGGGAACTCCATATCCTGATAGTGCAATCGCATTTTCAGGATATAGTGAAACTATTGATAAAATAATAATTAGGGGACGATGAAATTCAGTTCTAGCATAACGTGCTGCAAAATCTAGTAACATTGGTATATGTCTGCTCATTAATTTAGCAAACAGATTTGATGGAGGTAATATAGAGATAGATGCAAGTACTGTTTGCACAATAGGATCTGAAAATGAACGTCCTTGGAGACCTGGAAGCACTATAGATGATATAATTTCGCTTATTTTTTGTGTAAATTCTTCTCTGATCATCATAATTGCAAAATAACGAGCTATAGCTATAGCTAGACCACCAGCAGGAATATGTATTAATCTTGCCAGGCCTGTTAATATCCAAACTTTCGAAAGGTTTTCGCTACCAAAATTATAGTCATCCTGTC
The DNA here is from genome assembly GCF_000006515.1 of Cryptosporidium muris RN66. Taxonomy (NCBI): domain Eukaryota; phylum Apicomplexa; class Conoidasida; order Eucoccidiorida; family Cryptosporidiidae; genus Cryptosporidium; species Cryptosporidium muris. Next base: position 867,586 of record NW_002196570.1, on the reverse strand, counting down.
TCTCCATAACCAAAGATACCAATTCAATTAGTTCTTCTGTTTCTCTAACTCTATCACTGTGGGATTTACTTGATGGCTTGAATATATTAATAAACCTATGTGCTTCAAAAGGATCAATATCGCCTAAATCTCCCCCGTAATCTGTTGACCATTGGCGCATAGATTCATTATATATTACTTCACAGCCTTGCAGGAAATATGCAGATAGTTTGACTGATGCACCTTCTTCTAAAATTTGTTCTAAAGTACTACAGAGATAGTCTAATCTTCCATGGCTCATTTCAAGTTTCTTGCTAAATTGTAAAGTATAGGCAGGGTTATAACTTCTACCAGCTCTAATATCATAAACATCATCATAATTTTTTAACAGTCCAAGATCAAATAGAGGCATATTTTGCCTTGTTAAATTGGTAACAAGGGTTCCATCACAAATAGCTAATGATTTGCAGCATGTAATAGCTAGTGAGCGGTACTCAGGAAAAAAAGTGCAGAGAGGATTTCCTTCTAAGTTCAGATAAGTCAGTGATTCACTAAGTAACTCGAAAATACGAGCTAGAACACTTGGAAGAACAGATATATTGTTATGAGAAAGATCAAGTCTTTTCAAATTCGGGCAGTTTTGTAGTGTAGTCCATGGCTTTATCGAATTATATGGAACTTCTATATTATTATTTGAAATTTCAAGAACTTCAAGTTTTTGAAGCCCTCCTAATTCTGGTATAGAAGAGAGGTTATTGTAGTTTAAATAAATCTCAGTGAGTGATGGAAGTGAGATATCGCTGCTAAGTTTATATATGTTATTGTTAGAAAGATCCAGTTTTCTGAGTTTTGCAAATCTCGTAGAGTTACTTGAACTAAAGGTACCATTGTCACTTGACAAGTTATTATTGCTTAGTTTCAAATATTCTAAGTTGGATATATCTAAATATTCATTTATTAGACCATGTCCATGTTCATTGCTTCCTAAAGAACTTAAATAGAATTCATCTCCACTAAAATCGAGGAGCTTTGGCTTTTGTTTCTTCCAATCTATACCTAAGAGTTTTAATAATTCTTTATTACCTATAGTAGTTGCACCAACCTGTCTAGTTGAGTAATCATCCATGAAACCTTTACTCTGTCCCAAGTATAATATATACATCATAGCTCCAATATATATGGCGCTATTTTGTGAGAAACCACTGGCGCGGTATCCATGCACATTTACTATCCCTAACGTTTAGTTCATCAGAAAATTAAAATAAAATAGAAAAAGGGTTTGGGCTTTCTTTTACGAACTTAGCAACTATATATATTAATAATAATATTAGTTAAACTTAAATATAGGCCTTGACCTAGTGTAACTTCACTAAGAACTTTTGAACTTACCAACTCTCTTGGAAAACAATAAGTTACAAAGTTACTTTCCAGAACTACTCTTCATATAGATTGGATTTAATAAAATGGGCCTTTGCCAATCTAAATTAGCTGTTGATGTAGCTGTAAAGAGACGAGTGCATACTAATAAGACTAATCATAACCCTTTGCCTGTAAATAATACATGTGTAGATTTACAGGCAACCCCTGGAATGTTTATTACATCTAAAAAGGGTCATCTTTCAGAAATGTATCAAAGAGTCAAGAAGCTAGGATCTGGTGCATATGGAGAAGTTCTGTTATGTACAGATAAGACAACAGGAGCTGAACGTGCAATTAAAATTATTAGAAAAAGTTCGGTTAATGTACCTGTCAACTCGACACTCTTAGAAGAAGTTGCGGTAGTGAAACTATTGGACCACCCAAACATTATGACTCTATATGATTTCTTTGAAGATAGAAGAAACTACTATTTAGTTATGGAATGTTATAAAGGTGGGGAGCTATTTGATGAAATTATACATCGTTTAAAGTTCAATGAAGTTGATGCAGCAGTTATAATAAGACAAGTTTTAAGTGGTGTGACATATTTACACAATCATAAAATAGTGCACCGTGATTTGAAACCTGAAAATTTATTATTAGAGTCTAAAGAAAAAGATGCACTGATCAAAATCGTTGATTTTGGTCTTTCAGTGGTATTTGATCATCAGAAGAAAATGAAGGATAGATTAGGGACTGCCTATTATATCGCGCCTGAAGTTCTGCGTAAGAAATACGATGAAAAGTGTGATGTTTGGTCAATTGGAGTAATATTATTTATCTTACTGTCGGGATATCCACCATTTGGTGGGCAAACTGATCAAGAGATACTACGGAAGGTGGAACGCGGAAAATATTCATTTGATTCACCTGAGTGGAAAAACGTTTCAGAAGGAGCTAAAGATCTAGTCAGACAGATGTTACAATATGACCCACAGAAACGTATAACTGCTCAACAAGCATTAGAACATCCCTGGATCAAAGAAATGTGCAGCCGTAAAGACTCAGGAATTGAATTACCAAGTTTAGCCAATGCAATTGAAAATATGAGGAAGTTTCAAAATGCACAGAAACTTGCACAAGCCGCATTACTATTCATGGCTACAAAGTTAACTACCCAGGATGAGACTAAACAGTTGACGGAAATATTTAGACATATAGATAAGAATGGAGATGGCCAGTTAGATAGAGAGGAGTTAATAGATGGTTATGCGCAACTACTTGTATCTGAAATGGCTATTTTTGACCGCCAGCAAATAGAGAATGAGGTCGACAATATACTTGAAGCAGCAGACTTTGACAAAAACGGATATATTGAGTTTTCAGAATTTGTAACAGTTGCAATGGATAGACGCTGTTTACTTAGTCGTGAAAGACTTGAGATAGCATTCCAAATATTTGACCAAGATGGAAGTGGGAAGATAAGCATTAATGAATTAGCAGCTATTTTTGGCCTCCAGCAAATTGAAGATTCTGTATGGAAAGGTATATTGGTTGAAGTAGATAAAAATAATGATGGAGAAGTAGACTTTGAAGAATTTTGCCAAATGATTCAGAAACTATGTCTTAATAAAGACCAAGTAGGCAAAGCATCTGAACTTGTATTACTACAAAATAGTAACTAAGCTTGAATATATTGGGATAAATTACCGTAAATTAATAACATAAAATAAAAGTATTATATACAGAATTTAAGATAAATATTTAAGAAGGGATATTACCGAAGTATAATTGCTAATTTATACTAATGTATTGTTTTATTATATTAAGTTTAAAGCTATTATTTGTTTATAATTAAATCTAATAAAAATTGATTACGCAGATATAAAATGATTCTTAAATCCCTGGTGTTCTTTCATATCCTCAACTTTTTCTTTTCTATCAAGTATCCCAATGATTATACCAATAATTACTAGTGCAAGTACTGTAACAGTTATAATTCTAGTGAAGGTCTTTGTAGGGCTTACAGAAAGTACTAAGGACCAGTTTCGTGGATTATTAATTGGATATAGTTGAGCTATTACATGTGTGTTTGGTATAAGACCCATCCAAATATTTGAATATTCTGAATTACCAGTGTCCCTACCACCAGAAAAATCGAACTTCAATAAGCTTGAAGGCTCCTTTCTAGATGATTCAGTAACCTTGCTCATAGCTGTTATCCCAACAAAGAGTTCCTCAATATAGTTATTAGTTTTCCCCAAACCGAATAACAAATATGGCTGCTGAATAACACCATTCGTTGATTGAGGAAACTGAGTTGCAGTCCTTGGGGTTTTAATTCCATTTAGGTCAGTAATAGTAATTTTCACAGTTGGTCCATGTGAAGTATTTCCAGTGCACTTCCCCCTGCAATAAGGTGATATATTTGATGAGCTTAAAATAGTAATTTTCATGAATAATGCAGACCCATCAGATTGAGAGATTGCACAATTGACATTTCGTTTACCATGTTCATTAGGTGAAGAGATATATATTATATCCAAAAGTCCGTCATCGTAGAAGTCAAAAAAAGCAGCTTGTTCAACAAAATCCATGTCATTTGTTGCAGCATCATTATCAAGTAGCTCAAAATGTCTATAAATAGACCCCTTATTTATAAATCTCTCTGAATCTATAAAAACTCTAGAAAACCAATGGTGGATATTGTTTAAAATTGTTAAAAATTTGCCAGTGTATCCAGAACTTACATAACTATTTATAATTATATGTGGATTGATTTTATCATTATTTTCGCTGGAACTATTTTGGAAAGCTGGTCCCATCTGTGCAGGAGCAATATATCTTGATTTCTCGCCATTTGCAGCCAAATTCTTTAGAACACGCGCTTGTCGAGATCCATTAGGTAGAACAACTATAGCTAAAACATCTGGGTAGCCATCTAGATCTTGATCCCCAATATTCAACACAGTTGGACTAAATTCATCAGTTGCCCACTGCAGCTCCAGAGCTTGAAAATGTTTCTTTGTAGGAAAGAATGAGAAAAATGATGCAACATGGCTTGCCATACTAGACTGTAATAAATGATTATTTTCTGTTTGACCTTTAGACCTTTTATCATCATGAATATTTTCACTGGATAAATTTATGGTTTCAAAAAGAGCCGATACTGTAAAACCTTGGAAAAATGCATTACTTCTTGAATTTATATTGTTATTTCCAAACCAAAATGACAAAAAAGACCTAGGTATAGTAGATTTTTCCTCAGAACTTATATCCTGTAAAATTGCATTATCATCCTCACTTGTGAAGCTATGTAAACTAAATTGTGATGAAGTACACAATTTATTTGAAAGTCTACACTTTGGGATTTCATCATGTTGTGCTTTAGCCTTGAAATTGAACTCATCTTTAGTGGAGCATATAGAGCCCTCTTGAACGTTAGGAACAAACACTATACGGCTATTAGAAACGCATTGTTTTTTATTATCATAAATACACACCGGAATAAGTAAATCTATTGATCCATCTCCATTAAAATCAGAAAACGCAATGTGCCCCGAACCCGAAGGTAGTATAATTGGAGAATAGTTACTACTGTTATCACTTTCCAATTGTCTGTGTACTCTATACTTTGCAATACCATTATGCACTTGATTGAGCCATATTTCCAGTGCTCTTTTTGAACTAGATTCGTTTGAGTAGTTTACTTCCAGAACTATATCAGCTCTGCAATCCCCATCCATGTCGACAAAAGCTGATGAGTGTCGAGAAGCTATTTGTGCATAGTTGATTTTAGGATCTTCCATTTCAACCCACTCTCCTAATAAGGCCCATGGAAGTAACTCAAAAGATACAGATGCAATATTCGATGATATATTATGCTTATTTTCACCCAAATTAACCCATACAAATCTTTCGTATGGAGTATTATTAGAAATACTTCTTTCCCCTAACAAATCCAAATGTCCATCATGATTAATATCAACTGCTAAAAACTGAACAGTAGAAAGACTATCTTCTGGAGATTCCCATATATCAACTAGTTGATTTGTCTCTGGATATTGGGCGAGTATAGTGAAGCCATATCCTGTTTTAGTACCATCATTTCTTTCAGTCACTACCAAAATATCCATATAACCATCACCATTCCAATCTTCAGTAATGAACATTACTGCTGTTTTATTAAAGGTTGTAAAAGGCCCTTTAATAAATTCTTTTGTTTTAGGACTCCATAGAAAGACACATATTTGTCCACTAGATTTCGTTGATTTTGGAGCATTATAAAAAAATATATCACTGTACTGATCACCATTATAGTCTGCAAAGCCCATAATCCTGCCATCAAGATGTGGAATTCCGAAGTTCTTAACCTTGTTGATAGATTGTTTGCGTGATTGCAATGGAAAACTAGCTTTAAGCCATTCTACAGGCCAGCTACAAAAGACCATTTTCAAACAATTCTCCAATGCAAGCCCTATTATAAACAGCCTAATATATAGTAGAGGTATGTCCATTGGATATTGAATGAGTCAATCCTATTAAGTCATCTGAAATTAGCATTTAGTTTTCAGGAAACGAGTAGCTGCAAGCTTACCGCTAATCTTCTCATCAACTTTTGGGCCTGCAAAAGAATCTGCAAATTACCTTCACTTACTATCAAGTTTATAGAAATCATATATAACTTATTTGTGAAAATACCTCTATCATATTAATATTTTACTAATAATTTCAGTTGGACTACTTCTTGGCTATTATAGAAAATTGGCTATGTGGCTAAAGTTTGTATTCCCTCTCTTTAATAAGGCAAGCACAAATAATAACTTCGTGAAGCATATGAAATCTATATATTTTAGTAAAAATAAGATCATAAAGATTAATAGACTGTTTTTGCAACTTAATACAGTTCTTAAAAAAACTACTTTTTCAATCTGGAGAGACAATGAAATAGGCATTTGCAGGCCACATGCTTTAGTAGCTAAGACTTACAGAAACTATCTTTTAATGAATGATATTGAACCCACTAAACCACAGCTGAACTTAATAAAGCGCTTGATCTTATTACACTTCCAGTTTAAGCTATATATTACACATGAAGCCAAAAAAAAAAGTTTCTATAACGAGTTACTTAACAAGATAATCAAGTTATTAGTTAATCCTGTAGATATAGATCCATTAAGAACACTTTTAAAGTTAGGAAGGGAGTATCATTGCACTAATAATGTATACAAAGGAAATACCTGTTATGGACTATATATATATGGAGAACCTGGCTTAGGAAAGACAATGCTCATGGATTTATTCTATGAAACTATTGATACAACTAGAAAGAAGCGTATTCACTTTCATGAATTTATCAAAGATATAAATGATCAAATCTATCATGCAAGGCAAAGGATGTGCACTGACTCAATAACTTTTGTGGCTAATGAAATCAAAAAAACAACTGATATAATATGTATAGATGAATTTCAGATCATCCACATTACTGATGCAATGATAATTAAACGTTTATTTAATATTTTGTTTGATTTGGGTATAGTTGTCATTATGACTTCTAATCGACCACCAAACGATTTGTACAGCGGTGGTTTAAATAGAAGTAATTTCATATCTTTTATTGATACTCTGATGAAGTTTTGTAAAGTATATAATTTAAAAGGAGAAACAGATTTTAGATTATCCCGAATATCAAAAACACATAATAAATTAGATAAACAAAATATTAAATGTTTAGTTGTGGATCAAATACATCTCAAGCATAAGCTTAGATCATCTTGCTACTACTTCTCACCAAAAAGATCAATTGACACAATTTTGATGGATATTTACAATAATAATGATAGCAGAAATATAAAAGATAAATACCAATCTTATACACTTAAAATAGGATCACGTAAACTCATTGTACCTTTTGTTAACTCTGAATCTGCGTTAGTATACTTTGCAGATTTATGTGGTGGTCTTACAGGAACTGATGACTACGTTATGTTAGCTAACACATTTGAAAAAATTTATCTTTATGATGTCCCACAAATGAGCAATATTGATACTTTCTCAGCAATCTTAAGACGTTTTATTTCACTTATTGATATTCTCTACGATAAAAGTGTAGTGGTTACTTTAGATGCAGAGAAAGATTTGTGGGAGCTTATAGATTGCATACCAACTGAATTATCACTGATAGTGAAACTAAGACATCATTTAATGAATAATTGGAGGTCTTTAGAGCAAATTATGCAATACTTACGTATTGAAGTGATCCCTCAGCTTGTAGCTAATAGTCCAAATATGCCACCAAGAGTAATTCTATATAATTGTATATTAACAATAGCTGACCAATTTGAACATGAAGAAATTAATTGCATTACACAAGTCATTACAGATGGTATTCCTGATAGATCACCCCTTGAAGCACTTAGGTAAGTTCTATTAATCTTGAGTTAATATATAATTAACACATATTTTGTTTAGAGAATCACTGCAATTTTTCGCACCTGTAAATTGCGAAGATCTTATATTATGGAATAAATTCGCCTCTAATGATCTGAGAAATACAAACTGTCACTTTATTTGGAAGCTTAGTACAAACAGGTATGCAACATCTTTTCATTACTAGTAAATCTCAATTATCACTTCGGTTTTTTATTTGCAATTTTGCAGTTCAATATCACAATCAAGTGGCATCCAAGATGTTAGATTTGCTATTGCTAGAATTTTATCTAGGTAAGCAGGCTACAATAGTCTAGGGATATTTTTGAAAACAGAAAGAAAAAAAATTATATTTAAAGATTGCATTATATGATGTCAGAAAACTATATACTTGACTGCAAACATAAAAGAAAACCTAAATTAAAAGGAAAAATATGAATATATCTTTTTTAAGAAAATATGGACAATCTACTCTTAATAAAAAAAATTATAGTTACTTAAATATATACTTAAATATACTTAGAAATATTTTTCGACAATTCAATATATTGCATTAAATTTTGTCAGATATAAACAATTATATTTCTCTCTAAATGTTTTCATCTGAATTATTTTGTTAAAGTTGAATTTATAAATATTGCTTTCATGACTGTGCAATGAAAGGCTCTACTTTATTACTTAGTTTCTGATAGACTCAAAAAATCTATTTTTTATTGCCACAAGAGTAATCTATATTTCATTTCATTTATGATGAAAATATTATCTGAATCTCTTAACTTCATCATATGTTGAGATCTTTTTGGAGCTTATTCAAATAGTTGTAATTGTAAAGTTAGGAACTTTATTCACTAAAAGGCTTGTTTACTTATTCAGAAATATGTATCTCGCCTTAAAAGTTTTATTTTGCTAAGCTGTACTGGTGTTGAAAACAGCACTACAAATCTACAATAGTATTTTTAAATCTACAAGTGAAAATAGGTGAAACTTTAGTTATATTTGTACAACAAAGCAATAAATTTTGCTGTTAAAAATTATTCTATTATATTTTATTCAAAAAATAGTTTTAACGTATCTGTAGTCAAAAAAATAGAATTTTAAATTACTGCCATAATTACATAGATGGTAACTTAATAGTCCCCACTGTTCTACAATGAAAATATAATTATTCGGTAACCTGGATCCAATTTCTGTTTTCTTTGTCTTTTGATGAGGATGTCAAATATATTGATGCATGCATTTATCCTGAAAAAATTGCACAGTTTTCCACCCAATGATCCGCAGAAGGCGGCCCCACATTTCTTTAACATTGCTATTTTTATACCCATATTTCACAAGGAAAAGAGAAGAATACACAATAATAACTATGCAAATATGCCAAATAACTCTCCTGTATGTACCGATATATTTGACTATCCCTGGAAGTTCGGGAGATATGAAGTTACTGTTGATCAAAACATAGGTATGGCTAAAGTAGAATAAACTTCTACAGTACAAGCTAAATTTCTATATTAAAGGTAGCAGAAAAACCCAAGAAGATAGGTTTTGTATTTCCCATCAACTTGTTGAAGGGTTAGATGATGTATGTTTTTTTGGAATATTTGATGGGACTGTGGGTATGTTTTGCAATCTCTAATTGTATACTTAAAAGATTTAAACAATTTTTAGGCGACTTCGCTTCAGATAATATAAAAGATATAATTATCCCAGCTCTTCTAAATGTACCCACATGGTATGTAATACAAAATTCTCATTTGTGTAGTAAGTATTAAAATATTTGGGTTTTGTAGGAAAATCATTTCTGAAAAAGCTAAGCAGAATAGCTTGACGCTTGATGAGAACACAAAAACTATCTTAAAAGACTTGATGATTAAGACATTTAAATCTGCAGACGAAATTTTAATTGATCGTTGTAGGATAAAGGAAAAACATTACTCCTCATGTACAGGAGTTGTGCTACTGTTTATTCGTAATATTTTGGTTATAGCACATGTAGGTGACTCTCGTTCTGTGGCTTGTATTAGCTCAGATAAAGGTTATGTCGGTCAGTTTTTGACACATGACCATAAACCAGACCAGCCCAAGGAGCATAGAAGAATTGTTGAAAGTGGCGGATCAGTAGAATATCTACAAAATCACAATAATAAACCATTTCTTCGTGGTGGAGATTTTACAAGAAGAAGGGCAAAAGGAGATACTCCCATGCAACTTCAGTACTCTCGTGCCTTTGGTGGGAAAGATCTCAAACCATATGGATTGAGCTGCCTACCGGATGTAACTCTCTTAAATATAACTAAAAATAATAAAATGTTTGTGATTGCAACTGATGGACTCTGGGATATCCTATCTGCACAACAATGTTGCGATCTGTCCATCTACTCTCAAGAGTTCGGTATATCTCCAGCAAAGTACCTTGTCAATGCTGTTGTTGACGAAGCAAAAAGTAGAAACATTAATTGCGATAATGTCACTGTAATATGTATCGTTGTTAAACAATAATTCTACAGGTAAATACTGTTTCATTTTGATAGTGAGAAATATAAACTATCTACTAAGTAGTCAAGTGATATTTTTACAATAAAAAAGAAGACTCTGAGGAGTGATCCCCAACTAATATCTTCAGGTTATCTATTAAAGTATTAAATGTCTTAAAATAAGATATTTCCCTCACTAATTCTTGTAACTATGCTACTTTATATTCTCTCCCCTATGTATCCCGCCGTATTGGAGGCTTTAACTTCTTGTCCTTGTAGGCCTGCTTTACTCTAGGATATTTCTGAACCCAAAGAATGGCATCCGTACAAAAAACTCAAACATTACACAATTTGAAGGTATATATTATTGGAGATGAAGATACTGTGGCTGGTTTTTTATTAACTGGGATGGGTGCTAGAGATACTCAAGGTAACACTAATTTCTTAATTGTAGATACTAAAATAACTCCTACTCAAATAGAAGATGCATTTCGTGACTTTACAAGTCGCAAAGACTGTGGAATACTGATGATCAATCAATATATTGCCGAAGAAATTCGATATCTTGTTAATACCCATGATAAGGTAATCCCCACTGTGTTAGAAATTCCTAGCAAGGACAAGCCATATGATCCTGTAAAAGACTCAGTAATGCAGCGTATTAAGCTATTTTATGGTGGAGTACTTCCTGAATAAATAGTGAAATATAGAGTTATTCTTTTTTGAATGTATATAATCTATGAATGATTTGAATATCCTCATATTTTAATATATTGAACTTTAAATTATATTTATCATTACTAAGATTTAACATGGTGACCTTTTTAGAGTTTTCCCATGATCCTAGGATATGACATGAGCATGCAATATTCTATTCAGAGTTCAAGTCTATGTCATCTTTATTTAATTCCGAATATTTTTGTATAAGATTATTCTTCAATAACACTGGGACTACTGAAGAATTTGCTTTTAAAAAGTTAAATATTGCACCATATCTCAACTTACACTGATTAATACGATTTTGTATCCTTTGAGATTCAGAGTTAATTACATCATACAACCAATCGTTATGCTCTTCACTTTGAAACTGCATCATTAAATCATTTATTGGTACTCTGTTATACGTTGATGAGTGACAACAATGTAACCAAGAGAATGGATTATCTCTGCTAGCATAATTCACTATAAACTCTTTATTTTCTAAAGATATATTAGGAGACTCATATTGAAAGTTACAAAGAAAACATTTTACGTGTTCTAAAGAGGAATTTGAAAAGCATTTTGCCAATTCTCTTGCATCATTTTGAATATATTCGAAGGTTTTCTTTGCAATATCCTTCTCATCACTACAGCTGTAAGGAAATAGAGTACCACTTAATAGAGGATCCATTAATTTAACGAGCTCTGATACAAACAATTTTTTATCTTGTGTCTGTTTCTGAAATTTCAAATGCCTACCTATTGCATTACTATTGAGCTCATCTATTAAATGCAGCATACTTCAATCCTTTTTCTTAAATATTTTTTATTTTTAGTATTGGCTGTCAAATTATGATAGAATCTTATTCTACTAGCGGGAAGCACTTTGCTGCCTAGACCTCAGTGCTATAAATACTAGATATACTTTAGTTATTGCGAATATATATTTTAAAAGAATTCCAAGCTACTTTAATATTATAGATTGTTTTATCTAATAGCTTACCCTTGCACTAGAGTATCACAACTAGGTTTGTATGCGCAGTAACACCTTCTCACTGATGAGGACATATCTACACACCTCACAAGTGGCCGCCACAAGAAAAATCTAAATATTGTGCAGTATAGTGAGTTGAGAAAGTTTTTATAATATAGGAGTTAATTAGAAAGTGTTAATTTCATCTTGTGTATATAAATTAAGAACTATACATATCTCTAAATGAAGTTAGAATATCTTTTTTATTATTAGCAAACTCATCTCAATGAGGATGCAGACTAAAAGGAAATAAGTGATTTTTGCCATACCACCCTTTCTGTAATGTTCTTCAGCTTTCAAAACTCTTCTATATGCATGTTCAGTCTTCTGTAGTGACAATTCCACATTGTAATCTATTCTATCAACTAATGAACCTTGCTCTATGACTAAATATGCCATTTCTTTAAACATTGCATTTAATTGAGCAATACTTTGTGTAATCTTGGCAGTTTCCTAATTCAATATCAGTAGAAAATATAAATTATGAAGATATTTCCTATTATATGTCTCAATGAGTTATTAACATACCTCTATAGTAGAAGTCCTTTGAATTTGATTATTAATAGTTGCCTTATTTCAAGTGATAGTTTTCTTTAAAATATAGGGAATATAGGGAAGAAACATACCTCACTTACTGAATTTAATTCAAAGGTGGAATTTAAGTTCACACTCTCTAAATTCTCAGTTAATGGAATAGTTCTTTTACTTAATTGATCTAAATAATATCTCTGAATTCTCCGGAACTGTTGCCCCAGTGGTTGTAGTTGGGTAGCAATACTATTTTCTGCATTTGTCCGTATTATTGATTCTCTAACATCTCCTCGAGATGTATGTATATTTTTAGATTCTTTAGCAGATATTTGATGGATCAAATACTCAGTAAATTTAAAAGAAGAGTAAATGGTAGAAGACAAAGATTCAATATCAATTCCTAGAGAAAGTGCTGCATCGTCCTCTAGGATGCAAATAAGTCGTTTTTGATGAAGTTTCTGCAATTGAGAGAGCAGTTCCTTAATTTTCGTAACTTCCTCTTGTGCTTCATTGACCAAGTCTGTCCATAATGGTGGCAAGGTTTCTTTCATTTCAACGTCTATATACCTACCATTTTCTGTAAAAATGTGCGATTCAACATATATTGTAAGGAAAGAAAAGAAGATAGTTCATTATTTATTTTATATTAAAGATGGGAAGAAATTTCTGAAGTATTGTTCCGTATTACTTACCTTTACTTTTCTCACTTCTTGACTCTCCTGGTACTCCTAATCCAAATCTATCAAGACGCCTTCTATGTTCATGTCTAAGTTTTATATATATGTTGGTTAGATCTCTATTACTTTCTACTAACATATACAAAACTTATCTGTTATTTTAGCTAATCTCAAAGGATTATTTATAGGTAGTGAGCGCATAAAGTGAAATTAGTGAAATTTCACCCAAATAAGTTAGAGCTGAGAATTAGATTATCTTGCGTTATAGTTCTTTGATATTTAGTTTGAAATTATAAAGTTTTACTTTATCTTACCTATAAATTAATATAAGGGAAGAAGTCGAAGTAATATTATAGTTCATTAGGCAACCTTTAAAAGTACACTAGCTATTGGATTTTAAGTTGTTTGTGTAATTTAACAAGAACACTAAGTTAAAGTGGAAATTAAAAAGGAAAGTAAGTGAATCACTACTAAATTATATTCGCAATATTGGATCTTACTGCTCGTTGTGCTGAATCTAGAAAACAAGGGTAATTTCACAACTATACTTACGAAATGAGATAATAGTAATAGCTATCTAAATTAAGTACATGCTTAGTGAAATTAGGAATAAGATCTTGAAAAACCAAAATTTTTGGTATACACGAAAGTATAGAACTTGTTACTACCTTACATCTCGTATAGGGAGCTATAACTATTTATTGTTATATAATATATAATGATTAAACAAAGTGGTGTATTTTCACTAATTAATAATGCTTTTAAAAGAATTACTTTATTTCAAAAGATAAAATTTAATTAGTTAATAAATTACTGTATATATTGTGTATCTTTTATAACAGTAAAAGTATTAGCTTAAGCAGATCAAGCGTCTAATTAAGCTTTGCCAATATTGGGTTTTTAATATATACAAAATTCACATACAAAATACCTCTATATATTCATTATGTATCTAATTACTATTCACACAGGAAGTGTTACAGCTCCAAGTAAACCTGTGTATAGAATTACTACTCAAACAATTTTTATAGTCCAATATAATATTACTTCAAATTTATTAGGCCTGAATAATATTTTAATAGAAATAGGTATACGTAAAAGTTTATTTAAACTTTTCTATTTAGATTAGGAAACTTCCTGTGAACCTGTTGTAGAATATTTCATTGTCAAATCTTGCAGAAAACTAAATAATCACCTCAAAACGAAATTAACCAAATATAATTATAAGATTCTAATCAATATTAATAAATTTTTAATCAAGTATTTATTTGTATATATAGCAAAAATAGCCTCTAGCCAATGTAGAAAGAGTAATATTATATCTATAATAGTTCAATGAAAGAAGTAAACAAAATCAATCATAATAATAGTTAAAATATATTTTTTATTAATATTATTTGTACTAAAATATTTATTTACACAGCTCTCAAAAAAAAATAAAATTTATTTATAAATGAGTAAATAAATGAAAACTATATGGGGATAAGGAAGAGAGATAAGGAAATATATGACAATATTAATCTTATAAAAAAAAAAAAAAAAAGTGGCACTTGAGCATTTTTAATATTAGAATTTCCATGGAATTTATATACCTGTATTTGATGAAGGTAATTACAAGTATTTCTTATTTTCCAAACCTTTAACCTGTATCTATAGTGCAATTAGAGTTAGTTACCAGATATATTCAAATATACTTCGAAGTATTCTGGAAGGTCAGACTTCAAGATAAAGCAATACTTTACTGGAGGACTTGTTAATTCAACCAATAAAAAAGGCTCACACCTATTATTATCTAATTATAGATAGTTATACATTTATATGTTACCAACATTAAAATTATATAATTTCTCATCAGTACAAAGTTCTGGTTCTAGAATACTATAAACAAAATAACTCATTTTATATTATCTTTCAACTAGCTGGGCAAATATTTTATAAGTATTCTATATTAAGTATGCGTATTAACATAAAATTAATACGAGTTATATATGCAAGAATAAATAGTAGCTTTATGTATACTAGCTAATATCTCAGTAATAATGTAGAATTTGAGTAATCAGTGGCCATAACTACTTACTAAAGTAATAGTAAAATATCGACTTGAAAAAGTTATAACTAGTCTAATTAATACCATAATTAAAGAATGCTTATGTTTTTATTTATAAATTCAATAATTTGAGTCCCAGAATTAATAAAAAAAACTCGAAATAGTATAGTTATGGTAAGAATAATACTATACATAGTAACAAGCAAATCAATATATAGCACATTAATATCAAAATAAATTATATTAACTAATCATAACCTTAGTATATAACTAAAATAAGTGAACTGATAAGTACATATAAGTCATATTAGATGATTTCATTCTATAGGGTATGATACATGTAAATTTGGAAATGCAATGTTTTTTACACTTTATTCAATGATTATTACTATATTTAAATTAAATAACAAGGTTAATTCAATGATTTTATATCAAGATTGTATCATTTTAACACTTATCAGAATTTATTGAAACCATATTTGGATAATTAGTTACATTAAACTGAAAGAATTTGTGAGATGATCAGGCAAAGTCATTCATAAAAAAAAACTGAAATTCTTGAATCTAAAGGTAAATTTCATCTACCTAAAAGTAACTATTATTTTGTTTAATATCAAACTCTGTGCAGCAGTATAGCTTCTTATTAAGTGGTGAAAATACCAAGCTATTATAAGAAAATACTTATAATACAAAAACGTATATATAGGATTTTGCAAAGTTTACGAATAAAATTTTATTTTTATTACTCTTAAGCGAGTTTTAAAAATAAATAGTGATGATATAGAGTTCTAAGTTTATTGGAAGGTAAAGTCTTGTTTACAAAGAAAATACAATAATTACTACTATAATCAATTGATTTTGTGTTATATCACTTTAAAATAAACTAATGACAATTAGTAATGAAAAGTTCTAGTGATACTTGTAGCATCATGAAAATCCACGTAAATTCAGAATTATACATGTCTTTTAGGTTTATTTATGAAAAATATTAATGAATACACTAAACATATGGTCGAGTAGCAATCACCAATCATTTTCTTTAAGAAAGAATCCATAATTTAGTAGTTTCAAGAGTCTCAACTATATTATATATTTCTAATCCTTTATAGTAGAAGTTCAAAGATTCTATGAGTTTTAAAGTTGCAAATAAAGAAGAAATTCCTTAGATCCTAAAACTCACCACATCAATTCTATTTGGATATAATACTTAGCAGATAAATAATCATTTAAGTAACAGAAAAAGCTCATTATAAGTTATATTTGTTCCTGTACTTTGTATATATCTGTTTCGGATTTAGGAAAATTAAGAAAATCATAATAGTAAAAGTAATATTAAGGCAGTAATATTTCTCTTAACATAGCACAAATTGTGTATTTCAATTAAAAGATAAATGCATTTATTTAGTAAAAATCTCTAACTATACAGTCCTTATATACCACCTTTTATTTGGCGCAAAATGCAGTGCAGAATACTGGGACACGTTGGTCCTAGGACCTTTGTGAAACCACTTAACATAAAGAAAACTATACTGCAAGTACTGTGCTAAGTATTTTCTCTAATTAATTATTTAAGTGTACGAATTCTCGATTTACTTGATGGTGTATTTATAATATTCTGCCTATAGATGGAGTTGCCACAATTACTACCTAGTGGTGTAAGTGAAACTTTGGAAGCAAAAACAAATAGACTAGTAGAGGAACTTAAAAATCCTACTGACTTTGTGCGTAGTTGTGTCCTTCGTGGTCCATCATATCTTTCACGATGTATTGATGAGTTTGGTGATGTTATTTCTCACATTGATGAAAAACTCTACATGAATTTGTCTTCATTGGGCTACTTGAGATCAATATATGCATTATGTGATGATATTAATATATTGAAATTTAGTACCTCAGAAATTATGAGTTTTATACTTTCAATTAAGATGTCTTCTAGCTTTATTACAAATTTCTTAGTGGAACCATATGATAATATTCAATTCAATATTTTTCTACTTGATAGACTCCTACAAGTTCAGGATTTATGTAATAGAAGTATTGAATTTACTTTATCTATTGTAAGATTAAAACAGCTTGTCAATCCTTTTATATCTTTAAACACAATGGATATAAGTGACTTGGACTCTGAAAATAGCAAGAATTGCTGCAAGGTACCACCAATTGATCTTGCAAGAGCAAGTGCAATGATTGTAGAATTGGAATCAATGTTAATGGACAACTCAAAGGAACTAGATAGCTATACTAATAAATTAAAATGTGGTAGAAATAGGATCTCACTAGAATTCCTGGAATTTCTCCAAGAAGATATATCTTGGTTGAGAAAAACTAGTGCATTATATAGACAACAAGGTCATAAAATGTTGATTCAAGGGATGCAAATAAGCGACAAAAATTTAATTAGATTGGGTTCAATAGTGCTCCATAACTTTGGAGAACTATGGGACCACATAGATACAATTGTTAATGATGTACTTCTTAGACAAGTCCACCATACATTTCAACTATCTGCGCTAAAGAATTGTATCAACTTAGAAGCAAAACCAGAAATCACCACACCAATCAAGATCTCTATAGCTGCAAAATTACTGTTGGGAACTATTAATAGGACTTTAAATGTTATAGTTGCTGGGTTACAGCAACTACTACGCCTGTATGAAGTCTTGTTAAATAATAAATATCAAGAGTTTCCAACAAGAGGTGAATTTCTGCTAGACAGGAATAATTTAAATTTTGTTGAGGAATATTGGTTTAAATGTTCATCTATTTTATCTAGTGTATTTAAAAGCTTAAATAATCCATCTATCATGTTAAATGAAATGATTGAAGAGCCTGAAGCAGAAATAGCATTTGTAGGACACTTATCATCGGAACAAGTACTTCAGATACTAGTTAGATTTTACCCAGATATCTCAAGACTACTTCAGACAACTTGCAAGTACATTAAGAGAAGATTACTGTTTTCACTACAAATAAATAGCTCAGATATATCTAGTGATATTTTTTCTCTGAATGTTGCTTGTAATATTCGTGAAGAGTATATAAACTGCACGAGATTACGTTTTGTTAAATTATTTGACTCACTGTTAAACCAGAAGAACCAACACTATATACCAAGTCAAATTACAAAAGACATACATATCTTAATAAAATCTATGATTGAGGTATTTTCAGAAGTCAAGGATACTGAAGATGTATGTTCAACTGTGTGTGAAATTTTTCGAAACTTGATATTGCACTTTATTGTAACCTGTGGCACCATAGTGCAACCCGAAGGTAGCAATATTCAATTCTACATATGTGAATCTCTAACAGAAGTCCAGAAGAATTTACTTCCTAAAAAGTCTGGCTATACTGAGTTCCAGTTCTCACTTAAAAAGCCATTACCAAAACCAAATAATTCACACATACTAAATGGTTACATAGCAACAGTCAGTGGTACCCTTTCTGCTGAGTTGGAGAAGATGTTCAAAATTGATACTGTATCAAGTATAAACTTTACAGATAAGAGTCATTTAGTAGACCTACTACGATCACTACAGTATAAAGCAACAGCTCGTTGGTTTGTAAATTTAGCGAGGACTATTCAGTTTTGTCTGCTACCACTTATGCATCAAGAAGCCCTAAATACTTCTGGAAACTACTATAAAGATGAAACTTTTAAGATAAAATCCAATAGCAACTATAATTCTTCAGAGAACATAATATATATATCACACTATATAACTAAGATTCGTGACTTAATCTCACATGTCACTGACAAATGGTTTACACTACTTTCTCCAATACGGCTGTGGCATAAGTGCCTTTTAGCTTTTTGTAGATATGTAACTTTATCTTTTCTGAGTAATTCTGCTTTATTAATAGATATTGATGAGACAAAGTGTCATTATATTGCTGGAAATATTGCTGAGCTTCAAGTAATAATGTCTCAAGTATTAGAAGATGGTGTTACAAGTAATATTTTGCAAAAAGAAATATATATGCTATATGATTTTAGAAGAGTTGTTTTTAGTGATATACTTACAATAGAGTCGACATTAATTAACCGAACAAATTTCTCAGATGATAATGAATTACTCTTTCAGTCAATCACAAGGTTACCCATTATATTAAGCTCTTTGCAACTACTATTTCGCTTACCAGTGGATGGAGCTATGGAAACCATTTATAAGGATATTCCATGTACATTTTCTAAGTATCTAGGTATATCTACTGAACATCTAGCAAGTATAGTGTTTGATACTATTTTTTCTGAATTGCAATTTACTGTGGAAAATGGCTCAGATAAGGACTTACTCGATCTCTTTTCCTATAGAAAACATGTAGTGTCAGATAGTGAACACAGTGACATTAGAAACTCAGCAGACCTATTGAAAAAAATTTCTGAATATGTAAGTTTGCTTGATCAACATTCTTCACTTTATAAAAACATAACTGAAAGAGAAAATAATATAATCTATTTAGTGAGAAGTACAGTAGCGTGTATAAACTATTTAGTCAATAGGAAGTAATACTGTCTAATTACATCATACTTAAAACTTACTAATTAGTGTTGTCTTTTTGGCGGAACCAGGTTGGAGCTTAGAAATTAGTTAAAAGGAATAATCACTAAAGATTAAGATGTATTCAGATTTTATCAATAGTAGTGATGATGAACTAGATTTTCAGAATCAGGTATGAATTTACTCTATATGTTGGGGTTTTTCAAATGATTGAACTTTTACTTCTCTTTAGATAGTTGAGTACTTGAAGCACATTTGTGTCCATGATACAATTCCATCTTTCAAAGGTGACAATTCTAAATACTCATACTTTGAAGATTCAAATATCCTAGGAACTGGGTTTATAGAGAGAATTTCTTCTGATTATGATCATGGTAAGGTATATCTTGATATTAACCCTAGCAAGCTATTTGTAGAGGGCAGTCCAAACCATGAATGTCTGACCTCAGATATTTGTGAGAAAATAAAGAAGGAGTTATTAAATTTGGGCTGGGTTACGGATGTTCTATATTCTATAAAGAATTATAATAATATTATACATCTCGATAATAATGATACAGGCAACTTATATCCAAAAAAGAGCAGTACTGAAGAGGAGATACTTGATTGCCTTAGGACTGTAATAGATCCTGACTTAAATAAAGACATTGTCAGTTGCAATTTTGTAAAAGATTTGGTGATTGATCAAAAGAGTAACTGTGTTTCTTTTAATCTTGAGTTAACAACCCCTGCATGCCCACTGAAAGAGTTTTTTAAGAAAAGTTGCACAGACGCCATAAAGAGGAAATTGAATTATATTAAACAAGTAAATATAGAGTTTAGCAGCAAAGCCCCAAAAACAATTCAGAACTCTGGGACTGCTAAATTTCATGATAATCTAGCTAATGTTTCATATATAATTGCCGTTAGTAGCTGCAAGGGAGGAGTTGGTAAATCCACATTGGCAGTTAATTTTACCTATACATTAAGTATGCAGGGAGCGAAGGTTGGATTAGTAGACTGTGATATATATGGTCCTAGTTTAGAACAGTTAGTTCCAGTAAATTATACCTCTATGCATTATATATCACCTAGTAGCAGTAATGAACATGTGTTGAATAAGCTTATTAAAGACTCTAAGTGTGGAATAGCTAGGTCTTCAATACAGGGAAATGAATTCATTAATTTAAATGATAAAGTGGTAGAAACAGAAGGAATAGTTCCTGTTTTTTTTGAGGGTGTTGCTCTAATGAGTTATTCTTATCTCTCAAACTCTTTAAATAAAAAACGAAGAGTTTCTAATGCTTTTAGAGGACCAATTGCCAGTTCAATTGTTCGTCAGTTAATTACAGGAACAGTTTGGGGTAATTTAGACTATTTAATTTTGGATTTACCACCTGGAACAGGAGATATACAACTATCTATAGCTCAATATATACAAGTAGATGGTGCAATAATAATAACAACTCCTCAGGATTTGAGTTTATCAGATGTAGAGAGGGAACTCCATTTATTTAGTAAGCTAAATATTCCTGTCTTGGCACTAGTAGAAAACATGTCTTATTTTATTTGTGATGGATGTAACAAGAAACACTATATTTTCAAGTCTGGAGATTTTAGCTTTCTTTATAATGAATATAGAATAGAACGCAAATTTTTCTTCCCAATCTATCCAGCACTTTCTCAATGCACATTTAAAAATGAAGATACAAATTCCGACATATTTCCTTTTGTAAAATCAGCCAGAGACAATAACTCTGTTTATCTTGAATTTAAGCAGCTGGCAGAATATATAGTGAGAAGACTTTCATCTGATCGTTATGCAGGAATAAGAACTATTGTAGATGTGATGCATGCAGAAAGGTTTCTTAAATGCACCCTTGTAAGTGCAAGTAGTAAACTGGGAGTAAATGAACAACGGGAGCCTAATATAGAAATATTTTATGTATCTTTTGAAGATGCAAGAAGATCTTGTAGATGTGCACTTTGTTTAGATAGCTGTAATCAAGAATGTACAATACTAAGCGTGGATAATTTAAGGAATATCAATTTAAATAGTATGAAACCAATGGGATCTTACGCTATTTCTATTGAATGGAGCGATAATCACAATAGCATTTTACCATATTCCCTTTTAAGGGAAATTGCTCAAAATTCACAAACAAAGGGCATACAAAGATCTTGCCGACAAAGTTCACTTAACTGGTGAAAATCTTAAGTATAGTGAAGATTATTTAGTAAAAAAACTAAATGTGCTTTATATTCAGTGGGCTGAAACCTGTAATCATTTCAATGGAATTATAACCTATTTCACTTAATACTAGTTATACTGCAACAGTTCATTATTATTGAAGTCTATAATCTGTGATACTCTACTAATATACTATTGCAGACCACTTAGAAAGTGTTCCAAATGTAATCATACAAATTTCGAGATTTTACTTATATAGATGAAGTATGTAATTTAGTAATTCTGGTTCTCCATATTGAAATTAGAGTTGTTTACTTTTATAAACCTTTGCAGTTCCTTATAGTAATATCGTCACTTCCACATACTATAGTACATAGATTAGGTTTAGTTTTATAATTATCCTTATCCATTATTGGGCAGAGACTTCCATTATCACGCTTTCCTCGTTGAACTGAGCATGAACACACGGATCTAATTTCATTTGGCCAAAAAGGCGGACTACCATTATAAGGTTGGTACCACCAATCTCGTTCATGAAGAAAATATGTACCAGAAGGGTAGCGACAAATTGCGGGCTCTTCATTTGGTATTTCCCGAACTAGTAGGGCTCTTACCAAATTGCTACTTTCACTACTTGACTTCCATTCAAGTTCATCATTTCCAACATGCCTATCAAATACATAAGATCCGATGCCACTAGTTTCCCACTCTTTGACATATGTCCTAGGTTCTTGTAACAATTCTATAGCAACTTGCCACCATCTACTATCACCTAGGAGTTGGAAAGGTGCAGAGTATAGGCCAAAACTTGCATATATGAGCGAAGGAGAAGTAAAAATGAAGAATTGATTAGGAATATGACCTTGCCTTATATGTACAGTTTTATTGTTTGGAATACGTAATCTACGATCTTTAATAATACTGGGAATAGCTTCAAATGTAGTTCCATGGTACGACAAATTCCAGTCTTTAGTTAATATTTCTTCATCAAAACTTGAATTCAGGGGATATCGTGACCAACCCAAAGGTAGAGAAGCTATTTCCGAGTAAATACCTCTTGTAATATACCATGATCGTGAAAGTCCGTGATTTATTTGGCAGTAGTAGCAAAAGCAAGAAATTTTATTCGTACTGATACTTGAAGTGATTCCAAGTTTCTCAACAACCATATTTGTCATCGAAATATATTTACAAAAACCTCTATTGTTTCTATTTGCAACACCCATATAATCCTTGTCCTTACTTAATAAATTTCTAGTGTTGGTTATTCCAGTATCTCGTAATCTAGCATTTAGGATTTCCTTTAATTTGTTGCCTAGAGTTTCGTCTTTGATGCAATTATTGATACTAACTTTGTAATTATGCATTTTCCGCCTGACTAAAGTGCAGCTAATAATTTCATCATTGGTTACAGGATTATTCCAAATAGTCATATACATCTATTTCTTTCTAGAATGCATCCATAAGATATTTCATAATATTGGTGATTTTACACCAATATCTTTGAAACAGCAAGTTTATTAGGGGTGTTGCAAAAAGCAGGATTCAAGTAGGATTTTATTCCAATTTATTACCCAAGCTATTATTAAAATAATTGCGTTGGTTATCCAACAATTTGATTGGATATTTACTACTCATTAATTTGTAGAAGTATATTAGTATAAAAGAAGTTTGAAAACCACACTATGTGAAGTGAGGTTTACTTGCTTATTTTCAAAATACATAAACAAAGAGATCAATTTAATGTCATAGGCTAGTTTACTATATTCAAGAGAATCTTGGTTTTATCACAAATGTTCAAACTTTCTTGATATTCAGGGTAGTATTCCAACAAACATGTTCGGAGTTTATCTGCGCACTTTAAGTTCCAATTCTCCACCCTTTTTACAACTTTATTCCACATTATTCCCTTATAAGGATTTGAATTTATGCAAGATTGAAGTGCACTTATCTGTGAGTCCTCATCTCCCAGGGAAATCTCAAAGGCAATATAGTAAATCCATGTATCGCCTATCTTATCATCAATTTTCAGTGCACTATTAAACCACTTTCTTGCCTTCGGAATGTCCTTGTCATTCCAAAATAGTCTAGCAATAGCAGAAATTACATATGGGTCATTTTCACATCTTTCTAGAGCTAAAAGAGATATAGACCTTCTAATATTTGATTCTAAAAATATAGCTTCTGCATATAAAATTCCTGAACTAGGACATTCTCGTAATGCTTTTGACATAATCTGTTGAGTAATTGAGCTATTCCCTGCACTCTCTTCCAATCTTATTGTAGCTAACCATAACTCAGGTGTTTTTGGATTCTTCAGTCTTGCACGGTCCAGCATAGTTCTAGCCTTCTTCCAATCCTTTTTTCCTATTAATATATCTGTTGCAGCTAGCCACAAGTCCACTGAGTTTGGACATAAAAGTAAACCTTTCTCAAAAATATCTAAAGCTTGATCTAAAAAATCTGTACCTTTGTCACAGTAAATTTGTCCATATATCATCCACAGGTCTGGTATATAGTTATGAAATTTTATTGCTTCTATGCAGATACTTATTGCTTTATCGTATTCTCTGAGTTGTCGCTCGAGTTGAATTGAGTGAGTCCATATATTAACAGTTGAAGAATGTGACCGTGCTTTCTCAAGAAGAACTCTTGCACGATGAAATTCACCAACATCTCTTTCAAGCTCAGCTGCTGCTAATATAATAGCTTCCTTATCCTTAATATCTGCAGTAAAGGCTTTAGAAAGAGTGCAACGTGCAGCTTCAATATCACCATGATCTCTTTGATATCTAGTTGCTCGCAACCACAGAATTTCCTTATTTGAACAATGAAATAGAGATTTCTGAATGACATCTTGAAAGTCACTTGGTGAACCATGTTTTTCTTCAAAGTCAATCCAAGCTAACCAAACGCTTTTCTTTAATTTAAAAAGGTCTGAAGCAGTTTTATACGTTGATCTTGCACATATTATATATAACTTTTCTGTAAATTTACGTGCATCTTCAAGAATAGTACTTTTTATGCTCTTTTCTTCTAGCCCCATAGTAATAGTATTTTTAATAATGGCTAAACATGTTATAGGGTGATCATCCTTTTCAGAAAGTTGAGCTAAATCTAACCACTCTTGTCTAGAGTGAATAAATCCTTTTGATGATAAACTATCAATACCACGTTTAATTATAATATCTACCATTGCTGTGCTTCCATTACTCTCCTCGAGCTTTGCTGCTGCTATCCATATCATAGGGTTAGTTGGTAGCTTTTTCCTAGCATCATTTAAGATTCGCTGTGCATCTTTATATTTACTAATACTTGCTAGTCTCAACCACATTTCTTCTGATTGTGGGACACACTCTACAGCACGAACTAATAAAGTCTTTTCCATTTTACTATCAGCAAGTTCTATAGCTTCCCTCCATAATTTGATTGAGTTTGGAATAAATTCCAAAGCTTTCCGAATCACAGATAATCGTCGATGTGGATTAGTCTCCCTTTCACTTGCTTTGAGCCATAGACGAATTGATGATGGGCTACTTTTAACTGCCTGTGCAATTACATTATCTACTAATTCTTCCTTCTCCAAACGAATTCTTTCAAGCCATATATCTTCACTTCTAGGGCAGGTTTGACACCCTTTCAGTAAAATTTCACGTGCTACTGATAGTTTTCCTACAAGTTCTTCCAGTCTAGCAGCCGCTATCCAACCCGGGGCATGGTAGGGATTTGTTGTGATAACAGACTTCAGCAGTAGTCTTGCTTTCTTGATATCAGATATATCACTATCTGATCTAATATTAATTGAATTTAATGATGTCAAATAGCCATTTGGATCAACTACAGATTGCCCTGAAACATTATCCATTGCTCTATCTAATTTTAGAGACAAAATATTTCCTTTAGCTTTACCTAATTCATTTATATTCTGATTAATTTTCAGATCATTTGTATTTGAATTTGTTAATATATTGGAACTCGGATAGCTATTAAGTATGCTACTTGTTACTGTTTGGTCAAAAGCTTGAATGTTTAGAAGGTGATCCGAGTTGTTTAATATTGTAGAGTGCATTACATGTTCAGGTAATGGTACTTCTAATTTTTGCTTTTTCTGCTGTTTCAGCCTCAATGAATAGTCCCCAATATCTGGAATACTATCCCATTCTTCTAACTTAACTTTATTCAAGGAACTCTTTAATTCTAAAAACTGTCTTTGTATTAAATTACTTCTATCTTTTGTAGATTTATCAATCAGTTTAAGTTCTTCATTCTTCTTACTTCGACTTTTAAGTTTCCTATCGACTTGGCTATATATAAAGTCGGCTATCCTATCATCTTCTTCATAAGTTGAATCTTTAAATAGGGCTTCAGAAAATCCCGTAAATTTGTCAAATTTCGCATCAGAATAATCACCTTTGTCAAAATCAGCATTAATAGTAGAGTCATCACGACTTACACCACTAGCAAGACCTATAGCACCTCGCCCTTTACCAGGAATATAATCAGGGGGAGGTTGCCCAAACATATCCAAGTTAGCATTTCTAAGAGATGAACTTCCTACCTGTGCAATACTAACATCTACAGCATGTCTAGTCAAGAATTTATGTACAGAAATAGATGGTTCATCCAACTGTACTCTATTTGGCATATTAACTCTTATTGTAAGAAGTTAGGGATTGGAGTCGCTAAATCACAGCTTAAGAGCGCTGCAAGTACCATAGCTAGTGTACATATACGCGCATAATCATCTATTATAGGGAGCAGAAATAACCTTAAATTTGATGATAAATAGCTGTAGTAAGTGCTATATCAAGAGTATGTGTATCTCTTATTATTTTAAAATAATAATTAATGTATTATTGAAATGAAGTAAAGATATGTATATTTACTTGCACTCATATAGTTTTTTGAATAAGTTCAATATAAGCTCGTGGGCCACATATATAACCTTCTTTGCATTGTTTAAGCCACTTTTGTTCTTCTAAATAAGATATAAGACTTAGAACTGCACAAATTGTATAAATTTATCTGCAAAGTGGGCATTAAGGAACATACCATATTGTTTAGAATACTTTGTATTGCTAATTATCAAGTTTAGAACTTCAGTCTCTGGGATTGGCCCATCTGAAGTAGCTGTATAGTTGAAAAGTTAGTAAAATTAAATATTAACATACCTTTCCTAATTACATAATGTAAAATATCTGGAATTGTGTATTAAAAGTCACTTGAGACAGTGTAGTATTTGAAAAATGAATAAAACGGACCTTTGCAAATATTATATTCTTTTGATCTCTTAAATCCTAATGTCCAAAAGGCAGCCTTATCTATATTAGGCTCACTAGGGAAAATATCAGATCCAAATAAATTACTTTTTATTCCAATAAATTCTCCATGGTTATATGAGCTACTGTATGAAATCTCCAAAAGTAGAGGTCTTAGTTTATCATTACAGTATACTATCATTTCATGAATATTTGAAAAGTCTCTTCCATAGTAATCCTAAAAAAAATATGAATGTGTATTTATAGATTAAACTGATTAGATTACCATACACTAAGAGCATTAAAGAATGCTGTTGCATCTGCAATACCTGTAACCTAGACAAAAATTAATTGTGTTTTATAGCACTATTGAAGTTAAAGCTACCTTTACAGATAATAAGCATTGCAGGAAAATCGTAGCTACTTTAGATATTTTATTCATTTGATAACTTTCGTATATAGCTGTTTTGTAGGTGTGAACTTCCGGTAATATCGGTACAGAATTTAGGTTAGCGCAATATGTTTTTCAGGTAGTTCCTAAGTAGTACTTAAAATGATCTCAGAACTAATAGCTAAAGATGAGTCAAACTTTGGTAGCATTCCAAGAGCAGTATTTATATCTTCTATAAAAGATTTTGTGGGTGAACGTCCAATTAATCAAATACTTGAGAATACTCAGATACTTTATAGAAAGTACAGGCTTATGGAAGCTTCTATTAAATCACAACAGGAGTCTTTAGTTGTAAAACTTCCAGATATTGAATCAGCTTTAGAGACAGTTAGATATCGCAAGAAGATACTGGTAAGTTTTATTTAGATCATTGTCTTTTAGTTCTGAAATAACCAGCGCATTACTTTAGGTAGAAAGTACTGCTAATCAAACATTCTATTTCCCCCTGGCTGATAATATCCTTGTTAGGGGTCTAGCTGAACCATCTGATAAGATTTACTTGTGGCTAGGAGTAAGTGACTATATCTTAAGTTTCTGAAAATTTACACTAATCTACTTTGAATAGGCAAATACGGTCTTAGAATATAATTTGGATGAAGCTGCTGATGTCCTGGCTAGTAACCTAGCTGCAGCTGAAAAGACAGTGAAGTTTTATCAAGACTCACTAGACTTTATTCGAGAGCAGTTAACAATCCTAGATGTAAACACAGCTAGGATTCACAACTATGGAGTAACTATACAGAAGTCTAAGTAACTTCAGAATTTACATATATTTTTAATAATAAACTAATTTGATATCTTAATATCATGCTGATAAGATAAATAGTGACTAAGTTATGAATAACCAAGATACTTAGATAAAACATTACTTAGATCTTTTAAATTGAGTTTTACATCTAAAATAATAATCAAGGCCTTTTTATGGGCTCATACCTTTCTTACCCTTTTTCCCCATAAGAGTCTTGCTCATTAAGGACTTTTCAATATGGGGAATAACACCACCGCCTGCTATTGTAGCTTTTATTAAGGAATCAAGTTCTTCATCTCCCCTAATAGCAAGTTGCAAGTGTCTGGGTGTTATACGCTTTACTTTCAGATCCTTCGAGGCGTTACCAGCTAACTCAAGTACCTCAGCTGTTAAATATTCCATAATAGCCGCAGCATAAACAGAAGCAGTAGAACCGACACGGCAGTCGCAAGGAATGCGAGTCTTCAGCATACGTTGTATACGACCAACTGGAAACTGTAGTCCGGCACGTGCAGCCCTAGAAGTTGGTTGTTTTTTACTGCCCTTACCAGACCCTGCCTTGCCTTTTCCACCGACCTTTCCACCAACCTTTCCACCGACCTTTCCACCAATCTTGCCAGAAACTCCGGTGCAATCCATTTCTCAATAGCTCTAACTAGAGTTCACCTAAAGGAAAACAGCAAATATATTTTTTTTCTTTAGTATAGTAGTAAATCAGATAATGTGATCCTAGGGGATAATAAAAAAGCTAGAGAATAGCGCAACTTAGTGTTTATAATATAATGTGGACAAGGGAGGCGCAGGCGCCTATATTCCAAGT
This sequence comes from Cryptosporidium muris RN66, assembly GCF_000006515.1. Taxonomy (NCBI): domain Eukaryota; phylum Apicomplexa; class Conoidasida; order Eucoccidiorida; family Cryptosporidiidae; genus Cryptosporidium; species Cryptosporidium muris. The sequence continues at coordinate 838,409 of NW_002196570.1, read as the reverse complement.
ATCCCGCTTTATATACCAAGGAGTTATGCATGCATGCATAGACCTTTAAGCTCTTTGTATAATTGCATTAACATTTTATACTCTTCTAATTCTACTGTTAATTTGTGTTAAAAATGATTAATATAAAGTACCTTATAAATAGGGTACTTTTAGGAGGCGATCGATTTTTTTCCTTAAAAGTATCAGGTGCAAAGTTGTCTACGATACCTGGTTTCGTGGACAAAAATACAAGAGTTATCTGTCAAGGTATTACAGGCAAACAGGTAATCTTTTTTTCATTTTTCTACTTTAATATCTGATATAAAAGTACTTTTGATATAATGTTTTTATAGGGCTCATTTCATACGGAGCAGTGTATATTATATGGTACGCAAATAGTCGGTGGTGTTGCTCCGAATAGAGGAGGTCAAATTTGGAGTGGTTCTGAAAATAAATTTTCAATTCCCATTTTCAATACATTGAAAGAAGTTAGTTATATATAATATTTTTAGTTTTAGTCTTTTAATGTCAGACTTTTTTGTAGGCAAAAAGTGTTACAAAAGCAACAGCTACAACAATATATGTTCCACCTAAGAATGCTACACAGGCAATAATGGATGCTATAGAGGCTGAAATAGAGATAATAGTTTGTATTACAGAAGGTATACCAGTTCATGATATGATATATGTAAAAAAAGCACTTGAATATTATAAAAAATCAACATTAATTGGCCCAAATTGTCCGGGTTTAATTCGTGTTGGACAAGCAAAATTAGGTATAATGCCAGCCTCTATTCACAAGCCTGGAGAGATAGCCATTGTTAGCAGATCCGGGACTTTAACTTATGAAGCTGTATGGCAAGTAAGCCAATGTGGACTAGGTCAATCAACATGCATTGGTATTGGTGGTGATTCTTTAAATGGTACATCATTCATTGATGTCCTATCTAACTTCCTTTCTGATGAACAAACAAAGGGAATTGTGCTTATTGGCGAGATAGGAGGGAATGCAGAGGAAGAGGCAGCAGATTGGCTTTTAAAAAATAATTTTGATGAGAAAGGTCAATGCAAAAAACCAATTGTGGCGTTTATTGCTGGAAGTACTGCTCCACCAAATAGGAGAATGGGACATGCAGGTGCAATTATCAGTGGTGGGAAAGGAGGAACAGCAAGTAAAATAGGAGCATTAGAAAATGCAGGAGTTAGAGTAGTCAAAAATCCCTCTGCAATAGGTTACGAAATTTCCACAATAATGTCAAATAGAATACCTGCAACTTGATATAATGTTTCCAGTTAGAATGTGCATTTATATACGTTAATTATCTTATTAGTTCACTTTCTTAACTAGATTTTAAATAGAAAGTTGGCACTTTCTAGAAGATGGTTTAGTTATTCATTAATTGGAAACAGGCCAATACCGTTCTTATGCCGCACAAAAAGAATAACTTGGCTAACTTCTAAAAGCTTATGGTTATAATGAGTTCATTGGACAATAATCAGCTTTTGAAATGGTTAGAAGATGTTGAAAAGTCGGTAGTCAATAGGGATGGTAAAATTCTCACTCATTTATTTGCTGTAAAGAATGTGCCTCATTTAAGTAAGCCTTTCCTTATTAAACTAACTTCCCAAAAAATTCACCACTCTATCGAAAAGTACTTTGCAAATCGAAAAGTTCCGTTTGCAAATTCCTTAAAAATAGTAACAGAAAATTTTTTGGAGATATGCCGTGAATGTACCAAAAATAGTTGTCAGTGGAATAATGTCATCTCAAATGGGACAATGTTGCTCAATGGATGGATTGAAATATACCGTGATCCTGATGCCCTGCCATGTCAATGGTTAGTTCCAGTATTAATAAAAGTTTGCTCCTTTTTATCACGTGCTGGGATTATTGCAGATTCACAGTTGAATATTGGATACTTTGAAAATGATGACAACGATGAAGACTATCAAAATAAGTACCAAATTACTGTACTTAATGCAATACGCCAACAAATAGGGAAATTTAGAGGTGATGAAGATAGACAGGCAGGATATATTGTGCTTATGACGGAAAGTATTAAATGTTGTATGCAACTTAGAAACATGCAGATGGCATCAACTTTCCTAAAACACATAGAATTATCTAACATTGATTCTAGCAAGGTGCTTAGAGGTCCTATGGTATTATTTCGCTATTTTTTAGGTAAATTGTATATGCAACAAGAAAACTTCTTACTCTCTGAAGAACAGCTTGCATGGGCATTTGGACATAGCAACTTTAAGAACGTGAGTTTCAAACGAAATATTTTGGAGTGTCTAATTGCAGTAAGATTGCGCCTTGGATTGCTTCCAAGCTTAAAGTTATTAAAGAAATATAAAATGTACCATTATATGGAAGTTAGAGAAGCTATCCTACAGGGAAACGTAAAGAGATTTGAGAAGACTCTTCACAACTTCTCTGCCAATTTTATACATCATGGGACAATTTTATGTGTTGAAAGGGTCAAATTTATAGTATACCGTAATTTAATGAGGCGTATACGATCTTGGTCTGATAAAAATCTTCCTGGTGATCCAAATAAGATATCATTTTCAGCATTTGAGGCAGGCTTTAAATGGCAATCAGACGAAATATTTGATCAGCAAGAGATGGCATGCATATGTGCAAATTTGATTAAACTTGGATATGTGAAAGGTTATATCTCGTGGGAACACCAAGTTATTGTTTTCTCAGCAAATGATCCATTTCCATCATTTAAAAATATCAAAGCATTATAAGCCTTATTGACTTGAGGATTTTAGTGTTATATTGAATAGTTGAAGAAAGTGTTTACTCTTTATTCCTAACAAATATTAAGTAAATAAATATCTATAATATATTTGGATTCCTACTAACCTATGATATGTACTTGCAATGACGATTTCAAGAAGTTGGAGAGTATCTCGGCATGTACAGATAACTTAAAAATACTCTTGAATATTAAAATCAGGTACTTTAACAAATTTTAGAATCTGCAACAAAAGTTACCTTTCAAGTCTTTCCTTTATAAATGGTAGTTTACAATTTTCTAGCAATACTCTTTAAAATACTTACATAGAGTCATCTGCAAGTGTCCATACTTGGAAAGCACTTATAATAAAGTCTTCATTTCTTGACAAACATGGTGAATCAAAAGTCACGCATGGCGATGACCAACCTCTAAGGAAGTCAGCGTCAATAGCAAGAGCATATGATCCACCACCGCCGACAGCGATATGATTGCTGTCTGAATATATATAAAAGCAATTCTTCCCACTCCAAGGAAAAACTTTTATTTGTGAAATATTAGATTCTTCATTCACATTATTCGGCACTTTTTCACTTTTACTACAATTGTCAGCTAGATTTTTTTCTGATAGCTTGTTCAAGAAAGACTTGTCTCCGCTTTTGAGAGAGTTTGTGTTAGACTGGTCACTAAGATCATCACAGTATACCATTCTACATATGCAGGTTGAGTGCTTAATATTTGTATAGTCTGTATTCTTGTAGATTGGACTTAATATATCAGAGACTTCACAATCACTTCTTTCCATTCTGTATGTGAATACAAACATCTCACCAGTTCCATAATAGCTGGTGGAATTCCTTATTGATTCGGAAATAAACGCACCAAATATAACTCCATCAGAATCACGAACGACAAGGATACTTGGGCCTTTCTCTGATACTAACCTATAAAATGAGCCGAATGAAATACCATGTAATTTCGTACAATAAGAAAGCTGCCATCGACGCAGTGCAAGAACAATAGGTAAATAAGAAGAAATTTCATTTATCATCTGCTCATTCAAAACTTGGCGAGCCCCATTAGGTATATCGAAACTTGTAGCCCACATGATGCTGCAGTACTCAACTCCACAACATCACTAATATACTTTGTTGTAACAACCAATGAGCGCAGCTATAAAGTTTATATCAACTATCCCGCTACAAAAGTGAAGAAAATACGACTTACAATGACTATTATTAAGTTTGCCTACAAAGCTACATATTGAAATTGAGTTAAAATACATACTAGGAATAGCGAATTTATAGGGAGAAGAGAGAGGAATCTAGCAAAGGAGTTAAATTAAACAACTTGAGATAGACCTCTCAATTCCCTAGTTAACTTCAGGGTATAACATGAATGACCTTGATATTTAGTAATACTATCCACATTGTACCAGTGAAGTACGTGAGCTAACATATTTAGTAGTCAAACTAGTATGAAATCTACTTAACACTGCCCGGCCGCTCTTAATATTTGTTGTTCTACCTCTGTTAATTTACTGAAAACTTGTCCTTGTATTTTCTTCATATTCTTCTCGTGTGCAACCTTCTTAACAAAAAAGGTATGGGAACGTGCTTTACGCTTTTCTTCTAGAGACTTAATCATTGATACCCTATTAAAACCCACTAGTGCAGAAAGTTCCCCTAAAACTGTATATTGTCTTCCGGGTTTGAGACGCAATACACGTAAGGCCGTTGGAACTACCATTCTCTTCATCTTATCAAAAGGGGCTGGGCATCCATCTGTAGTTGTCAGCCTGGCTAAAGCAGCTGCACCCCTAGCTGTTTTATGAGGTATCATTCCACGTACTGTTCTGAAAAGTATTCTAGATGGAGAACGGTGGTGAAAAGGACCTCTACGAGGGTTTGTATTCATTCGCTTGCGCAAGAAATCTTGATATTTCATACGATTTCTATATAAGGAGCCTGAAACATTTATGTCTTCACATCTCACTGCAATGATCTTCTGACCATTTAATAATTCTTTAGCTATTATAGAGGCAAGGCGACCTAAAAGAGCACCACGACAGTCAATGACAATCTGCTCTTTAAACATTGTAATAGACGTTCAAAATAATAAACAAGATAGAAGTAATCCTTCTAGAAAGGTATTTCCCGAAATATAATACGTATATTATCTATACTACTTTTCAATAGTAGTAGTCGTTGTAGTTGGGTCTTTATTATAAATACTATAATATTAAAGAGACAGATGACTAAATTGCGCGTCTTATACAATTGTGCTGAAGTAGAATGCGGCATTTTAGAGACTTACCCTATAGCTCCATATTACCAATTTCTAAATTAAGTACTTAGCAGTATGTTTCCCAGGGGTCCAGGTCTGCAAGATCAATTTCAGATGTGAATACCCCGCTGTCTTTAAAGTGTTTTATTAATTGTATTAGTATACTTTTATATATAGGTTTGACTCGCACCTCTCTAATAATCTCATCTACTAACTCATTTAACATTTCCTCTCCTAATTTACCATCAAATTTAATCAATGCACAAGTATACTCGTCTATCTGCAACTTAAGTTCATATTCCAGATCTGACCCTTTAAAGATGTAATGTGAAATTTCAAGTTTAGATGTTGCAGTAGTAGTGGCTCTCCCTTGGTCTTGTGTATATAATATGTTGCATTCATCTTTACCAACAATTGGAGTTTCCTTTATAGTGGTAAGGAGCTTTTGTTTCAAACATATAGAATTGTTTGTAGTATTTAATGAACAAGTTTTATTAAGTCGTCTTCCTGTCAATTTTCCTAATTCAACTGCATCTAAACCCATCTGTTCTGTGCAGGTTGTACATTCTGGAGTCGATTCATCCAAGATTTTAAGGTTTGGTGCATCTAAATTTAAACTACTACGGTTATTTAAATTAAGTATGTCTCGAAATAAATTATCTGTTAATATCTGCTCCCTTGATAGTAAGTATTCAATGTGTGCTTTTAAGTCAGAATACCCTTGAAGTAGTCTCTTATTTTCAGATTGCAGATCATTCACTAGCAATCGAAGATCACTGACGCTATTACTCAGTCGTTCTCCAATTACTTGCAAATCACTTAGTGGTAAACTCCACAAAATTCCCAAGTCCATTGAACTAGTCTTTCTTTCCCTAATATATAAAAGTGAATAATTCCCAAATTTTTAAACGATAGGCATTATTGGAGGAATCAAGATATTACACAAAATCAAATAGTTGCGCCACATTTCTTGTTAGGGCGCAGAATGTTTACTAAAGTTATAGGTTAGTGTTAATTAATGAATATTTCTCTGACTAGAGTTGTATTGGAAGAGTTAGCTCTATTTGGGAATATTGGATGTACAGCTAGATGTTTACTAGAATGTGTAAGAACTAGAATTTATGTAATTAGTGAATATGTTCCTATAAACCAGTTAGAAGATGCATCTTTCCAAAAGTGTTTTATTAATTCTATTGTAAGATATCCTTGTATTAAAATAGTCAGATTATCGGATGGAAGTTCACATGAAGTGGAGAATTTAGATATTAAGTGGGACAACTTAGATTGTTTTAATTTACATCTTTCAGAAAATATTCAGCGATATATACTAAATCTACATATATACTCAAATATTAATGATATAGATGGAAGATTAGCTGTATATATGGTCATTGCCAAAAGCCGTTTTGAAGGTTGTTGGCAATCAGAAATTTCGAAGATACTCGGAATGGATCCAAAAATGGTCTTCCAACACCTAAAGTCTCTATATAGATACGATTTGATCGTCCGTTTTACAATACCAATGCCAACAAGTTACAAACACCGGATTCTTAATAATTCTGATTGTCAATCAACTATATCTGGAGGTCATGTATCAGCTATAATTTGGCTGACTAGATTTTTTGATTTTAAAAAAATTCCTCATGAATTATCACAACTAATTTGGTATCAACATATACAACCTCTTAGTGCAGAGATTGTTCGTATTTTGGAACACAAAGCACCAAGAAAGATCGCGTGGGAAAGGGATATACGTACTTTATGTATTGGATTTTTGATTGTTCATGGTGAGGGGTCATCAGATCGATTAATTTGTACACAACGTACAGCTAATAAGGTATTCAATAAAGTTAGAGACTCTTTACTTACAAAAAGTGTAAGAAGAGTTTTTGCATGGTGCCCTTCAACAAACTCTTATGCTCCTTGTCTATGTTTGAAAGACGCTTTTCCAATATTTTCCAAAATTGATATACCTAATTCATTAGTAAAGTCTGAATATCTCAATACTGATTTACTATCTGAAACGGAATATGTAGAACCCTTGCAGCATGAAGAAACTTCGAGCTTTTTATTCCAGGATAAAAATTTGTGTAATTCTCACCATAATAACGAAGTAGATGACGATTCAGATATCTCATTTAGTCATAGATTATGTGAACTAACAGATGCCGAACAGGTATTCTTCTTGATCGCTGCAAGCAAATCTACAGGGTTGGTATCTTTGGACATATCTAGGCTTTTAGGGATTAATATGAAGCGACTAGGAAAGCTACTCGCAGATTTAAACCGCAGTAATTATATATCTAAAATACCTCAGCGATGCAATCGCACATTCATGTATAGATATTATCTTAATAGTTTAACTCTAAATTCTGTAAATGAAGTTATACAGTCTAATGATTTAGAAGCTAGTAAAAAAGATTTGAATATTGATAAATATGATATCTTAAGTGATATTACTGATGATTTTATAAATTTAGATAAGAAACCACAAAGTAATTCCTTAGTAGGAGCAACTGAACAGTTTAAAAAGAGACTGGCTTTAGCTAGGGAATGGGTAGAAGAATTTGGCTATTTAACAATTCCTGATTTTACTAGGCTCTATGCAAATGCAGAGAATTCTGTAAGGGGACCAGATAGAAAAACTATCAGACGGATACTTCTAAAGCTTTTAGAGATTGACGAAAATATTAAGAAAACTTCGATTACTCCTTCGAACTCTTTTAATAATACTTTTGAGTCCAATATAAGGTTTATTTCAGCTAATGATATCTCAGTTTTTTATTGGGCTAAATCATATACAAGTAAAGAGGCAGAGGAGCTAAAATCACTAGAACTTAAAAATAAAAGATCATCTTCTACTAGAGCTGCTATTCAAAGAAGAAAGAAAGAACTCTCAAGTGTTGCAGCTATAGTAGATGCTTCAACCTCAATTGGCTTAAATGAGGCAGATGATGCTACAATTTCTACAAATCAAGTTATAGGACGCATGCATGAAAATAATATTTTGGAGAATACTGATACAACTGAAAAGAAGTCACAGGAGTTAAAACTAGTAAGTTTGTCAAGTAACAATGTTGCTGTTGTTAATTCTGGGGATTTTACAGTTGCATCCTTACATATAAGTATTGAGGATCAAATAAGTAAGCATGATAGTACACAAATAAATAATAGTTCCAATAAAATATTACGTATTGGGGGTATTTGCCATGAGTTACCAATGCAAAAACTAAAATACTTTAATCCAGCCAAAAATATTAGTTTAAATTTTGCTGAGCAAAAAGCTGGGAAACCTTCGCTTTATAATAGTTCATCTATTTTTGGATTTCAACCTTTCAGTCAAAAAATTTTGGCACATTATGGATTTGTGTTTTCCTTGATGATTCGCCTAAAATTGCTACACTATCATCTAATAAGTACTCACTTCAAAGAAAACAAAAATAACAATCTTGGTCTTTTGTCAATCAAGCAAATCTTGGATGGGATGAATCTTGACACTTTTTTAAGAGTAGTAGGTTATGGTTACAAATCCTCATACATAGAAGACTATCTTCTTTTTGGTATGAGTGATCCAAGAAATCCTCACATATCTTCTAATTTAATTAAAGAACTACCTAAAACAGTATATGAATCTTTAACTGGGATGTCTGTCGAAAGCAGATCTGATCGACGTATACATCATAAAACCAATGTTTCACTAAAAGGGAGAAGAGCAATTGTGGTACTTAGACGGATGTTAGTTACATTAGAGAAGCTTAGACTTGTAGGAAGTAAAGACAAAGGAAGTAAGTACAATACTGATATAACAAATGTAAGCAATAATGGCAATTATTTTAGTATAAAATCTACCTCAATACATGATTCCTTTTGGCAGGTTAACACTATTATCAGAATATCAGATATAAAACTACTAAGGTCTGATTCTATATTTGAAAGTCAATTGAAGGAAAGATATAACTCTGAATATTTTGATTTGATGAATTTAGAGAACTTTGAGAAATTCTGGCTTAGTTTGCAGAATTTTGCTATGAAAATTAAAAAGAAATATGCTGATATTAAAAATTTAGCAATGAATGCAACCATCCCTGATATTTTTATTAAGAAGCATTGGAAAAATCAGGCTTTATTACCACTCAATGTTAGAAATTCTTTGGAAAAGTTTGCACGACATTTGATGGATTTTGAATTAACAAACTCAGGATGTTATGAATCTATAGAAAATAATGATCAAATAGTGTTATCAATGGCTTCTCCAGAAATTCAAAAACTTTCGTCTGACCTTAATATATCTCCACTAACCACTTTACGCTATTTGGAACGTGTTGTTGATTCTTTAACCACAACTACAAAAACAAATGGACCTATCCAAGTCTCAAGGAATAGACTATTATTTCGCTTTCTTAGAGATCCTAAATACAAATGCCATATATGTTCTGCACTATATTCTACTCACCCTGCTATTTTGTCTCATTACAGCATACTTCACAATATATCGAATATGTCAAATGCTTCTATGTATATGCTAAGAAATGTATGTCAACAATCACAAGCTAAAGCAAAAACAAATAATAGGACTATACTTTCTCATAAATATACATTTAGTGAAAATAATGTTCCTTCAACACTCGAGTATCTTTTAGAAGATCAGGGTTTGTTTGGTAGTCATGAAATATTAAGGAGAAATGACAAGCTTGAAATATTACATGCCGTCCTTTGTCTGCATAAAGATGAAGTCTTATTCATGTATCATATTTTTTCCTTATCCTTGAAATCATTATGTGTGAATAAAGTAAGTAGAGAAAGTATATACAATTTGATCTCTCAATTTATACTTTGCTTGTCTGTGAAAAGTGGATTTCTTAATATGAACCTTACTGGACTTCAATTTTCGAGATTGGTTGATCTTATTTCAAGACATAAAGATAATAGTAAGGAAGAAGCAATCAAAGCAATTATGTTTGCATATATTTGCATTGGGAAAATATACTCTTTGAATTCAAAATTATTAGATTTTATTCATTTAAGAGCACTCCAATATACCACTTTGAAAGAAGTTGGGTTGGTATTGGAAATAGACATCTGGAAGACCAATTTTGTGAAGACAATAGATACTAATGCTATTACATCATTTCTTGATACAAGAAAAAAGGAAATCTCAGATATATTATTACCTTCAAATACCAATGAAACTGTTATATACGGCAATTTATGTTATTCCAAAAGTGAAGTGTCATCTTCTGAAACATTCTTGCAGATGAATCTAATCCGAAGTATTATATTCAGCTCTGTATATCATAGCGATGAATCATGTCTAGATATTCTTGAAAATAAGATCGAGCTACCACATGAGCAAGCGATAGAATTATTGTGTGGAGATTTGATAAAAAGTGGTATAATCAAGATCTTCAACAAAGGCCAAGATAGTAGAACTGAAAAATGTGAAAGTACTGTTGAGAATAGGAGGATTTCTATATCAAGAAATACTTTGATAAAATTATTTGGTAAAATTGGAGAATGGCGCGAAATTATAGAAATTTGTAGAGTCAATTTAGCCCAAAAGCAACATGACGAAAGTATCTTGGTAAAGGTAAACTTATCAAATATTAATGGAATATTAGTTGCACATCACCTATCTAGATTTGCCGAAGATGACTGCAATTTTGACATTGTATGGAATGATGCAGACTTTTATGAAAAATCTGTAAATTTCACTGATGCAAAACTTTTCAATTTACTAAATGAAATTTTAATAGGTAATACAGATGACAATAATGAAGATACTTCATTTCAACAATACCATACAAATTCAGAATATAATGAATTGGGTAAAAGGTATATAGAACCAGATATTTTTCAGGGAAAATTTGCTAAAAAACAAAAGGTAAACAACTTTTTGTCTGAAAGTATAGCTCAAGACATCAGCCAAGGTGTAGGAATTCAACAAGAAAGTGCTCCTGAAGTTGTGGGTGTAGCTATTCATTATTCTAATCTAAAAAATGTAGAGGTTTCTACTAGTAAACATAATTTAAGTGAATATCACAATTTAATAGATATAAGCATGCCAAAATTAACTTTTGGAAATTTACACGACTCTGAGCCCTTAGTTCTTTTAAATATGGGTTTTTTTTTCTCAGTAAAGAGTTTGTTACTTGGATCTGAAATTGGTTCTTTTCACTTTAGAAAATCACCTTCAAAAGACCCTATATTTGATATATTAAGGAAACTCAAGAATATGATTGTTGGAAATAAAGAATATAATAACAGAATCTTCGATATTCTTTGTATAATTCTTGGCATTATTCATTATTCAGGTCCATGTGGGTGTAGTCTTCTGCAAATTGAATCATCATTTAATAATTTACACTTTGAGTTTATAAGTGATTTAGCATTAATTGGAATTCATATAAATTGTTCTGACTTTTCCTTCCCATTTTCTTTGGGTAAATATGCTTCAACTATTTATTATTTAGTTTTTTTACTGGAAATGTTAAATCTATGTGCTCGTATCCCAAATGAAGATAAATGGTTATATATATCAAAATATTATATCTCAAAAAATAAATATACAGTTGAACTAGAAAGTTTGAATCAAAAACAGTATACAACTAAAGCTACAGAAGACCAATTTATCCCTATAAATTTAGTATCAAGATTTTGGTTGTTATGGGATCCAAGCTCTATATTTAAGTTCTTTACAAAAGTAGAGTTGGAGGAAATATTTAATTTGTTTAGAAATTCTTGTAACTCATATTTATCAATAGATAATTCAACTGATTGGCTAGCTCCCTTCATGACAACTAAAGTACCCATTAATAGCTTTATCACTATAAATGGTAATATAAATCTCTTGCTTTGTGGTATCCTTTCTTATAGAATTTATTTTATGCTATACAAAATGCCAAATATTAGTATACCCGATTATTTGAGCTCATTTTCACTTTTTTCAAAATGTGAACTTGAATTTTTACTTGAGTCTTTGTATGCTGAAGGTTGTATCAATAGAAATAGCACGTTTCAAAATTTATATATTACTAAGAGTATCTCCTGTATATTTGAGATTTTGGAGGGTTAAGAAAAATAGCTTAGTGTTTATATTTTAATAAACAATATGTAGTGTGATTGCAAAAGTTAAAAGAATTTGACTTAGAGTAGAAGGTATTACATGACAAACTTCTTTCTATATATACTTATCAAAATAACAAAGACTATTTTAAGTTGTTATTGGGATGTACCTGCGTCAATACTGTTGATGGCACTTAACCGTGAGGTGGGAGTATGGTTTATTGTCTTCGAAGTGGCCTGATCAATATCCGGAGGGAGATTTCCTGAGTGAGAGCTTAGATCACCTTGAATATATGTTTTCTTTGCTTCATTTCGAAGTATATTGACATTTATTGGATTAATATTACTCTCTGTAGGAACTGGGATAGACTTAGTGGAGTTATTATTTGCAATTTCACTTGTAGGTGGCTGTGGTATTTTTGCAAAGTGTATTCCCGGAGAAACGAAAGGTAAATTTCCGTTATTCACACTAACAGATCCTCCATTTGCATTGCTGAAGATATGTCCTGATGAGTTAAAAGGTCCATGATTACTAAGTGGTAATAAAATGGGACAGAACGAAGAATTAGCTCCAAATACTAGGTATGCGGAACCATTACTGGTATCTGTTGGGATAACTTGAGTAAGTGGATACTGTGCAAATTGACTTGAGTTAAGTACTGTACCGAAACTATTTAGATTATTTGATGCGTTACTCAATAAAATTGGGGCATTTAATGCACTGAAAATATCTGGTGCAAAATTGGAATTTATTATATTTGAGTTTGAATTACTATGCACAAATGCCGTTGTATCGCCACTATCTCCACACTTATTATTACTTGAATCTTGATCATACATACTACTATTATTTTCTTTGCAGCTCTTAGTTGCATTAATAAGTCGTATATGTGCTGATGTTGGGGAGTCTGTGGAATCCATTGACATTGGAGTGGTACCTGTACTTGAACAATTGCTCAGACCATCTGACATATTTATTGATGTTGCTGAAGGTGTCAGTGATGTATATAGACCTGTAATTCTATCTTTTTCTGCAGTAAGTCCATTATTTATGGACTTCGCTCTTTCATCCAAATAACTTGCTAGTAAATCTTGCAATGAAACTGAATTCTGAGGAGAAATTCTACTTATAATTGCACCATAAGAAGTAGGTAATGAGGTTTGTTGAACTATTAAAGGTTGGTATGACTGTGAACTTAGTTGTGCTGCTGCTAATTGTAACTGGATATTAAAATCAAAACCTGTATTTAGTGAATCAGAGGAATTACATGAAATAGGGGGGACATCATAAACACCTATGGACTCTTTCTCATTGGAAGTAGGTGTACTTGAATTTACTGATTCACTCACTTCAGTCTCAGTATGAGAACCATTACTAGATGAGTTATTAGTTATTGGTAGTGCTATGCTACTATTAAATCCTTTAACTCTTGAATATTCCAAAATCCTCTGCATAACATTAATTAAAGTTTGTTCTGCAACTTCAGCTGTTATTTCTCTACTTTTAGATTTGTCTCTGTAAGTTTGTAATCTCCAAACAAGTCTAATAGACTGTAAATGGTCGCAAAAAACAATGTAGTCTTGTAAAGCAAACTGGTGTCTATATGAATAGTGCCAATTTCTATTTAGAAAACTAGTTTGGTTACTATGCTTTGCACAATAAGTTTGTTGAGGGCAAAGTGTAGCAGCAAAATAGTTACAGTCATCAACTACATCACCATATGCTTCATAGACACACCTTGGGACTATCAAATTTCCACCCTTGGGAGGCAAATATAAAATTTTCCACTGGCCTACAATTTTCTCACGTTTATCAGCCTTAGGTATACAATCACATGATGGGCAGAGTGTCCATCTTTTCTTTCTTCCAGTAAAACCTACTGTAACAACAGTCCTATCTATGCTATCATTAGCAAGTCTTGTACTTCGTTTGCTGAAATCAAAAATATAACCGTCAACTTCATCTTGATGTGTAACTGCATAACGACGAAGCCCTATTGTACCAGGCTCGTAATGGCTTGATATTATTTCTTTTTCTGAATCAGATGACATCTGATTAAAAAGTCCCTTTTCAAAATTATTAATACTTGAATCACTTAGGCTGCAAAATGATGGCACATGTCTTGGTTTTTGCCTATGAAGTGGTGTCTTAGAAGTATAGGGTTTTCGTGTAGCAATAGAGCTACTCATATTGCTAGATTTGGAAGATGTCTGACAATTCAGCAATGCTTCATGAGTGAAATTTGTTGTTGCGAGATTACTTTCTGCACTATAATTATCAGATTTGCTTTGATTCATCATATTTGATGCAAATAAATTTGAATTCAACCACATTATTAATTACAACTCTTATAAGGTAGATGCTTTGAAGCTTCCTTTAAATAATAATTAGTTTTATAGAATATACTATTTTACCTTAAAACTTGACTCTATTCAGAGAAATAAGTACTGTGTTGAAATAGCTGGTAGATGATGCAGAAGTTGTACCAAAAGTGATAGCTTACAAAGTTAATACGGTTCTACAAGTGATTAAAAGTAGACCATCTAAAAAAAAGTTACATCCAAATATTTAGAGAATGAATTAGAGAGCTGAAAACTCAAAGCGCTATCTTACCTTCTCTCTTAAGCTTGCAAGAATTACTGCCACGACTACGAGAGCAAACTATACTGTGGCTTGTACTTCTTAAAGCCACAATATACGTCTATTAAATAGCTTTACTATAACAATACGTATACAATAATGAAGCGCAAAGTAGTTGCTACATGCACCCAACATCTGATTTATAAGAATCGATTTCACGTATATGTATCACACTATTTATAATGCATCAATTTCTTATGTGTGTTGCATGCACAATTTGTTGCACTTGTGTCTTTATGTGTGTGTACCGCCTATTGGAACACTTGCGAATAAGTCACTAAAGATAAATATGATCTTCCAATTGAAAGTAATTTGGTAATCATTGAATTCTGTAGCTTTCTTTTTTAAAAAAAAAGTTATTGTAAAAATAGAGATTTCAGCTTATAAACTATAAGAGTTGATTATGAAGTATTGTATTCTAATCAACTAGTTCACTACTAACTTTACTAGACTGTATTTATTGAGATGGATATTTAGAGATCAAGGTACTATTTACTACCTAATTTGCTTTTATTAGAAATCTTAAAAGTATACTTAGAGTTAATCCAGTATCTTCCCTAAGTATCTATATGCTTATTTTATCTTTAAATGTAATTTACTGAGCTCTCTTTTTTATTGGGGATCAGCTCACTTATATTGCTCCACATGTAAAAACGCCTAGTAAAACTAATTTATAAAGAAGGAGAAACTAGAGTCTTATATAATTAAGTGAAAGTATACAATATTACTTTATATAATTAATGAAAATAATTGCATCGTCTAAAACAAGCTATTTAGTGTTATATAGTTTTATAGGCGCTTTAAGTTGCATGATATTACCGCCCCCACACGTATGGCGCTAATAGTGCATCAGTTACATACGTGTGTTAGATATTTATCGTGAACATTTAATTCCGCTAAAAAAGGGATATTATTATCTACCGACATTTTGTGTGAAGCTGCTGCACGCATGCCAGGTGACTATCCTGACTTATAATAAGAATCAAAGGAATTGATAAAGGAAATACTATAACAACCAGTGCCTAACTCTTTTTCTCATATTGACATTAAGGAAAAATTGTGAGAGTGAAATATTAATTAAATACTGCAATTAAATAATAAAAGTATAATATATACTCATATGATACTGGCATCTCTTTTATTTTAACAAAAATATATTTGCATAAACTTTTCTTAAGGCCCTGTATAATGTAATGTAAGAGTAGCATCTATTATACAGTCAAATAAGTGAACAATTAAATTAACTTGTTCCTATATCACTATCATTTCGAAGGTAAATAATTAATTAGAAATATTAAGATTGGAATAACTACTAAATATCTTTTTTTTAGCATAAGAGATGGCTAATTTGACGAGCTGTACTGCAAGTAGTGGAGATATGCTTTTTAATTTATACAATGAACATAGGATTACAAATGATATGGCTAATGGAGATCAGTACTCTTGTCATCGCCATTTCGATGCTATCTGTTATGATGACCAATATTATAAACCGTCAATTGAAACAAATCTTGTAAATAAGGGCAACAATAGTAGGCGAGGAGGTAAACTAAAACCACGCCATGTACCAGACTTCGTTTTAGTATCTTCAGAGGATGTTGATAATATATTATCAGCAGTCAGTACAACTGAAGAGAAGGCAGAAATTATGAATAATTTTGAGTTGGGGACAATTGTCTTGCGTAGGCTTTGCATTAGTGAGAGTAGCGAAATCAAAGCATTTATGGATTCTATACAGATGAGAACAACAGGTAAAGCATTAGAAAGCCATGAGAGGAATATTATCTGCTTGACATTTCGTGGTCAGCCCAAAAGGTGGGTATTTTGCCCTTGTAGGAGTTGCTTATTTAAAGGAAAAGCTCATGACAAATTAATGGGCCATTTTAAAGTAATGGAACAAGATAGTCAGAATTGCCAATTTCATATCTCTAAAAATGTACTCGAATCTTATGGAGTATTTATGGCTTCTTGTGGTTACTTTGCAGCTACATTCTGCCCTCAGCAAAATTATTCATCGCATAAAGTATTTATTGGTCCCACAGCTGCAGATCTTAAAGGTAGAATACTAGATAGATACATATTGTATGTTAATGAAGCAAAAGTTATACAAATGGCTTGGCGTATAAAGCAAAACTATAGTAGTGATTGTGAAGAGTTACTCAATAGAACTATGTCTAAATTACTAATTTACAATAAAAATAATAGCCAAACTCCAATTTATAATCAATTAAACAAGAATTATAGTAGCTTATTGTCATTACCATTAAGATTAAGACTACAAAGTGATGGGAGTGAGAAAGAAGCAAGTCAAGCAATTCCATCTACTCAGATAGATGTATTGTCATTTCAAAAAAAAAATAAGAGGAAATTAATAAAACAAAGTGAGGATTGGGATAACTCTAATTATTCGAATATACAAGAAGTTTCATCTATATATCAGAATAAAGGATTTTCATCCAGCTTGTCCTCTTCAACATCTTGTGCAATAAACTCTCCAAGCATATTGAAATCTAGTAGTCAATTTCAGAATCTAAGTATTGATAGTAATCCACTAACCCCTAGATGCAGGAAAAATTATACTTCTTTATCAGATAATATTCATGATATTGATGTAAATGGATGTATTACTAAAAATCGAAGTAACTGCATATTTGGTGATATTTCTACAGCTGCAGCAACTCCAATAATAGATAATCATATATGCTCTGCAAATAAACAAGCCAATGTTAACATGTTGGATTATATCAAGTCAAACTTGAATACATGTAGTTTAGAGATAAGCCCAACAAATAATTCGATGCAATTAACCAATACAAATAGCTCTGGAATATTTGAAAGTAGCAATATATCGAAAGAAACTTTTTCTTCAGGTTCTATGAATAATATATACAATAATAGCAATATCTTGTCTGCTAGCTACGCACAAGGCGTTGTGGGGCAGTCTGATATAAAATTAAATAAAAAAAGATGGCATGGAATAATGGAAAATAATGAGAATGACAATATTAACAATATATGTAGCGAAAATGGATATTTTCAAAATAATTGTATATATAGATCTTCAATACAACAAAATGTAATCTTTGATGGAGGTCATTTTTGTCTTAATCCTTTAATATCCCCAGATGGATTGATAAACAATTCTGAGATAGGTGAAAATATTGTGGATAAAAATAATTTTGCTTTAAATAATTCAGTGTTAAACAATAGTTTATCGACTTCACTATATGTATATCGCCAGCTATTTTCTATGAATGATGTTGCATCTAATTCTGCACTAGATATTCCATCTCTTATACAACCAATCTCTCATGGAGTTTTTATTCCAGATAGTATTTTGCAAGAACATGCACAAATTCAAGCATTGCCTACTAATCAAAGTTTCGTGAGCTCAGGGACATTTAATGTATTTGACGATGAGGCTCGCTGTCCATCTTGTGATCAATGTATAATAGATGGTTTTCCTTATTACTGCAGTTGCTATAGCAAGATATCAGCAGACTCTATTACAAACTCGAGTGATATTGGTGATTCTTCCAGTGTGTACCACTTGAATAGCCAATTTTTGCATAGCTCCCATGAAGTAGACTAATATTTCGCCTTGTGTAAATTATTAGTTATTATTTGAGCGAAAACTCCTTGAACATTACTAAAATATTTATTAAGAACCCTTTAAAACTCTTTAAAAAACGATGAAAGCTTGAAATATATTTAATTCTCTAGCCTCTAATAAAGCACGACTGAGGATTATGTGCAAAGTATATATTTTATATGGTAATTTAATTCAATTACTGAGAGTAATCTCTTTGATGGAATTTATTATTTTTTTTTTTTAACAATTATAGTTATTCGAAACTAAAAGTTGACAGCTATAGTATTAGCACTAATTACAGGAAATATACATTATGTCATAGGGATTTATAAATATCTTTTTTTTTTTTTTTTTGCTTTTAAAAGGGAATTAGTGACTAATGTTTAATATATATATATATATATAATACTTTAGGTAGTCAAATTAGTAGTACTTTCTTTAGAAGTATACTACTTATTTAATCTCTTCATAGTGACTTCCTTCATCAAATACAAGTTCATTTACAGCTTTTGGTCTCCATATTGTTGATTGGTATGATGAATTTCCATCCATTACTATAGCTGAGCTGTGAACATTGCTGGGAAGAGTCCAAATATCTTTATGAGGGAAAATAAGTTCAATTGAGCCCTTATTTTGTAATAGTAGATCAGATGCACTTCTTGTCTTCCTAAGCAAATTTGCAGATGCATTAGCAAAATATCTTCCAGCTAACCTTCCAGCATGAATCATTGTTAGAACACCCATTGATAAAGGAAGTTGCACATCTAACTTGCTTCTCACAGAATCTACATTTTCTGGCATAGACTCTACTTCATTATTATGTGGTACATTTTCGTCTACTGCCTTTTTAAAGGCTAGTATTTCTCTTATAGACATAATGATAACAAATACTGTCGTTATAATTATACCTATAGTAAAAATAATAGTCATTGATAAAGTAAAGCCTTGAAACTCATGGAATTTACTGAAACCACCAAATGTACTAAACAGAGTCCAGAAAACATAATAAGCAGGTACAACCAATGTTGCATCACCTCTTGCAAGCCCTAAGTTTAGGAAATGCATCTGTAACCAAGTAGATATACCCAAAACCACAAAAGCAACATAGGGCTGTATGTGATACATCCATGTAGCTGGATTCTTCATAGCATATTCACCCCATGCTACTATTTCTTTTATTTCAAGAACACACTGTGCGCCAATTAACCCAGCAAGCAAACCGTATAACATACTAATGTACTGTGGATATTCCGGTAAGGAAACTTTTATTTTGTTTGTGTTAGGTGAGGAAACTTGCTGTTGTGGAGAAGATTGATTAGAAGTAGAGAATCCAAAACTCTCTTCATCCATTGTTTTGAGAACAGCTCGCCTAGTTTGAATATCCTTCTCTTCATTATACTTAGCTTCTTCATTATTAATAACAATTAGCACAGCAAGTGCACAAATAAAGCAGAACATTATATAAAGCAAATAGTATGGATCAGACCAACTATCTATTCCATCATATTTCTTGCTCAGAGAATTAGATGGTAATACAGAGGCAAGAGCACATAGACAAATTCCAAAAATAACCCCAACTGTGGATACCAATTCAAAGCATCCAAAGTGTTCATCTAGAAGCGTTGCTGCTGCAAATGCATTAGCTACCAAACCAAAGCTGTTCATGGGTGCTAATATAGATGCAGGAGCAAATCCTAGTGCTATGACATGAATTAGTGCACCAAATGTATAAGATATAATCCCAATCCACCAAGTAATTTCATGATATGCCATACTAGGAATATATCTATCGGCTGTGCCTAAACACTTCTCCTGTTGTAGATGGAGGCCTCGTTTCATATATGTGTTGCCAAATGCCATAAAGCAGGAACCAATTGCAGTTAAGATTATACCCAATGCCACACTTCCAGATAGAAATGACGAATTAATGAGATGAATGACCGCATCAATATCTCTCACATGTCCATGGAATTGCCAATCCATTATTAGAATTTACTAAAAAGTGTAGTATTGAAGTCTTTATAATCAAATGTTGCAGCTTGCGCTACATTCGTGTGAAACACACTAGACGAGACGCGTTTTAATTTTAGCAGTAGCTACCTCTGCCTGTAGTTATTTCTAAGCGTAATATAACTCATTTTCGTATTTCCATGGTACTCTGTATGTGTATCAGCTACCTTCTTAATTACTTCTTGGATATCTTCGAAGTATTTATTCTTCTTCTTAACTTTCATAGCATCCAAAAATGCTTTAATTTGCATTCTACCGCCAGCTAAGCTTAGTTTGCGGATAACTTCAGACTCCAAATTCCTTGTATTTCCACATGTAGCCGATGATATTACAGAGGATACAGTAGGTGACCTAGTTGTAAACTTCTGTTGTGAATCTTGTGTAAGTATTTTCACATTCGTGGGTATTCCTGCTGTAATTGGGGCAGTACCACTGACATTACTTCTACTTTCTGCATCATCTTCCACCTCATCGGAATACGCATTAAGTTCATCATCAGCTTCCATATCTTGTTGATTAGCAATCATTGTCTTTAATGTTTGACCATATTCTGTTAAAATCTCATCAGGTCCATCCTCCTCTTCTGAATTCAGTGAGTCTATGCCTCCATTATCAGGAATATTCATATCTTCTCTATTAGAGCCTATATTAGCTTCATTCCCATCAATATATTCATCATCATCATCACTCATTTGGCCATCTCCATCATAATCCCAGTTTATATTAGATTTCTTAAGTGTAGTTAGTGAAAGTGCAGATTCTATAACTCTAAGATCGTCTACTTTCTTTTCACTCTTAGAAGCTAATGCAGCCAATCTTCTTTTCTTTTCCTGTTCTTTGAGTCCGAAATCTTGATCATATATATCATCTAATCTATCTTCAATACGCCTTGATATTGTATTTGGTTTTAAATTGGATTTTTTAGGTCTAGAGGTACGCATACTCAGTCTTTCTTCATAGTCATCTGCTTCTTCTACATCTACTTCTACTTTAGTCTGCAATTTAGATTCATGTATCTTTGCTGTCATTGCTGCATCTCTCACTATATAATCTCGTTTTATTATCTCAGCAATATCTGAATTTGAGTCATGCTTGCTCCTGACATCAGGGTGAAAGATAAGCATACCCTTCAAAGGCTTAACCTCAAAATAGCTTCCTTTATCAATAATCACAATATAGTTCTTGCAGTCAATTGCCACTGGTTTTCCAATACATTGCCTAGAATTACTATCACGAATTCTCATGTTATGATATGATATTTTTTGAGTTAACCCTGTATCAAGAGAGTATTCGTGCTTTACTGCTGTTTTAGCTCGATGATCCTAAGAAGTAGAAAAATGACAGTATTAAGATTAGAAAGGAATAAAATGAAGTGCCTTACATCATAGTTTGTATCATATTCAACAAATAACATTCCAGACATATGGTGAGCATAAGTAGGTATGCTGAAACGCCCAAAAAAGCAAAAACTTGCATTGTTATTGCTCATAATAAGTGGTTTTGAAGTTACATCCCTCACTTCCTCAAAGTATTCAGAATAATCACTCATTATTTCCTTTTAAATTTACGCAGATTAGTTAATTATAAATATCAGTAATATTTAGGATATCTAGCTGTAAGATTTGCAGAAAATTGCGATCTTATTAAAAGCGACCCTATTAAAGCAGGGGCAAGAGCAAAGGTGAAAGAGCGCTATATATACAAGCACTTTTTAAAGAAAGTACTAAGGTATAATACTGCTGAAGCTAAAGGTTTAATTAAATATTGATAGCTGTCACATCTATAATGAACACTATTTAGATGTATTCGAAATAAAAAGATCAAAATCAAAGTCAGCATCAAGACGCTTCCCCTTAATTAATAAACCTCGCTGAGTTTGAGCACTATATTGACGTACTTTTAGGCTAGAGTTCATAGTACTATTCAAGTTGTCTTTATTATCAAGTTCTAAGTAATCAACACTATGAGTATCACAAGATTTAGACCCTTTACAAAGACTATCATCATTGGAAGTACTTTTTTCTGAAGGCACACTGACTTGTAGAGTAATGTTGACTTCTTTGTCAAGGATTTGTTTGTACTGGCTCCCAAATGAAGAAATTGCATAATCCCGAGACTTTGCAGAAAACTGAATCCCATATATTTGCTTAAAGTAATTTCTTGCCCTTAAATTACCACCTATATTCATTCTTAGTAGCTGAGATGGACTAAACTTATCTAAGTCCGCAGAACGAACGAAACTTATATGGACGCCCATTTTTCTATGATCTGATGAGCAATTTAAGCAGATAAATATGGCATAAGAAAGAGATACCCATGAAGGATTTCTAGATTGGCAGTCAAAGCAAGTTCTGTTTTCTACTTTGCTTCTCATTTTCTGAAAGAAATCATCTCTAAATTTGTCCATTACGTATCCTTTATCATCTACTGTGGCATTTCCCAATTCTAAAAAACTCATGTTTTACATACAAGTATCCTTGAAATGTAGTAATAATAGTGGCTATTATTTTAATTTAAAAAAAAAAAGAAAAAGAAAAGAGAAGAGGGGAAAAAAAAAGTAAACAAAGATGTGCTTGCGGGGTAACTATAAGAACGAGAACAGCAGAACTAAAAAACATTTTCTAGAAGAAATAAGACTTGTTTAAGACTTTAAGTTAGGCCTTTTTTAATAGCGATATATTTTTGTCTAATTTTTAGCTTCTTCCAAGCAGAATTATTTCTAATAAGCTGTGGATTCCGTATGCAACATGTGTAAATTGTGATCATGAACAGTTGTTCAAGACTAAGATTTCTTGAAAAACATATGTACATCAGCTTCATTCTTACTGTAACAATAATAAATTCGGTTCTTGATCTTATAAAGTTGTAAGAGAACAACTTATGAGATCTATGTATATATGATACATATTGTCCAATTACAACAACCCATGATGCTATTGACTGGGAACTTGGTGCAACGAAATCTATAAATTTATTATTGCCATTTTCTAATACTCTAAGTGTGAAACATAGCCATGGTTGATATTTAGGCTCTGAGTCCTCATTGACTTCTACTTGAGATTTTTTTAGGAAAAATGAAAACCCGCCTTTATAAAATTGACGAATATATGAATTGGAAGTGTAACCATAGTCAAGACCAACTATGTCTTCAAGCTTAATTGACTTGAAAGATCTATTAGATGTAGTGTACTCAAAGGATGAGCTAATCATTCTACAATAACATTTGCTCAGTTTTCCATATCTGCCACTATATTTATGCAGAATAGATCCATTTCTAATCTGAAATACTGAACTAGGTTCTATTGGGGATCCTGGTCTTCCAATGCAATGGAATAACTCTTTTCTCTGTTTAAGAATTTTTTTTTTATCATCAATTATATTCTTTTCTAATTTACTGATTAAGTTTTTCGACTCGTCAATTCTTTTATGCTCATCTATTATAACATCCTTTCTAAAATACATTAAAGTGTTACTGAACTTCTGTATACTGTTTTCGACTTCATCGAGGTCGGTACGAGTATGTGCCACTTCCATAGTTAAAGCTTCCGTACAACTTGTCATATCCCCAAGAATCTCCCTAATTGTCTCATTCCTTTTAATTATAAGATTTTCCAGATATTTAGCAATTTTTTCAACCATAGATTTGGATTGAGAGAGCGAAATGTATATATCTAGTTGTTGCTGCATTTTTCGAGCCTCATTCTCCAACTCTTGATGAGACTTCGATAGAGCTTCAAATTTACTTTGTAGTTCTTCATTTGACCTCATAATTTCTTCATTCTTCTTACTTTTACCAGTGACTTCACTTTCTAATGAGCTAAGTTTTTCTTGCATACTCTAAAAAAAAAAAAAAGGATCAGGCTTCATGATTTTTGTTTTGAAATTGTTTATACTCACCTTCATTTCAGATTCAGCTTGATCTAACTGTTTTTTCACTCTTGCATACTCAATATTTTGTCTACCTAAAATCAGTTGATATTCTTTTTGAGTCTGATATAGTTCTTCTTGTGCACGGTTCCCTACTACTAACAGACTTTGTACTCCATCATGCTCCTCCTGCAACTTTTTGTATTCAGCCACTTTAGCCTTGAATGCTTCTTTAAATGATTCTTTCTGTTCAGCTACTTCTTCATATCTTAATATGAGGTGATTATACCTATTTTGCAATTCTTCACAAATAGATTCAATTTTGCTTTTTTCTTGGAGAAGTACCTCAATTTGTTGTTCAGATTTTTTTTGAAATTCACATAAAACTCCTTTAGCTAGATCTTCAGTTTTCCTTTTGTCCAGCGATGAGGTTTGTATATTGATATTTTCAATTTTAGGAGATGTAGATTGGTTTGTACCCGCATGTATTGAATTATTACTTAGTTTTCCAATGTATTTATTACTTGAGCTGTCTTTACTCAACTGTTTTGGAGCTGCGCCAAGATTATTAGCTAAATTCTTAATATTCTCACTCCAAGTCTTAATCCTTTCTTTGTCATTCCTCAACTTCTCCAATTTCTTATAAGCTTGAGCTGTAACATCATCACTTGTCTTATATTCATCAGGCAAGGATTTTTCACTAGCTTGCATTCTATTTACTAAACTATGACGATAGATAAACAACTGTGGACGCAGTTACTAGAAGTGCTATGATTTATAAAGAAAAAAAAGTGAGTAAGACCGAGAATCTATAAATGACACTTTTTATATCTCCACATGTATAGCGCCAACAATATGTGCAAGTGAATTTTCGTAATAAGGGGATTATTAATGAGATTAAGAAAAAGAAATAACCATAAGTTTTAATGTATTATTCAACTGTGTTTATCACACAAACTATCAGTTAATATTTAGAATTATTCTGCGGCATTCGTCTAAAAAGCTACGTGTAAAGAGCGCAATGGTTTCATAAGACTAGAGAGCTGCGCGTTTTTTAAGATTGCCAATTTTCTAAGTGATTCAACTATATCTATATAATCATAATATATATACGGTACAAATATTACTATAAAAAGTAAGATAAGGAAAAATGCCAACAAAAAGAAAAAGAAAAAAAGATCCAAGGAAAACTTAAAAGATAATCCAGCAAATCTCCGTACACGCTCCTTCTGTACTTTTTTTTTAAAGGGGCGATGTGATCGTGGAAGTACTTGTCAATTTTTACACACAGCAGAACCCATTACTAAACAAAAGCCCTGCTGGTA
Organism: Cryptosporidium muris RN66; assembly: GCF_000006515.1. Classification (NCBI taxonomy): domain Eukaryota; phylum Apicomplexa; class Conoidasida; order Eucoccidiorida; family Cryptosporidiidae; genus Cryptosporidium; species Cryptosporidium muris. Next base: position 812,897 of record NW_002196570.1, on the reverse strand, counting down.
CTTTCTTGGAGGAAGTTGTACTAAAGGAGCTGAGTGTCTTTATAGCCATGATCTTAGCCAATTTCCTTGTAGATACATACATACTATTGGATTCTGTAGAAATCTACAGAACTGCAGATTTAGTCATAGACTACCATTGTATGATAGCCAAAAAGAGGAATTTGTGCGTAATAATAAGGACTACTTATTATTATCACACAAAGATGGAGGTCCTAAAGATATGGATCCATCCAAAAGATGGTGGGAGCCATATTTACAAAAGATAGTTAAAGAAGATAATAAGGAAAGTAGTGACAAGATTATGATGAATAAGTTATACAAGGAGTGCAGAGAGGCAATACCTGATTCCATTAGTACCTGCCTACTAAAAAAGCAAAATGAAACCATAATAAAAACGCATCTAAAGAGCTCTAGTATAATATCCAGGGATAAAACTTTTATTCTATCACATAGTCCTGCATCATATCACTCTACTAACTCATTATCATATACTTCGGATTCATTAGAATACAAAGACTCCCTATTTAAGTCATTGGTATGTCCATATGTAGCTACCATCAGCAATAATAGAAAAAATGATATACTCCCATCTTATTCTCCAAAACACATCATTTGGCAGTAGTTCCTTGTTATATCCTGACTTAACCCTTAATATTTTTTGGAATAGAAATAATAAAATGTAGTATTAGTAACTCCTAATATTTACTTATTTAATTAAACTATATTGTACTATAGTATGGGACTGTGTTCTGAGTTATTACTACTTTCCAGTGATGTAAGTTTGCACAATGGACTTACTGGTTGATTGCACTGTCCCACTCAATTGATGATGTTGACTTGATGTGTATGTTCCTAAATATCTCTGACTTTTCTTTATTATAAATTGGATTCACTTTTGTTTTTAACACTTTTTTACATAATGAGTGAGTTTTCACGTATTCTCTAACTTTTTGTTCACAGAGGGATTTATCTTTTAGAAAAAGGGCTGCAGCATTACTATTGAGAGGATCCATGGGATTTGAGTATGTTAGTAATTGTGACAGGAATATGTCGAAGAAATTAACTAAGGAGTATATTGGAGTCCAAGTTTGGTTAATTATGTCAAGATATACAGAGCCAGAATGTTTGTCAATATTAGGATGAAGAATTTTACTCATAAAACCAATTGAAGGTGATACAAAGGGGTAATCATCAGGTAGGGTAACATGGACTTTCTAAATTCCATCTTCATAAGTAGTCTCTTTTGGCCCACAAAATATAACAAAAAAATCCTGTGCCGAAGAGTTATTTAACTCTATCTTGTATCCTGCTATGATTAACTTTATAAAATCACATTACTTTCTTGTACAAGATGACATAACATAAACATTAATATTTGGAAATATGCAAGGGTTTTCTAACCTAATGTATGAAAGTTTATATAACAATAAGAACTAATTAAAGTAATTAGATGCTTAAGATTTGATACCTTTAAATTTTTTAGTGGAATATTGCACACATTTCCACTAGTAACAATAGACTATTCATGCATGCGCGCTAATCTATTAAGGTTTATTTACTCCTAGGATAAAAGTTACTTTTTTTTCTTATATAAAGTAGAATATGTATTAATTGTTACATTTTCGTATAATCGTTACATTTATGATGGAATAAGATATATAGACAATTAATTGTTTAAATATATAGTACCTGGTACATTTTATTATTTTTTTTCAGTTCTTTAATGAAGTCACTTATATATTTTTTTTCTATTACTTATGGAATAATTCTAACACTTTCAGTTGTCTGGTTCCTGTTATCCTTCATGGAGTATTGCAAATATAATCCGGCAAAATTGTCATGCACTGAAGAACGCTCAAAATTCTATCCTTATGAAAGGCTTGATTATGGTAGAGTTTGCTTCTCACATTTGTTCATAGGAGCCATTATATATAGCCCTTTTAGAATTATGATATTTATGGTATGCGCAATCTTTACTCTCATTATATTATTGTTCTTGATTATTCTAGATAAATTACTTCCTGTTAATTCCCTTTGGATTTATAAATATATCCACAGCTTGACAATTAGATTTATTGGGTATTTTACTTTGTACGTATTTGGAGCTACAAAGATCTTTCACTACTCTATTTTACTTGAAAGTGAAAATAACACATTATTTTACAAAGTGGAAACTATAAAGAATTGCCCACCAACGGATAAAGTTGTCACAATTGTTTCTAACCATATTTCTATACTGGATATATTATTTTTCTTAAAATATATTTCATGCAACTTTGTAGCTAGAAGTGAAATCAGGAAAAGTGCAATTTTTAGCTTGATAGCAGATACAATTGGATGTATTTATGTTGATAGAAATTGTGCAGAAACTAGGAAATATGCCAGAAAAGTGATATGCAATCAGCAGCGTCTCAGATTTTCATTCATTAATAAAATAAATAAAGTAGGCTATTTATCTCACTCGGATACATTGAAATTCAATACTTCTTTTTATTCTACAAAAAGTACCCAGAGACATTTCACTTGTAGGTATGAGCTTCCACTTGTCATTTTTCCTGAAGGTACAACCTCAAATGGTTCAGATATCATTCCTTTTAAAGTTGGTGCATTTGAGTCTCTACTACCGATACAGCCTGTCGTACTTTCATATGAATCATCTTTTGTTTCTCCAGCCTATGATATTCTACCATTTTGGGTTTTGCTTAGTCTTCTACTTTGCAATACTGGAACGATCACAATCTCTGCATTTTGGTTACCCCATACTAATCCAGCAAATAATAACAAATCACCAACATCTGTTTACAAATTTTCAGAAGATATTCGTAATATAATGTCCTACATTCTCAAAAGTTTAAATAATATAGATCTAACTGTGAATAAAGAATATATCTTAATGGTTCCTTATACTCATTTGTACTCATCAAAGCTAAAACATCATATTGAACGTTTACATATAGAAAATAATAATTATGTGGAATCTAAACTTGCTAGTAAAATTGGATCTGGTTTAAATCAAAGTTTGTCAGAAAACACTAGTTCATTAAGACTGAAGCATGAATATATCCGTAAACTGAAAGATAGCTAGAAGTTATTGACAAATTACACTTGCTTAATTTATAAATAACAGCTAGATTGTATACTATAATATTTTTATAAAAAAGAAAAATAGTGATTTAAAAAAAAAAATTAAATTTTCAAGCCATACTTTTTTCTGATATCACTCTACTTTTATATATAAACAATACTAAAAATTATAATTATTTAAGCATTGAATATACAAAGATTAACATAGAGCCTTGATAATAGTCAATTCTATTTGAAACAAGCTATCAGAACAATATATACATTCAATAGTTGCAGATATATTTCTTTTTCTGGATGCTAAGTCTTAACAGTTAAATATCCATTTAGTAGAGCCTAAAGTGTATTTGTATTTTTAGTTAAAAAGTAATAGTATTCTATTTTAAATAAATATTTAAGACTAAATAATTAAATATAAATGCACTTTATTGTAAATTAATAAAACACATTTAATAGTCAGTAGCTATTATGAGACTGAAATTTCCAAAAATATGCTTCAGATATCCTATTAAATTTGTGTTAATTCTTTAAATTGTATAATTGTTTTTGTAAGGTATCTTATCTGAGTTTGTAAGTTTTGTTTCCTTGTGTATACAGCATATTGTTTAAATACATTATAATTAATAAGAAAATTGAGTATTAAAAGTTCCTAAATTAAAGAATATGTAAAATTATACAATGAAACTTTTTAATATATATATACTAAAAACTCAGACAAGAGGATTAGTTTTTCACTTAACCACAAGGATAACTATCATACATAAAACCTAATTAGCAATCATGACTGTTTAATACCCTACCAGTTTTATCTGAAGCCTCAGCTTGGAAATAATACTATTTTCTGATTTATCAAATGAACTTTAACACTTCCTAGAATATATTTTGTACTATTAACTTAATAAGTGCTAAAATTTATAATGAAAATCTTCTGAGTTTCTTCTTCAACATTCACATCGCAACAAATTGAAAATATTTTAGCTGAACTTGCAATTCTTGTAAGCAAATCTTAAATATTGTCCCTATAATAACACAGATAAGTCAAAATTAATTAATCTAGTTGATTATAGATGGGTACTAAAAAAAACTATTGTATAGCTAAAATAAGCATACTTTTTGTAGTATTTGTCAGGGTTTCAATTGATTAATGTGAAATACTTCCATAAATCGAGACAAGTTCAAATATGATTAAATTAAATTTGCACTAATAGAAGATATGGTGTTTATTTAAGTAAATTGAGTTCTTTCAAACTATGACCTTGTTAAAAATAAGTTGTCAACAACATAAGATAATCAGGTACTAAATCTAAGTCAAATCTAAAAAAAAGAATAACTTCTTTAAGCTAATCTGACTTATTAAAACATTTTAGAGATTCCATAATATTATATACTACCATATTTAGATATCAGTGTATACTTCTAAATTCTAACTCAACTTGAAACAAAAATTAAGTATTATCCAAAATACTTTTTAAGAAAATTAGAATTCAACGATTATCAGTGCATACTAAAATATAAATAATAAATTATACTAATAAAAATAATATTTAACACTAGAATAACATTCTTGTTTTTCTTCAAAAAGATACCTTTTAGAGATTAACTGTGAGTAGCTAAACTAACCTATATAACCAATAAATCTAAATCCAAAACAATTTGAATATATTGCACCTTATAATTATATTGTGAATTAGGCTATTTATTTAATAAAGTGCTGAGTAAATATTTTAAGATCTAAGTTATTTCTATTAGTCTACATTTCCCGCAATACTTCAGTAAAATAAAGGCATATCTCTACTTCTATATAATACTTGAAACTAAGTGGATAAGTATTATATATATAATTATCTCTATCTCTTTAGTTTGAAGTTTATGCACTAGTCCTCAAGTTACTCCTTGTAAAGTAGAACATCCAATAATAGTAAGGAATCATGAATCTATATTAATATAAAAAATCAAGTTTTTTACTTAAAGTAGAAACTACTATACTATATAAGCAATGTTCAGGATAAATTTCTATAACTAAAAGTAACTATGAAACTTTTCATTGGCTATTAATATTCATGAGAATATAATGCGGTATTGCAATACTTTATAAATACTCCTTTGTACCGCATTTAGTTGGTTCAACTTGAGACAAACGTAGCATTTGAAAATTAATAGCCCTTTTTTTTAAAAGTTTCCCTGGATAGTACTTTATTTAGGGTTTAAGAAGAAGGGGATAATAATTATAGCAGGTATAAAACCAGGATGAATGAGCTGATTTACAGATTATGTCTGTAATAATTATATCTTAGTCTTGACCTGTCACTTGCTACAACATTTATAGCACAAGTTTACTTGCAATTAGACCTATTATTCATTTATTTTATGAAGTTAGTTTGTAACTCAGTGGTCCTACTAGCTGAACTCTTGATGGTGTAATCTGATTATTTCTAATATGACCCATACACGTGTCATATGACCTTAGTACACTCGAAATACAAGGATACAAGAGGTGACCATCCTTATCTTTATTATATGCAAGTTTAGATATCGATTCGCCCCTAGCTATACTCTGTTTTAATTGCCAATCAGCCATGACCTTGTAATCTGTACCAGATTTGAGTGATGGTTTAGAAGTTTTTAGCAGAGCACTTACTTTTCTCTTTGCCAAATTTGAGCTTATTCTACGTCTCATTAACCTTGTGTAAAAAACTTTCCTACTATTTGTATTTGTTTGCTGTGAGTTCATACTTAAATAAATTCCATCCAACTCTTGCCTAGTTAGACCCTCGTGTAGATCTTCTATTTTAAATATTCCAACACTAACATCTTCTTTAACATTTAGTGACAAGGGAGATGTTGCAGATAGTTTAAAGTCTAGATATTCTTGTTTTAAATTTCTTCTTTTAAATTTAGGATTCATTTTCTGAATAGCTGTATTAGAATAGTCAAGTTCAATACTATTTGTATTATTGATTTCATTACTCTTCGCCAAGTTCAGTTTTGTATTAATATTCCGGAAATATGTATGCTTAAGTGTTTCTGGATTTTCCATATTGCAAAGTGCAGAGCTCTTCTGAAATTTGTTGACTCTACCAAAACAGCTATGAGGCCTTGTTATATAGCTAGAGTGGCCTGTTTTAAATGATGTGGATTTTTGAGGTGTTTTCTTAAATATGCATGGTACTTTCCCCATTTCATAACCAATCTGGCCGACTGTTGCCTCATTTGGTATATAATATAGTGAAGCTGGATGAATCAAACTTCTAGAATTTAAATTATGGTTACCTTCAGCAAAGTTATTCATCAAAACATAATGTGCTGATACTGGCCTACAATTATCTGGTACTGCTATATATCCCACTGAATTGATATGATCTCTTTCTTCAATAAACTTCTCTCTATTACCATTCTCAATGTAATTTGCATATGAATTTATTTCATTGGAGTACTTTAAAATAAGATCAAAATCGTCTGATTTTTTAATATCCTTAGTCCGGAGTCTTTCAAAATGTGTTTTCACAAATTTTTTAGTTACTTCTTTGAATATATTTTGATCTTCAAAAAGGTTTATATAAGGAACTGTCCTTCCAATTATTTTCGATGATGAGCAAATGTTTACAACTGAGCAACTAAACGAGTTAAGTACCTCTAGAGTCGATAATGAAATATAGCCCCGTCTCTCATTATTCTTGAGAGTATTAAGCTTGGAACATGATGAAACTTTTAATTTGTCCATAGTTGCTTGTATTCCTGGCATAGTTAACTACTCAACAGTTGCAAACAAGTGTGGTAATGGGAATGATCTTAATTTTTAGTGCACTTAATTGTTAACTAAAATTATTCAAGTCACTTAAGTTAAATATTAGATATGATTCGTACTAAAGTATAAATACAGACAAGTTGGTGCACTAGTTTTACAATTATGAAGTTCTTTATCCATTATACTTAACTAGGCGCTTACTCAAACGGGTGAAGTTGCATGTTTATGAAACTTTTAACATTTTTACACTGAGAAAAGCAATACAAATATTAATTAGAGTGACTATCTACAATAATACGACTATATACTTGCGAGTCCTTTATTTGCAAGCTTTATATTCCTTATTTGATACATTTGGAGTAATTATACTCCTATTTAAATGGAAACTGAGAGCTTTAATATTGATTAAATACTAATTAACTTTTAATTTTTTTTTTTTAATATATACTTATAGCTAATTATACATTACACTAGTCATGCAATTTGGATAGTGTCTTAAGCTCCAGAGTTAATTATATAATGGGCAATAAGTGAGCCTTTTTGCTTAAAATGATGGCTACAACTGAACGTCAAAGTAAAAAGTACTCTAAGGCACTCAAGAGAGAATGTAATGGATTCGTTTTAGATTTACCTCTATTTATAAATGAATTAGACAGTAGTATATCGAATTTACTTGGCAGTAAATTATCTTTTTTTTGTGAATTTGCTCCACCTAGTAATTTACATGTCAGCTCAAATGACATTGTAGTTGCAACACCACAAGGTTATTACAATGAAGAACAACTTAAACAGCTTGCGCTCATTATTGACAAGATACGAGGACTTTCAGAATTGAAACTCTGCAGATACTTTGAGATTTCCATTGATATAAAATCTCATGACGTATTAGCTGGATTGGATTACTTCCTACTTGACTCAAATAGTTCCAGTTATTTTCAAAACAAGGAAGTTATTGAAGACAAACAAACTAACTCGTATTATCAAAAGCTTTTAAGAGAGAGTAATAGTAAGCACATAGAAACTACACTTCAACAAGTTTTTGACGAAAATATCAAAAATAAAATATCAACAATACATGACTTGATGGATCACTTTATTCATAGGACACAAGAACTAATAGCAAATTCAAAAGTTAGGCTTGAAGAAAAATCAATAAATATAAATAATATATTAAGTGAAATTCAAAATAAGGTTATTCTACGTGAGAAAAAAGTTAAAGATCTCAACAACTTAGCATGGAAAATTTTAGAACATTATAGTGATGTAGGAGATGAACTCCTAGAATTAGAACCCTCTGAATCAAATACAGCTAGTGCTTTTAAGCCAACAAACGATGAATATCACACAGAAATCCTTACTTTAGATGAAGCTCTTAAGAGAAGAATATCGCATGGGGGATTTGGGTTGCCTGAAGATTTTGGTAATCCACAAAAGCTTCTACAACTTGGGGAGTTTCCAGGAGCTCCACATAATATGGATGCAGTTAAAAATGATCACTTGAAATATAGGGGATCAAGTACTAGTCACTTTAAAGTAGTTAACCAATCCAAGAGCTCTCTTTGGGACCCTATACAAAAAAAAATATATAGTATACACGACTTATATCACAATTATGATAACAAATACAAAGAAACTATTCATCCAGCAACAAATAAACTACTCTTAATTCAAAATAGAGGCGAAGTGCCGTTTAAAAGAGAGACGAGCTTGATACACAGAAATAGAAAAGTGAAAAAGTATGATCCAATTATAGAATATGGCAGACACAGTATCCAAGCTAAAATATCAAAAAATCACAAAATTGACTTTAAGGATCACTATCCCACAGTATTCAGTTATCTTGGTCGTCCAATTCCAGAGTTGAATCATCATGACCCACCACATATAACTAGAAGAGCAATAATAGATTCAATAAAATTGTCAATGAGTACAGATGCTTCTCGAAATATTATTTGGCAATCATATGGCAGACCTCTCCCTCCAAGACATATTCAGGAAAGTAACAAATTAGAAAATAGCAAATTAGAATGCTATTCTCCATTAGAGCATACCTATGCTGATAGTCAAATTGTAGGGGCTGATGTTTACTATGTACTAGTTTAAAAGTTTTGTATTGAATATTTTAGGAGAGATATATTATTAATTCAAAGTCTATTATATGGAATTTGCTGTTGATCTTGATTGTGCTTGTTTAATTAAATGCTGAACTTCAGGTGCATCTGGATGAACTTTCATTGTATGTTGAGTAAGCCCACTTTGGTTTCTGCACTTTCTCTGACAGTAACGGCAAATAAAATGTTCATTGTTCTGTATAGAATTGATATTATTATTTGAATTAGTTGAACTACCTAGCATTGAAATTCCAACACTGTTTCCAACTATATCATAGTCTAATATACCAGATGTTATAAGTTCATATTCTGTTCTTGGTATAGAACTACTATTTGAGCAGTTATTAGAAATATTAGCTTCAGACATGTGCTTATGGATGATATTATCTGTATTATTTGGATTATTAGCTCTATAGTCTATTGAGTTTGGGTCATAGAGAGAAGTTGGAGTTGTATTAGATGTTAGGAGAGGTGAAGTGGTTAATATATTTGGACTGAGGACAGAATTCGGCTCTGAGTTGCTAAGAGTCGATTTTTTTACTTCTAAAGAATAGTCACTTGGAAATATAGGACGAATAACATCATTGACAGATATATTCTTTTGAGCTTTAGGTTGATTATTTAGGTGTGCAAGAAAGATCAGATTTCTCTGTAACCTTGAAAATAAGGCACGTACAGCAAAGTCATTGACACACTTGCCCTTATTAAGAAATACATGCAACCCATATAATAATTGGTGGTTTTCTTCAATAAGCTTTCTAATAATATCTACTGTGACATATGATATTGAGTTACTTGCCATGTATTGAGTACTTACTAATGTATGACATGTCCTATTATTTATTCCACTCGAAGTATGACTGTTTGAGATATGTTTATATTCTGAAGAGTTCATATATATGTTTGGATCTGTCATAAGTTATTTCTGTTACTAACCTTTTTCCCCTACAAATATCAACTAACAAGCGGCACCACCTCTGGTTCGCTACTTACCTATTATGAAAAGAAGAGAAAAACAACTTTTCGAGAAAACTTTCTTCTAAAGCTGCAAATTTCTCCTAATTATGAGAATAACAGCTAATATATTATTATACTGGGGTTTTTGTAAAATTTGTATTATGTAGCGACATTGTTACTATAATCGGTAGTGAATTTTGGGAATACTAAAGCAAAGATAGGAAGAATTAATACATCAAATAACGAAGTTGAATTAGAAAGTAGTAACTATTTAATTATGGCCAGTTGTATTGAGTGTGGGAGTTATGTGGCTGAACTATATAAGGAATATAACTCAAAATATTCGTCTTTCAGTATGTGGAATATGTGGGTAGATTACTGATAAATATATAGAATTCAATAGATTAAACATTATTATAGCATTAATACTACAAAACCGCAAGTACACGGATATGTATTATTTAGTAGATCCCTTTTAATCTGTAAAGAGAATACTCTAAACTTCTTAAAGTACTTCTGTGCAGCTGTTATATTTGAAGCACATATAAACTTTTATTCACTTGGTTTCAAACAATATGAAGCTACTTCTTTATTTGTAGCTTGGATTAGAAATTGTTCTTATATATTCAGTATTTTATTCTTCAGAGATATATTCTATTTAGCTCTTTTTTGGTTCAATACTCTTGTGTTCTTTATCAAAGATGAATATACAATTCTAAGTTCAAAAATTACTGAATATTGGTATAGATTTTTACTAAAACAATGTGACTTAGTACTTAGACTAGTATTTAGGAGTAATGAATCAGCTTTATACCATGTGTTAAGTGTTACTTCTCAGTCATCAATTAGAAGTATATATCTTAGCTTCCAATTATGGACTGTTTTATATTCAATAATAAAAATATCAAGCTGTTTATTAACTGTACACACAGCTATGAACATATATTTTAAGATAAGTCCTGTGAAAACATAAGGGAATAAGTCAGTTTATAATTGAATATAGGTGTCTCATTATTACCATACTAATGTATATATTTGGTAAATTAGTCATTATTTCCATGTTAATATGGGATAAAGATATGAATTTGAGACTTCTTGTCGAAATATTTACAACTGCAAATGCTACCTCTATGCATGTCTGAATACAAATTCAATGGTTTTTTCCCATTAGCTATTGCGTATTTAGCAGATTGTGCAAAGTTACTTATATTATTTTGTTTAATTAAGTATATTACTAGATTAATGCAATATATATAGAAGTTAAACACTCCAATAACACCTTTATTCACATAGTTTTATTAAAAAGTGAATAATTTGAGGTTTCTTTTTTTCTAGGTAATAAAAAGTTTTAAAAGTTATAGAATAAAGAGGAGATAATTTCAAACAAATTTAACTACAAAAAATTCAAGAATAGCTTATGATTTTTCCTAATACCTAATTATAGTATCCAAATATTATTACTCTGAAGAAAAGTAGATTTCATCTCTTCTTGTAGTATGAAGATTAGTACTTTCCAAGTAGTTGCAATTCAATCTCTTTATTTGATCAAACAATATACTTATTTATACTAAGCCTTTTTTTAAAAGTCAGTTCTATATTCAGGATTTGTTTTATGTTAATATCTTGAGTACTTTAAAATTTCCGGACTCAACTTCGTATATATTTGTGTTAACTTTCTTAACCAAAATACATTTAAATCATTAATAATCTCTAGGCATTCTTTTTATTTATGAGTATATATCTTTAAACTATAAAGTGCAGATTCAAACCTACAGTAAATATTTAAGAAAGTGATTTAAATAACCTTTTGATGGTAAATATCCCAAACTTCATAGATAAACTATATCATTATAATATCTTGGATAGTTCATAGTATATCAATATTTAAATATTTTGCTATAAATGACATCAATTTATTATCACTACGTTTATTATTTCTATACTTACAAAAGAAGTGAATATTTACTTTTAGTTAGTTTGAGTGTGCAAATTCAAAGTACACCTTCTCCTTTCTATTGAAGCTTTTCTAACTAGAGTAATAGTTGAGTGCACTATGTTTCTAATATTATTAGTTTATTATACCTTCGCGGTGTGTAAAATAGTGAAATCTTTGTATGTACTTTCTCTAAGCTTGAAATGAGTTCTTGTGGAGAAAAAGAAAAGGTGGTATTTTGACATAGCATAAATAATGTTTTATAAGAAGTTACATTATATGTGAATGTTGAAGCTGTTTATTGGGAACAATTGAAGTTCGAAATAAGTTCACTTAACTATTATCCTTATTTTTTTCTTCTCTTTATTTGTCTGGAAAGTTCACTGTATGACTCGCACTTTTGTGACTGAAACTTCCAAATATACTAAGTTCTTATCAAAATATATTAGTAAAGAGGTTCAAAACTTCTTTGAAAATATGACTATATTGCAAGTGTATTTATTTACTTCAGTACCTAGCTTGTAATAGAAAGTAGTTGTGAACTTTCTTATCTAATATGAATATATTTTTCCTTTTTAATTTTCTTAATACTCAGAAATTTGATTAGTAAATGATAATATCTATAGCTAAGGTTGATTATTCATAGGGATTCAAGTTTAGTTTGATAACATTATTCCTATCCCTTTGCATTAAAAGTCATATACGTGAATTGGCTGCGTGCTAAATATTACACATGATACTAACTAAATATAAGAAATATGAGCTTAAAAAGAGAATTTTTAGTCAATATGAACTTATCATTAAATAGTAAATTTGATACTTTCCTTAAGGTTTTTGAGCTACAAAGCGGGTTTGTGTACTTTTTTAAATTATACCTTTAGGAAAAGGTAATTTTGACTTAGAAGCTAAGTTATTCATATTAGTTCTGCTAGTATACTCTGAACCACTAAATGTAAGTAAAATATGAGCTCTGTAGTTAAAGATATGCTTGGAATTTCTCCAAACCTGAAGATGGTTTCTCTTATGAAAGAAAAATTAAAATATGATACCTCTTCATTACTCAATACAAAGAAAGATAAAAATTTAAGAGATTCTATGGTTAGTATCCCTATTCAAGCTTTTTCTGCAACAAATTTGGCAAATAAGAAATCTGCTAGATGGAAGTGGGCAACTTTCAGCAATCCTGCACGTTATGATCAACTTTCTTTAAAGCATTGGGTCAAAGTGACATCTGAATATTTACCTAATATTGAATCTAACACAAATTTTACTTTGGATGATAGTACTAAGACTCCATCAAATAAAGAGACTGTTAATAATTCCCAATCTAAGATCTTGATAAATAATTCAGCAAGCAAAGATAGCACAATCACACAAAGCAACTGTGCAAACGATAATGCAGGTCAATATTTTTTCTCGAAGTTCAATAAACATGTGACTGTATATTCATATCAGCCAGAGCAATATACGAAATTTATAAAAGATTTAGATAATGACTGGACTGAAGAGGATACTTCCATACTCTTCAATCTATGTAGAGATTTTGATCTTAGATTTATCATCATACATGATAGATATAATCCCCCATCAGGAAGACAAAGGACTTTAGAACAATTAAAGCTTCGTTACTATTCAGTTTCTAGAAAGTTGGTTGAAGTCAATTTTGATATGAAACGTAGAGCTCTTGGAAATTCCCCAGATCCAGCTCTTCTAACAGCTCTTAAAGAAGAGAGGAGTCGTCATCCATATATTAGGTTTATGTATAATTTTGAAGCTGATAAAAATCGAAGACACTTCTTAAGCTCTAACTGGAAAGAAGTGGGGATTAAAAAAGAAGAAAGGATTTTACTGGAGGATATACAACTAAGAGCACAAAACTCTAATAACAGAAAAGCAACGCAGAATACACAAGCAATAGGCAACTTGTTAGATTTAGGAAATGTGGAAGATGAAGAGGAGTTTATATTAAATCAGATTAAAAGTATAGGTAGTTTTGGAATGAAAAAAAGTGGTGTTACAACAGCCGGGACATTGTGCTATCAACATACATCTGCTCTACCTAGAAAGCACTCTTCTGAGATTGAGGGATTTCTACGCCACTTCAAACTTGATACCTATCCATTACCTTATTTAGATTCAACTATTGCTGAACAATATGTTGCAGTAAGGTGTGACCTTGCAATCTTATTTTCTGTAAGGAAAAAGTTGCAGCGATTGAATTCACTAAAAAATGCATGGCAAGAGAAGTTGCGAAATGCAACTCTTCACTCTGATGAACAGGGAATATCTCAAATTGGTGATGTTGATGAAAAAGGAAGATTTACTAGCCAAACTACGCGGAATGCAACTTATTCTTCAGTTGGTATATCTCCCTCAACTACTACTCCGAGAAGTATCAGCTATAAAACTAAAACCAAAACTTCTAGAATTATTCAGGATGCAAACATGTTATCACCTGTTCCATCTTCTGCTACCCTATCTACAAGTGGACAAACATTTTCTCACTCAGTTGATCCACTACGTCGCGATACAGAATCAAGTGATAAACCAAAAAAGAGGTCAAAAGTTCATATTAGTAAACAGCATACTTCTTCAGAAACTATAAATGAACAAATAGGATCTACCCAAATAACTATTGGTCAGTCTACACAAACAGCGGCACTTACAGTGAATAACGATGGAGTAAGTCATTATTTGATAAGCTCAGAATCAAGTGATAACTTTAGAAACGTCTAGACCTTTGTCCTGAATATAAAAATTCAGATCTATTATATACTACACCTCTTATATACAAGCTATTAAAACACATAGTCACGGTCAACATTTACTCCATTAAATATCTCACTGCAAGACCACAACTTAACACAGCGATCAAAACCTACAGAGGCTATCTGCGTTCCATTAGGGGATATATCTATTCCAGATATTCTGTGGTCTTCAGAAACCAATATTTTAAAGCATGTATACTTTTTTCCAGATAAATTAGTCTCCTTGCCATTATAAAGGGAGTTATGAAGATCTTGAGTTGTCCAGAATTTTATATAGCCATCATATGCTACAGATATTAAGTAGCGGCCATATTTAGGCTCATAAAGTACTTCAGAAATGCGTTTTGTATGCCCAAATATACAATGTTGTAGAGGTATCTTAGTATTGCGTAAATCCCAGATTTTTATTGTATTGTCACTTGAAGCTGTTGCTAGTGTTACACCACATCTTGGGGAAAATTTTACAGACAGTATTTGACCTACGTGCTCAGTTAATGGCATTATTAAGTAACCTGATCTCAAATCCCATATATTTACTATACCTCCAAGATCACCAGTTGCAAGTAATGCACCATCAAGATGTATATCAAGTCTATTAATTCCACGACTATGTCCCTCTTGGATTACTACTTGCTTCCCTTTTTCAATGTCCCAAGAACGCCATGTTTCGTCATTACTTGCAGAAATAATATACTTAGATACTGGATGGAACTTTACACAATTAACTGTATCTTCATGATCTTCAAAACGCCTAGCAATTACCCCATTATTGTTCCAAAGATATATATGGGAATTAGCATCACAGGAAACAATGTAAGATAGATCAATGTCTGTGGATATCCAGTCGATATCATTTATCTTATTTTTATGACCTTCAAAGATTTCAACCAAATTTAGAAATTCTGAGTCCCAAATTTTTATATTACAACTCACACCAAATGTTGCAATTTTCTTATTTTCAGGAGAAAATTTGCATCCCATTAGAGGACGACTGTCTGCAACTTCACTATACTTCAATGTCATTTGCCTAGATATATGTAACAAATATTCACATATATGAGCTTCCATTTGCAAGATATCAACATTTTCTCTTAAAGTTCTGGCATTCTTAAGTCTTTTATATGATAAAGGAATAGAGTAGGCAGCAATAGTCTTACGAAAGGCAACTAGGTCTTCATCCCCTTCTGTAAAAAATCTTTCTATTTTTTGTTCAATATCTCTATTTGAGTTTTCCTGTGACTCTCTTGGATCTTCCTCAATAATAGTGGAAAGTCGTATACGGCGTTCATATGGTCCCTCACCAAAGTAGCATATTGGGTGTCCTAGTGTACGAAGGGTAGCCTTTACAACGTCGTCATTAGTAGGAACTGTGACACTTGGCCCCTCATGTAACATTATATATAATTCCCTAAGTATATTTAAATATAAAGTATATTACACTTATCTCCTTCAAACTAATTAAGCCTCATATAAGGAGATTGATGCCAAATTTTATGCAAGGTTTAAAGGTCTTTTTGACACGTTTCGCAACACTTATACCGCCATTTCCACTAAATTTCTTATTCTTCTATACAAATAGGTAGTGCATAAAGTAGAACAAGTGCCGGATATATTATCGAATTAAGTACAGCAAGTAGATGTAGTAGCTATAAGTTAAGAGGGATATAAAGGTATTAAAAACTAGAGTAACTGTCTTATTATCATTATTGACAATACAAGTTTAGTAATAAGTAGATATTAAAAAAAGTCTCATTCTTATTACCTTAACTAATGTACACGTATAAAAATAAACCACGAGGTAGTACTTTAGAATAGCAGATATTTTGAATTCTACCCCACATTTTTGGAGGGAAGTAGTCTATCAGTCGACAAGGAGGGGTTAACCGCACTTGGAAAAAAGGTGAACTGCAAAATAATACTAGATAAAGAAGGCGCAGAGTTCTCTTGAAATACTACATAAGTATTCATTGGTATTACATCCAGCTATTCAATGAACTCAAACTTAGTCAATACTGAAATATTGAGCAAAGAAACCGGGTTGGACTCCTTAGGAAATACTAGCTGTATATACCCTAAAGATTTAACAACTCAAGAACCTGTTTCAACAGCACTAGATGATATTAATTTATGTGCTGAGATATCACCTGCACTTTCAGATGTAGAACCTCCTAAAATTAAGTCTCCTAAGAACTCAAGTCCATCTGGAAATTTTATAAATTTTGGACTTAGTGGTAATCAAACAAATCAGAGAGATACAACTATACCTATCGGTCAAAGTCATCTTTCTGAGGTATTAAATCTTGAATATTTGGCATCTTATCACAAACCAATAGAATTCAACTATGAGAATAACAATGTAGAAATTCTTGTGACTGGTGCTACTGGATTTATTGCATCCCATATAGTAGAGAGATTGTTATTACGAGGATATAAGGTACGTGGTACAATAAGATCTTTAGAAAGTAGTACTTATAATTATCTTGAGGCACTACCTTATGCAAAACAAAACCTAAGATTAGTTGAAGCTAATCTCCTTAACTCCTCAATATGGAATGAGGTTATCAAAGATTGCCAAGTTGTAATTCACTGTGCATCCCCCTATTCAATGGATTTTAATGATCCTTATGTTGATATCATAAATCCAGCAGTTGAAGGAACAAAAAATGTGATTGATGCATGTTGTTTATGTAATGATGTTAAGACTGTGGTTCTAACTTCTTCAATAGCTGCAATTGTAGGTGATTATGAAAATGGCAAAGTCTACTCAGAAGCTGACTGGAATGAGGTCAGTAATCCCCTTATTGAACCATATCTATATAGTAAGACTGCTGCAGAGCGCCTAGCACATCGTACAATTGATGAACAACGTCCTGATTTAAATTTGATAGTTGTTAATGTAGGGATGACTATTGGACCATCTTTTCGCACTGATATTAATCAGTCTGTACAATGGATATATGACATGATATCAGGAGGTATTCCTACTTTAGTCGACTTTCAGACAGGGTGGATTGATGTTAGAGATGTTGCTGAGATACACATCCGCTTATTTGAAACAAAAGAAAGTCATGGTAGATATATTTGTGTTCAGGGTATGCATACATTACAGGATATTGCTCGAATTATTAAAGTCACAAAACCTCACCTAAAAACTCCGAGTATTGTAATTCCAACATTTCTTGCGAAATTATTTATCTCATTGTTTACATCAAAGAGTGCAGCCTGCTTCTTAAAAAAGACCATGGGGAAACATATATTGATTAGTAATGCGAAACTTGTTTCTCACTTGTCAGACTACAAGTTCATACCTATAGAAGAATCTCTAACAGATACTTGTACCGATCTTCAAAACAAATTCAAAATACAATCATCTCTCTTCAGTTTCCTAAGATCCTGAAATTTTTATAGTATTACTAAAAGTGAAATTCAGCTGTCTTTAGTAACAGTAGTTGCCTATGAGTTAATAGTCTATATTCAAAGTACACTCTAGGAAAAATCTTGAATTAAGCAGAATTATCTAACTACTTTAAAAATAACTTTGAAAATCTACATGCCCCTACCTTCTAAGCTAACCTTCATTGCATGTTTTGCAACTTTTTTCCCTTTATTTCTGTGTATCTGCAAATTTGCTATAGTACTATCTACAACTTTGTCTTCTATAGAATTATTTGAGCTATCATTCTGAGGTACTATTTTAAAATTGTAACCAAATGTTTGTGGGATTCTTGCAGTTCTAGGATTTTCAAATAATTTACTTGTACCCTTACTTTCACTATTATGAGAATGGCCTACAGCAGATATAGATTTGTTCATGCTAGCTGAGACTGTGGGCGGAACTGGTGTATCTACAGGTGAATTATTTTTCACTAAGGTTTTAAGCCACCGTTGTACCAATGAACGAATAATCTGTCTATTTTCTTGTGTTTCACTAGGATTTTGCCATAATTCACATAATCTATGGCCTATTGTTGTTCCAATAAGATCATCCTCTTTAATGGGAAGGTTGTTAAGCAAATTTAAAATTTTGCTCCTAAGTGCTAAATTCGGCAATGTTCCATCTGGGAGTGTAGATAACCATCTATCAAGTACGTCAAATATTCCTTCATTAATAAACCATCGGGACCACTTTGGCATTGCTATTTGTTTGCAAACGTCATCAATCATCCTTAGTTTATGAGCAGCTACCCTCCCTTTAGCATAAGCCTCCTCGTCTTTAATAGCAGCAGTATTCATACTCTCAAGGAAATTCCTAATTCTTTCTCTAGCATCTGATTCAGAGATATGATTGTATTTATGTGAATTACGTTTGGTTGTAGGATTAAATTTGGATTTATTAGCTATACTACTATTATCATCTTCTTCATCTGATGACCTTATCCCTCCTTCAACATGAATAATATCATCTTCATCTAATTCATAATCAGAGCTTCCATCCTCAACAATAAAATCCTTCAATACATCACTTTCTAATTGAGGGATAGCATTTCTCTTTCTCATGTTACTTTGCATATCATTTTCTTCACCTAGATTATTTAGTACTACTAAATTATCACTTTCCAAAAAGATATCAGGATTCTTACTAGAGAGCTTTGTATATAAGTCAGATTCTTTGAGAGATTCTCCACTGCCTTTTACTGATGCATTACTGCCTCGAATCTCATCTTCATTAATCAGTAATTGGTTACCGAGATCATCTTCCACAACTTTATCCTCTTCTAAAGCATCATTAGATAGCATCTTGCGGAATATAACAAACAAGTTGCCAGAATTCCAAATTTGATGCTAACTTAAACTAGGTGGTTAGCTGTACCCAACCAAAAAAAAAGTTTAAAGCGCTAGACATGCAATTATGTAATTTTACTATTTTAGTTAAAAGACTATCTTTTAACTTTATACAAATAATAATAATATGAACTACCTGATTAACTATAAAGTAAAAAACAAGAATAAATAAACTAAAGATAGATTTCTTTGTGTTGGTTTGGTTTCATCATTCGCTGCTTAGGCTATATATAAAGCGGTAAACTTATGGGAGGTACTTGCTGTTGTACTTTAAGCGGTTTGGATAGAAGAGGGGTACCTAGGAGAGTCGTGTTTTATGCTGATCTTTCCTATTAATAATATATAGATCTTTCAGTATAACTACTGTTTTATAGCACTGAGCAGTTAATTATATAGTTATTTGATATATGTCGAGTGTCAGGTGTGGTACCACAAAGATTAGTGTTGATGAAATTGAGTATGTATGGACTATTGAAGATTTTCCACTACTCAGGACACTGGCATCAAGTCGTGCTCTTCCAAATTACGATCGCATCTTAAGTCCTAAATTTGGTGACCCATATAATGGATATTGGTATCTGGCCTTATTTCCAGCTGGTGTTAATTGCGATGGTACACTAATCTCAGTGTATTTATTTTCTTCATCAGATATTGTGCAAGTTGCCTTATTTGAGATTTCAATTTTGGACAGTGATTTGTCGCCTGTACAGGGATCGGAAGTAACTTTGTCCCATCCTAGGTTATTTAGTGAGAGTGATCCTAGTTGGGGATGGGAAGATTACATCCAGATAAAAACACTTAAGAAGGATCAAACTAGTTGTACCTTTGATATGGAACCTTCAACAACCTCTTCATCAACACAAAGTTTGCCCTCACCATTTGACTATAGCACCCATAGAATAAGGTCAAGTAATGAGTTACTATTTTTGACAGAAGAAGACTCAGGAGCTTTGGCTCTAGAATCTCACAACGTATGCGAATGTGTCGAATATGAAGAGACAGAAATATTTTCCAACTGGGAAAATACTACTCTTCGCCATTGCATATTTGATGGGAATTTGAGGTTAAAAGTAACTGTAAAGGTACATCATGGACTAAAGAACTCCAATGGAAGTATAATTTTGCCTAACGAAATAACTAGAAGTGCATCGGAGGATTTTATGAGGTTAGCTAAGGATATTGCAACATTTTCTTCAAGTTGCTATGATATACCAACAGAAATTATATCGTTGCGAAGTGGTCGACAAGTATTTAATGTTCCAAAATTCACTTTAGCAGCACGTTCAAGATACTTTCGTGCACTATTTAGTACTAGCTTCCAAGAAACTAAAAAAATTATTTTCAATATACCTGTAACAGATGCATCATCATATGTGCTTGAAAATGCAATCGAATATATTACGACTGGGGACTGTAAATTGCTACACTGTGATTTATCATCAGAATGGCGTTTGGTACTAAATTTATTTCTCTTTGCTGGGAAATATGAAGTGGATTCTTTATATGATGCATGTATTTTACCACTAATTGCATCAATTAATGCTGACTCAATTTGGGACATTTTAATTGCTGGTCAGCAACAAAACTCTAGTACATTGTTAAATGCAGTACATGACTTTCTAAAGTCAAAAGTAGATATTTCGGCACTAGCTATTTCCTTTATGAGATATTCATTTGATTCAACCCACAAGGAACACGAGATTATCTTATCTGAACCTAATGTTCTTGAGACTAGAGCAGTGAATGCATCTATCAATGAATTTTCTGATAGCACAGCGAAAAGTAGTTTGGTTGGAAAAAGAGGACAGAGTAACTTGGTATTTGATAATCAAAATAAGAACCTAATTTCTTGCAATGGAACTAGAAGGAGTGGCTTAAATTATTTCCTAAATAAGAGTAAACAGTTTAGTAAATGCAACTACTCATACTCTTGTGATTTACAAAATACTTCTAAAACGGAAAATCCCCAGATTTATTTTTTCGGTAGGACTCGGGGTGATGGAGAAACACAATCTAACCTAGGACAGTAGATATAAATATAACTTTTAAGCTACAAAGCAAGGCTTTCTTCTATAATTTCTACAAATGATTTAATAATATCATCTGTTTCATCGATATATGACCACTTGATGTCAATTTCTGTAACAAGAATATTATTAATATTCTGTGTAGATGAACTATTAGATTTCCCTTCCAATATATTGGAGAATAGATCCACATTTAAACCGGAATCTGGGATCTTAGCAATGACTCTCATGCTCTTGTACATGATCTCAAGAGTTGCAGTTTCTTTTAGCTCAATAAAGATCAAATTATGATAGCAACAGCTATTACCACAAAACGATTCAGTTACACTTTCTCTTATTTTAATCAAACTATACTCAATGTCTTCATTTAATTTACTTGATATAATATCTTTGAAACATGAGCAACACTTTTTATGAGTTCTTAGCGAAATTTCTTTCATCCCATTTAGCGCACATAAAAGTGCTGATAAGGGAAGATCTTGAATTTTTATTGAATATGATAAAATATAGAGAGGTAGATTGTAATGATTTTTACTTGCTTTAGAATCCCAAAATTTTGGGGAGATTTTTTTATTTTTGCAAGGAAAAGTGAACCGTCTTGTTTTATAATCAGTACTGGGGCAGCAAATGAATTCGACTTCACTTGTTTTGTTTCTAATTATATTCAAAACCTCATTCTCTGTGCTGATTAGTATAATATTTCTATCAAGATTTGTTAATAAATTTATAATGCAGTTTATTGGTGAAGAATCCAATTGACAAAAATTCAAATAGTAATGCAATAATAGTACAATTAGTACCTCATATTTGTTTGTGCAGAACCAATCGTTTGATGGATCCTCATAAGAATTGAGGAAAAGCTTGTTATGTGCAAGTTCTATTCTTTGAGAATACAAATGACATATTTCATTAATCTGACTCTTTAAACTAGTATGAGACAATAGGTTATCTAGTTTATGTAATATCCATGAGTTGAGGACTGTTGAGGAAAGCAAACATTTCGAAATATTCAAATTATCAATTGGGATGCTTACGGTTGACCCATTGTGAGGACAGAAAGTTGGTATTTGAAACTGCTCTTGTACAAAACTAGCCATACTAAGCATACCTTGTCTTTCACCATGTAAAAATACAATATTATCTGGTTCAATATGTTGTATTAAAGATTGGATCCCAATAGAATCAGCATGTGAAGAGAAGCTCAAATATTTAACATCACATCTGATATCAATTGAGCTTGACGGATCTTTTGGATCCAATATAATGCGTTTTGCACCTGCAATAATTCGTGCTCCTAAAGTTCCTGCAACACAGAAACCAGGAATAATTGTTAGATTATTAGGATCAGGTGCCCAGCACTTGAAAGCTTGTAAAGATAATCCAGCATGAAGCATACCTGGAGTAGCAAATAGTACTGCTGGACCAGTATTTGTAAGTACAGACCTATCATAAGGTAAAACGTGAGGGAAAGAGAATAAATCATCTGATAAAGCTGTATTCGTCCAATTAGTATAAAGTTGGTAGTATAAACTTGACTTCTCCGTCATAGCACCACCAAAATATATAGGATATCGTAATTGCATTCTCCTCCAAAAAAATTCAAGTAGAATACAAAGCTCTTGTGCCCTACCAACAGCAAAGACTGGTATAAGCACCTTCCCACCTTTTTCTAGGCATTGAAGTACCATTTCACAAAAAATCCGTTCTGTTGAGCGTCTTGAAGGCCTTATGTATGTAGCATAGGTGCTTTCAGACAATAGCACATCGGGGAAAAGCTTCTTTATAGAAGCAGGCCCCAAGTGCCTATCTCTGACCATATTGTAATCACCTGTATATACAATACTTTCATTGCCAACTTCAACATGAAACATAGAAGCCCCTAGAACATGACCAGCATAATAAGGTGTAATATTTATTCCATTAACAGATATAGTTTGGTGTAGTTGAATGGCTGTCACTTTTTCCATGCACTTCCAAACATCACCTACACTAAAGTGCTGTGGATCTACTGGCTTTAAGATATCAGTTGATTCTGTATTTATATCTGAACCAAATTTACTCAATATATTCTTTTGTTCCATAACTTTGCAGCAGTCTGCAAGTAGGATAGGTGAAACAGCTTTTGTTGGATAAGTCATTATTATTGGGCCGGAATAACCAATTTTTTCAGTAAAGTATGGCAAAGCACCACAGTGATCAAGATGATAGTGGGATATTACTACTACATCAACCAAACTATTTATTACTACGGGGTCCAGAGAAGAACTAATTAGAGTAAAGTCAGGATACCTTCGATCATCCTTATATCCCATGTGCATTCCACAGTCCAGCATCACTACCTTTTCATAAATTCTAACCAATATACATGATCTGCCAACATCCTGACCTGCTCCAAGAGGAGTGACAGTTATAGGCATTAAGTTTTATTTTAAGGGTTAGGCTAGTAAAGATGCGCAAAAAGTGCAGTACAGACTTCTGCTGAAAAGGTTGAACAGTTTAATACCGCCAATGTCTTTGGTAAATTGTCATATTTTGCCGAAATAACTGTCCCTTTTTCTGAATTGATTAAAATGTGGCTCAGTACTAATTATCCTGAATATAAAATCTGGTATGATTAATTGGATATAGAAATATTAGGTATGAGAGGGTATTATGCAAGTAGTCATGCAAAGAATGCGAATAAAATAAGGGTCTCAAGAAAAAGATCTGTGGAAGGGTGTCACAGTAATCAATTATATGAAAATAGACAGGAACAACAAAGTTTGAGTGTAGATGAACATATTAGTCGAGACAAGCACATTGTATTATGCATTGCAGAAAAACACTCAGTTGCAAAGGAGATAGCATGGTGTTTATGTCCACAAAACCAAAATCCTAATTACTTAAATAGTAAAAGCAAAACTAATCCTGTACTTTCATTTCCTTATTATTTTGAAGGATCAAAATGTAATATGATTGTCACCTCAGTTCGTGGTCATATAAAACAGCTTAAATTCGATCCTCGTTTTTCAAGCTGGGAAACTGTGGATCCAATAGTATTACTTAACCTTTCTACCCCTTTAATTAAAGTAGTAAGCGAAGATTGCAATGATATTGCACAAAATTTAAAGCATTACTCTAAGTTAGCATCTACGCTAATTTTGTGGCTAGATTGTGATAGAGAAGGTGAAAATATAGCTTTTGAAGTTATCAGCGTCTGTTTGGATGCTAATCCCAAACTTAAGATATTAAGGGCTCGATTTTCAGCTTTAACTAAGTCAGATATTGAGGGTGCAATGAATAACTTAGTTGCCCCAAATCGCGCAATGAGCGATGCAGTAGAAGCACGACAGGAAATAGATCTCAGAATAGGTTCTTCATTTACAAGATTCCTAACTTTAAGGTATCAAAAGTTATTTCCCATACCTGAAAGTACACTTAGTTATGGACCATGTCAATTCCCTACACTGGGTTTTGTGGTAGACAGATACCGTAAAATAGTTAGTTTTAAGTCGGAACCATTTTGGCAAATTTCTGTTACGCTTTCTTTTCACTCAGAAGATGGAAGCCTAAAAGATAAGCTAATTAAATTTGATTGGATAAGAGATCGAATTTTTGATCATTTAGCAGCATTAGTTATATATGAATTTTGTCTCGAGGATCCTATAGCAACCGTAGTATCTGTACACGGAAAACAAGTTAGGAATTACAAACCTCTACCGATGAATACAGTAGAAATGACAAAAATTGCATCTATAAAGCTAAATATTCCACCTATAACTACAATGAATATAGCTGAAAATCTTTATCAGAAGGGATATATTTCTTATCCCAGGACAGAAACCAACTCCTTCCCTGAAAGTATGGATCTCAAGGTGATAATTAGAGAACAAATTAATCACCAAACATGGGGTAGATATGCCAGTTTGCTTATTTCAAATGACAAGTACTGTAATCCGAGATGTGGCAATTCCAGTGATGAGTCACACCCACCTATACATCCTGTAAAATGTTTGGATCAAAATGAAGCAACAAGTGCAGAGGAGTGGAAACTTTATGAACTTATCACGCGTCACTTTTTGGCTGTATGTTCTGATGATGCTATCGGACAAGAATCTGTTGTAATACTTGATATTGCTGGTGAACAGTTCAAAGCTAAAGGTTTGGTAAGTCTTTACTTATAGTATTATGACTCACTCACTAAACTTTTTTCAGGTTGTTTTAGAAGAGAATTGGCTAGATATTTATAAACCTTATGAAAGGTGGTGTGGAAATGTACTTCCAGAATTTAACCAAGGTGATAAACTCACTCCATATAGTATTTTTTTAAGTCAATCTAAAACTGAGCCACCACATCTTATAACTGAAGCAGAGCTAATTGACTTGATGGATAAAAATGGAATAGGCACGGATGCAACTATGCACGAACACATTGAAAAGATACAAACTAGACAATATGTCATAAAGAATCCTCGATCCCAATTGATACCCACCTCTCTAGGATACGCCCTGGCATTGGGATTTGAAGAAATATCTAAGGAAGCTAACAAGATAGAACAGCGAGATGGTCTATTATTAGCTTCGGATAGTAGTAGAAATTCAATATGTAAATTTGATAAAAATTTAATAAGGCCGAATCTTAGATCTGCAATGGAATTTTCGATGAAAGAAATATCTGGTGGAATTTTAAACAGAAGTACTGTTGTTGCAGAGATTCTTGATTCTATGAAATATATTTATCAAACAATGGTACATTCGATAAGATTTTTAGACAACTCATTTAAGCTTTATTTTCCTCGTTGGGACTCTGATCTAGTCTTTAAAAATGGAACTATCCGTATTAAGAGTTTTTCAATTTGTGGTGGTTGTGATTTATATATGGACTTAATTGAAGTATTGAAAAATAATGTGTCTTTACCTGCTTTGCCAATAAATAATGAGAGTATTAAGGCAGATACAATCTCTCTAAGCCGTAGTTTCCTAATGCTTGTATGCAACCAAAAAAACTCAAGTTTATGCAGTTCACCTCTCCAATTACCAAATAATAAAGGACTTCAACCAATTGATTTTAGATGTCCTTATTGTAAATATCAAGTTATTAAGTTAGAAAATATTCTAACAAAAAAGAAACACTTTATTTGTCCATTCTGCTTTAACAATCCTCCACGGGAATATTCATGTGTAGAATTAAGATGTTTTATGTGTTCGCATCCCACATGTTCCTTGAATAAAAGCTGGTAGCTTGTTTTCTTACTTATTAAATATGAATTATTTAATATAATAAAGAGGTAGGATTTTTGTACTTGTATTGGATATTGACACAAAATATTTCAGTAAATAAGGATGTATTACATTTCAATACCTCACTATTACTATAATCCCCATATTGCATTAGTTAATGTGATTGATTCAAATATTATATAATATGGTGTAACATGAACCAGATATTCAATATCCTTATAAAAAAAACATTAAATCTATTAAATCAACAAATACTAGATTGGAAACTCAAGAAGAATTAGAGATATATTTCATGCAAAATACTTTTAGACTATATATAGACAAATGTCCTCTGTAAACAAGTCGAAATATTATATTCAATATGGAAATTAGGTGCAAAGTGAAGACATAGTTAACTTTTAGTAGATAAATATTATAACAATGTATCTGGATTTTCCTTCAAGCACAAAATTTACCAAAAAGATTATAGAGTCGCCATATCTGAGATCAAAAATAAGTGATGACTTAAAGTTTGATTTGAACTGTCATAAATAATATATGTTGTAAATATAGTACTACCAATTATATTTCTAATACAACCTATATAACATTAAGCTCCTTAGACCAGTGATTGAATTATGGAACTTCTAAATATAGCCTTATGTTTACAATATTAATTGTGGCATCAGGCAAAAGCTAGTATAATGAACTTGTATATATTTAGGAAATGTATAGCATATTCACTTGGAATAGAAGTTAAGATAGTCGCCAAGTAACTTAGCTCATACAACAATCACTTCTGAAATTACATATACTGATTAGAATTTAAGAAAGTAAAAGAAATAATCAGCACATTGAATATTAAAAACTATAATGTTTGTATTGTAATGTAATCCACAGTTTGAGATTAATTCAATTCCCAATAGAATATAAATAATAAAGATAGTACTTCAGAATTAACAATATCTGGATATTTCATTAGGTCTTGTGATATTTATGTTTCATAAGTAACAGCTATTTATAGTGTAACAAAAGATCATCACTATCTCCTTATACTCAGTCGAATCTGCAACTATCTTTATTATTATTTATAGAAATCTAAAGTCGATATTCCCATTATAAGCACTGAATGTTTCAGAGAAGATAGGAAGAAATGTCGGAAATTTCAGAATCACTAGAACAAGACATATCTAATACCCTCAAAGATATACCAGACAGAATAGTCTTTTTCAGTTACCGCCCTAAGGCTAACCTAGTAACTCCAGGGTTTATTGATTACTAAGCAAGAAAATTAACGAGACTAAAGTAAATATAGATAACTTAGAAAACAGTAAAGTGGATACGATGGAGTCAAAAGGGAGTTTTTTAAAGAAGAAGGTGGGCAATTCAGATGTACACGACGATGTCGAGGAGGGGAAAACGATATTTCTTAGAAATATCCCCTTTGGAACCTCCGAATCTGATCTTAAACAGTTTTTTGAAGAACGTTTTGGTAAGGTGATTTACGCCCGTATTGTTTTGTCTAGAAGCACTCACTTACCGAAAGGGGTTGCCTTTGTTAAGTTCAGGGATTTGGAAGCGGTGAAACATGTACTAGATGCTAATGATGAGGCAAATCAATACATAGTGAAAACAAAGAACATGAATATGACAAATAAAAGTTCATGTACATACTTAGAATCTCTTGCACTGCCTCCTAATGTAGGAATACAAATAAATGGGAGAAGAATTTATGCTCAAATAGCAGTAAAGCCAAGTGAGCTAGCAGATATTTCAAGTAAAAAAGACACATGCATGAACGAAGGCATTATTAAATCGAATAATAACGGTCATCTTGCCAAATTCGGGGTCATTCTACGTGGAACAAATGAAGCGGTAGGCTTAAGTGAAAATGATTTAAGGAGGCGTGAGGATGCTTGGCTTGAACGTAAAGTAAAACTGAAAAATCCAAACTTTATAGTAAATCCATTTAGGCTCTGTATAAGGAATTTACCTAAGACGGTCAGTGCTGTAGAACTGCGAAAGATTGTTATTGACTGCATAACTTCACTAGATAAAAAGTATCTTTTAACATTAATAGAAAATTGCAAACTTGAAATTGAAAAAATTGGGTCTGCAGGTCAAAAGTATATGATAGATCACTCTAAATATAAGTACTATTTTGAAAGATTTCTGTTAAAGTCAGCAAAAAAATTTTCAAAAAACGAATTTTTAAAGATTTTGAATAAAATAGTTTCTTACATCAGAATAGTAAGAGAAAATAGTTCTTCGGGAAGTAAATCAAAGGGATATGCATTTATAAATGTCCTTTCACATGAAGTTTGCAAATTAATATTAAATACACTGAATAATAACCCCAAAATATTTGGTTCGGAGAGACGTCCTATTGTAGAATTTGCTGTCGAAGATCAAAGAGCTATTTATATTCAAAAGAAGAAGAGAGCACAAAAGGATAAGGTGAAAAGTACACTGAATAAAGAGTATAAATTAAGAGTCCCAAAGTTGAGTCGTGGGCAAAGACAACGTGCTAAAAGGAGACTGGAGAGGGAACAAGCTACAAGCCAGGTTTAGAGCAAAGATTATGCTAACAAAAATATAAAATTTGGTATATCAAAGTTATCTAAAAAATTTATTAATAGAGTATTTTAAGAAAGAAATAGACTAAGTATGGAACTTGAAGCCATGTATCTCACATGCAAACTGACGCCACAACTGCATTGCATCAAGACATGACGCATCTGTTAGTTTTGAAACTTTAAGGAAACTAACTTTTTTACACTTCATTTTGTTCATATTTTCCTCTATCATATTTCTTGAGGAAATTTATGGTTCATCCTTATTGAATACAACCCAGATTTACTCCCTCTTATTTGAGGCTGTGCTGGAGAAACATAAACTCACTTTATAACTTGCATTATTAAAATATCTAATAATGAATTGCGAACCTAATAATTCATACAATCCAGAATCTCAGATGTCAGTGAATGAAAAAGAGCTAACTATTAATGAACAGGCAAATAATGTAAATTTTCGGAATTTACTTACTAGTCCAAAACAAACAAGGTTATTGTTAGGTAATATGAGAGATATACTCGACCCATATTCAAGTGAACAAAATTCAACATTAATTTGCCATTTCTGTAATTGTACTACTATGGGTGAGAGCTATATATTACTGTCTTGTAGACATCGCCTTCATTATTCATGTGTCCTAAATAATATGTTTAATTTCTCACCTAACGGTGAATTTATGTTCTGTCCTATATGCAATTTTCACTCTGCAATACTTGATAATACGGGAGAACCGATTGTGAAGCATCTAGCTAGAATTCCTATGAAAGAAAGTTTTGGCTGCCAACCAACAAAGTCATGTATAGTATGCAAAATTAGGCCACCTTCTACATTTTGCATAGATTGCTGTGACAGTTTTTGTAAAGGATGTTTAAGAGATTTTCATACTAGTACTATTAGTTTACGAAGTCATACCATTCGTCAAGTAGGTAATGAAGTAGACAACGTTAAGTTAGTACCAATACCTAACGGAGAGATGTTTGCAAAGGAGAAAAAGATTTTAAATAGGCTTAATGGACCTGGAATTGAAGATGATACTAAACGAGTTTTATTCACAAGAGATCAAAAGACTAAGTCATTAGCAATTGAAAACTGCCCTGTTCATAACTTAGTACCTGCTGAATATTTCTGTTTAACATGTGAGAATACTTGTTTCTGCGAGACTTGTGCTCTTGGGATGCATCGAGATCACAAAGTATTAATGTCAATAGATGCTGTAGAATACATTAGAGATGTATTAAGAGTATTTCAACATGTCATATTAACTAGGACAGGCGAACTGGATTCTGTAAGTAGATCAACATCCGAATGGACTACACAGCAACTTCATCTTATAGATGAAGTAAAACCTGTACTTATTAGTAATACTACGAAAGCTTGTAATATATTGCAAGCAAAAGTTGATGATTTTCGAACTTCGATACTGAAAGAGTGGTTTGAAAATGAAGATATTGTTGCAAAGGAAATTGACCAAGCAAAGATCATATATGAAGATATAAAACAGCTAATTTCACTTATATATAATGCTATTGAAGGGAATGTGGAATTAGTAATGATGAATTTTTTTAATGAAAGGTATAATGATATAAATAAGTGGCTAGAAAAACCTACAAAAGGGAAAAGTATGGTTCATTTTACAGATCCGATATCATGCCTTGAGAGGGTTAATAATGCAACAAATAAAATGAATGATTTGGCAGCCGAATTAAATACTCAACAAACTGCTTTGAATAATTTGAAATGTATTTTTCAACCTAGGAAATTTCAATGCAATCTTGAAAACGATATCATTGCATTTGACGATGATGGTATCGATATACCAATAATGTCAATCAAGAAGATAAATTATAACTCAAGAATAACTGAAGTTCATTCAAAACTTGGAAAGTCTACATTGCAAATTAGAAGGGAAATATTTAATGATGAACATTTACTTAGGAAGATAAAGAAAGAATACCAAATTTGCAAAGCTGTTTGTTGTGAGATACTAACAGATAGTTTAAATACTAAAAGTACTGAACACTTAAATTATGAAAATTTAGAAGGAGATCTTTACTGTATTAGGAACAATGAGGGAAGTTCCAATATTCATAAAAGTTCAGAAGGAGATCTTTACTGTATTAGGAATGAGGGAAGTTCCAATATTCATAAAAGTTCAGAAGGAGATCTTTACTGTATTAGGAATGAGGGAAGTTCCAATATTCATAAAAGTTCAGAAGGAGATCTTTACTGTATTAGGAATAATAAGGGAAGTTCCAATATTCATAAAAATTCAGAAGGAGATCTTTACTGTATTAGGAATAATAAGGGAAGTTCCAATATTCATAAAAATTCAGAAGGAGATCTTTACTGTATTAGGAATAATAAGGGAAGTTCCAATATTCATAAAAATTCAGAAGGAGATCTTTACTGTATTAGGAATAATAAGGGAAGTTCCAATATTCATAAAAATTCAGAAGGAGATCTTTACTGTATTAGGAATAATAAGGGAAGTTCCAATATTCATAAAAATTCAGAAGGAGATCTTTACTGTATTAGGAATAATAAGGGAAGTTCCAATATTCATAAAAATTCAGAAGGAGATCTTTACTGTATTAGGAATAATAAGGGAAGTTCCAATATTCATAAAAATTCAGAAGGAGATCTTTACTGTATTAGGAATAATAAGGGAAGTTCCAATATTCATAAAAATTCAGAAGGAGATCTTTACTGTATTAGGAATAATAAGGGAAGTTCCAATATTCATAAAAATTCAGAAGGAGATCTTTACTGTATTAGGAATAATAAGGGAAGTTCCAATATTCATAAAAATTCAGAAGGAGATCTTTACTGTATTAGGAACAATGAGGGAAGTTCCAATATTCATAAAAATTCAGAAGGAGATCTTTACTGTATTAGGAACAATGAGGGAAGTTCCAATATTCATAATGAACAGCCGCAACTTACTCAAAATGATGCTAATCAGATGAGCCAAATGGTAACAGAACATTCGCAGATGGCTAACTTGGAATTTAGTGATGCAAGTAATCGATCCCATAATATTTTAACATCTAAGGGTAATGAACATGAATATTCAAATTCAGATTGGGATTCTCAATTTAATTCCAACTCCTCCAGTTTAAATTCGAACTTTGACAGCTTATCTGATTATAGTAGTTCTTTAGGTGTGATACAAGAGATTTGCTCTGAATCTACCAAGTTGTGTTCAATGATTTTACCGAGATGTGATCTAATTTATATTAGAGATGAAAATCCCTGTATAACAAAGGGTAGATTAAATTGAATTGGAGGCAAATTTAATATAAACTTTTAATACTAAAGTATTAATTACTTTATTAAGAATAAGAATATCAATATTTATTTTTGGGGAATTTATTATTGGGAATTCAAGCTACTTTAGTTTTTTCTCTTTACCCCCTTAAAATTAGTAATTCATTTCTGTACTTGTACCTACTTCTATAAAAGTTTAAAAAAGACCTTACATATATATTAGTTTAAAATAGCAAGAGAAGTTCTCTATAGAGTTCAATAATGATGTAAAGTAATACATGCAAATATTTATTGTTAAGGGCATTTACGGGTAGTTGGTAACTGAAAGTAGTACATTGTACTTACCTATACATCTCATTTCCTACGTTTAAAGTATACATTTAAGAGGTTTTAATTTCTAATATTTACATTCCCATATATAATATCAAGATTTAAATAGTAAAATTAGTCAAATTCTAAACTAATATATTACTAGATAAAATTCATATTTTCCTTCAAAAATACAATGACTTAGTTAAGAGCTAGTTCAAAAACACTATTCACTACTCATAAGTATTTAAATAAATAAGAAGTGAGATAGTAATATTTGTAAAGAATCTACTGTTCACTTTTTTAAAGTAAATAGTGAGATTAACTCATTAGAGGAATTCAATAAAGATGACTCATTTTACGTAGAATCTACATTTTGATTTACGAATCAGGGGACAACTTGACTTCCATTAACTGGGAGTATTGTATATGAGTTGTATTGAGAAGGTGAACCAACTTCCCTTGAACGAACCTCATATTCTTTCACATCATGGCCAGTTCTTACTTTGATTGAGTTGTGAGGTTTTGCTACAATACCATTAGTTCCATATGTATATGTAACAGTGGATGTTCTAATATTACTGGTAGTAGTAGCAGTTGTAGTAGTAGTGACTGGTGGGCTTCCATAAACTGGCTTCATAGAAAATAATTTCATCCCTTCACCATATATAGGATAAAGTGAATAGGGTATTCCTGATTTATCTCCATCACTTGAGTTCTCTATTCGCTGCTGAATTGTTGTCTCAGTCAGAACAGTAGTACTAACCGTTGTAGGTGTAATGGTAGTTGTAGTAGTAAGTCTTTTAGAACCAAGTTTTCCAGAAAGGAGTGGAACTCCAGAGGTGCTGTTAGAACCTATAGGATACAAAATTGGTTGCTGTCTTGTTCCTTTAGATAAATTCACTGAATCTGAAGAGGTAATAGCTGTAGTTGTTGTTATCTGACCTCTTCCAGGTCCCATCTTCATTGGTACTCTTAGTATACCTTCTCCAGTTTGATGAAGAAGTGATTGTAATTTTGAGGAGTCACTCCTCACAAAATCATTAGATATTTCTGATATACTGTCAGTCGTTGTAGTTGTACTCTCAGTTGTGGTTGTAGTAATAGCAGTTGTTGTAGTTGTTGATGGTGGTAGAATCTTGAAGTAGCCTGGTTTATGTGGTAAAAATGAAGTACCATCACCTCTTATAGGATAGAAAAGTGAATTGGATTTTACCAAATCATTTTTATAAGCATTAGGTAGTTCTGTTGTAGTTGTAGTCTCAGTTGTAGCAGTAGTAACAGTTGTTGTAGTTGTTGGTGGAATATTGTAGTAACCTGGTTTATATGGGAAGAATGAAGTACTATCACCTCTTATAGGATAGAAAAATGAATTGGATTTTGCCAAATCATTTCTATAATTACCAGGTTGTGTTGTAGTAGTAGTTGTACATTCAGTTGTTGTAGTAGTAGTAGTACTTTCAGTTGTAGTAGTAGTAGTAGTACTTTCAGTTGTTGTAGTAGTAGTAGTACTTTCAGTTGTAGTAGTAGTAGTAGTACTTTCAGTTGTTGTAGTAGTAGTAGTACTTTCAGTTGTTGTAGTAGTAGTAGTACTTTCAGTTGTTGTAGTAGTAGTAGTACTTTCAGTTGTTGTAGTAGTAGTAGTACTTTCAGTTGTTGTAGTAGTAGTAGTACTTTCAGTTGTTGTAGTAGTAGTAGTACTTTCAGTTGTTGTAGTAGTAGTAGTACTTTCAGTTGTAGTAGTAGTAGTAGTACTTTCAGTTGTTGTAGTAGTAGTAGTACTTTCAGTTGTAGTAGTAGTAGTAGTACTTTCAGTTGTTGTAGTAGTAGTAGTACTTTCAGTTGTTGTAGTAGTAGTAGTACTTTCAGTTGTTGTAGTAGTAGTAGTACTTTCAGTTGTTGTAGTAGTAGTTGTACTTTCAGTTGTTGTAGTAGTAGTTGTACTTTCAGTTGTTGTAGTAGTAGTTGTACTTTCAGTTGTTGTAGTAGTAGTTGTACTTTCAGTTGTTGTAGTAGTAGTTGTACTTTCAGTTGTTGTAGTAGTAGTTGTACTTTCAGTTGTTGTAGTAGTAGTTGTACTTTCAGTTGTTGTAGTAGTAGTTGTACTTTCAGTTGTTGTAGTAGTAGTTGTACTTTCAGTTGTTGTAGTAGTAGTTGTACTTTCAGTTGTTGTAGTAGTAGTTGTACTTTCAGTTGTTGTAGTAGTAGTTGTACTTTCAGTTGTAGTAGTAGTAGTAGTACTTTCAGTTGTAGTAGTAGTAGTAGTACTTTCAGTTGTAGTAGTAGTAGTAGTACCTTCAGTTGTTGTAGTAGTTAGTGATGGAAGAGGTGGTGGTGGACGTAGTGGTGGAATATTGTAGTAACCTGGTTTATATGGGAAGAATAAAGTACCATCAGCTCCTATAGGATAGAAAAATGAATTGGATCTTGCCAAATCACTTCTATAATTACCAGGTTGTGTCGTAGTAGTTGTAGTAGTTGTAGTACTCTCAGTTGTTGTAGTAGTAGTATCAGTTGTAGTTGTTGTTGGTGGAATATTGTAGTAACCTGGTTTATATGGGAAGAATGAAGTACTATCACCTCTTATAGGATAGAAAAATGAGTTGGATTTTGCCAAATCATTTTTATAAGCACTAGATAGTTCTGTTGTAGTTGTAGTCTCAGTTGTAGTAGTAGTAACAGTTGTTGTAGTTGTTGGTGGAATATTGTAGTAACCTGGTTTATATGGGAAGAATGAAGTACTATCACCTCTTATAGGATAGAAAAATGAGTTGGATTTTGCCAAATCATTTTTATAAGCACTAGATAGTTCTGTTGTAGTTGTAGTCTCAGTTGTAGTAGTAGTAACAGTTGTTGTAGTTGTTGGTGGAATATTGTAGTAACCTGGTTTATATGGGAAGAATGAAGTACTATCACCTCTTATAGGATAGAAAAATGAATTGGATTTTGCCAAATCATTTCTATAATTACCAGGTTGTGTTGTAGTAGTAGTTGTACTTTCAGTTGTTGTAGTAGTAGTTGTACTTTCAGTTGTTGTAGTAGTAGTTGTACTTTCAGTTGTTGTAGTAGTAGTTGTAGTAGTTGTAGTAGTTGTAGTTGTAGTAACAGTTGTTGTAGTTGTTGGTGGAATATTGTAGTAACCTGGTTTATATGGGAAAAATGAAGTACCATCACCTCTTATAGGATAGAAAAATGAATTGGATCTTGCCAAATCATTTCTATAATTACCAGGTTGTGTCGTAGTAGTAGTTGTACTTTCAGTTGTTGTAGTAGTAGTTGTACTTTCAGTTGTTGTAGTAGTAGTTGTAGTAGTTGTAGTAGTTGTAGTTGTAGTAACAGTTGTTGTAGTTGTTGGTGGAATATTGTAGTAACCTGGTTTATATGGGAAAAATGAAGTACCATCACCTCTTATAGGATAGAAAAATGAATTGGATCTTGCCAAATCATTTCTATAATTACCAGGTTGTGTCGTAGTAGTTGTTGTTGTTGTGGTAGTAGTATCAGTTGTAGTTGTAGTTGGTGGAATATTGTAGTAACCTGGTTTATATGGGAAGAATGAAGTACTATCACCTCTTATAGGATAGAAAAATGAATTAGATTTTGCCAAATCATTTCTATGATTACCAGGTTGTGTTGTAGTTGTAGTAGTATCAGTTGTTGTAGTAGTTGTAGTACTCTCAGTTGTAGTAGTCGTAGTAGTAGTATCAGTTGTTGTAGTAGTTGTAGTATTCTCAGTTGTAGTAGTCGTAGTAGTAGTATCAGTTGTTGTAGTAGTAGTAACAGTTGTAGTTGTTGGTGGAATATTAAAGTAACCTGGTTTATGTGGGAAGAATGAAATACCATTACCTATAGGATAGAAAAGCGATTGTTCCCGAGCAATAAGTTCCGTTATAGGTAGACTACTTGATTTAGACTTATTCTCGGATGTTGTTTTGGAAGTTGTAGTTGTAGTTGTAGTTGTCCTCTTAGAAATGGGCTTTGGAAGAACTATTGTTGAATTAAGTAATGGAAGTGAAAAGTTCATATTTCTTAGATCAACCTTCGATGAATTGGATAATGAAGGTGTTGGCTTCCTAACATTGCTCGATCTTGGTAAACCACTCATTGTGCGTGTTCTATTATTTTGATCATCTTGACTTCTATCGCCAGATTCTCTATATACCTGACCAATCTGGCTGCTAAATGAAGATATAGATGACGCATTTATAAGTAATAAACTTGATATAACTGAAAATATTAAAAAGACTTTCATTCTTAAGAATGAAATATTCAAATTAGAAAATAACTATTTATGCCCTAAAGGTCAAAAAGTGGTACCCATAAT
This sequence comes from Cryptosporidium muris RN66, assembly GCF_000006515.1. NCBI lineage: Eukaryota > Apicomplexa > Conoidasida > Eucoccidiorida > Cryptosporidiidae > Cryptosporidium > Cryptosporidium muris. The sequence goes on along the minus strand of NW_002196570.1, from coordinate 775,820 downwards.
ATTGGGTGGATTATATTAAAAGACTAAGCTAATTATATCGAAAACGCGATATTATCCATTAATAAATCGTCATGGGGTAACTTGTTCGCCATACCAAATAAAGTTATTTATAGTGCAAAATAACTAAAGAATACACATATATGAGTGATATCTAGATCACTTTTGAGGTTGCAATTCAAATACATTACATTATTTCTGTGGTAACCGGCAGAACCTAAGTCTAGCACTTCGGCTATTGGTATTGCGGGTTGTCATGGTAAGACATTTACTAATACCACTGTAAAAAGGAGAGGATGAAGAGATTACAATCTATTAAATCTTCATCCTCAATATGCGAAAAATTCAGAACTTCACCACGTATTGATTCTAGTGGAAGTGCAAAATCCTTAAAATTTGTACCTAATGTTGCTGCTGCAAACAAGGTACCTATTGAGCATCTGCAAGTTAAATTAGATACTGCTAAGGTAGATAAAACTAGTGATCAAATATCTGATGGTTGCAAGGATGTAAATATACCTGCTGATAACGTGACTAAAGAAATTAATATATGTCCCAAAAAAATATCTAGAGATGTCACTTCCTTACTTTTAAAGGATTTGGCTATTTCCAAGAATAATGCAGAGGCGTTTGGAGTCCATAAACTAACATCCAACGAGAAGTTGATTTCTAAAATTGTTGATAAGGATGGTCCCTTAGAGATGCCCTTCGATATTTCCAGTGTAATATGGCCTAATAATGAAAATGGTATATCTTACCCCGCACTATATAATGAACAACTTGGAACATCAGAAAATGAGCCATGGCTCTTGATACAAGTTCCTAAGTTCATGCCATCCCTAACTCCATTTAGAGACTCGAATACTATACTGGGATTAGATGATAACTTAGGAAATCCATCATTCTTGGCAGATATGCAATGTGGCTCAATAGGAAAGTTAACTATTAAGAAAAGTGGAAAAATTTCTTTGATAATGAATAAGAATACTAACTCCCCAAATTCAGAAGATGTAATTTTCGATATTAAAAAGAACAACCTAGCTAGTTGTGAGCAAAATATTATTGCACTTACTAGTATAAACGAGCTATCTAATCTGGGTAAATGTGCAACAGTATTTTATGCTACACCCCAATTAAACTTATCGTAAAAATAAAATATGGAGAGTTAGTAATTCTCTTAGGCATATGCACTTAGAAGTAAAATAGATTCTAATTAGTAAATATAAACAATATAATACCTGCCTAATTTAATTTAGTTATGTACTGGAAAGTTATTTAGATCTACTATCACAGATATAGTCACTGCCAAACCATGACTGAGGAAACCATTTGGGATAAACACGTTTATATAGTGACATACCAACTACTTCATTCTGTTGGACAGGTTTACTGAAAATGCACTTCATATACCCATGTGTTCCCACAGGTTCTTTTATAATTCCACGTATACCACTGCGAGTCTTCAATTCAACAGACTTAAACCACTTTATATCCTCAGGATTATTAAACATAAAACGTACAATAGCTTTGCATTTACGCACCTTAAATAAGTATCCTATAATTATATAACGTTTTAGAATAATACGACAAGGATCAGAGTCAATTATATCCCCCCAAGCTAATGGCCAATCATCAATTTCATCACTTAAACACAGTTTTACATTATTACTGGGATGAAAATAATCTGCGTTTTTTTTGTTAAAAAGACCTTTTAACGAAAAGAAAATTACTGGGCATGGTGGTAATGTGATTGTACTAAAGCAAGAGGCAATATAGTAATCACCATGCATAAAAAAACGACTCATCTTTAGTTTTTGTTGCCTATGTACTCTGGATGAAAGAATCATTTGTGGGCAGTTGCTAAAAGTTGGGCATATAAAAAATCTTCTGAAACCAGCTTGAACAAGTAGTGGAGTTTTGTTGCGAATTATCCCTTCATTTTCTTTAGTTCTCTTAACTTTAAAGTGAATAACTCCAACTTTTCTTTCATAAGGTAAAATTGAAGAGACTATAATAAATCTTTTAGCCAAATTTTCTTCATTCAAGGGGATGCAAGAGTTAATAGCAATAGGAATAAGCCTCATACGACAGTACTTAGTTTGGTAATCGACTTCTCTACAATGTTCAGTAAATATCTTTCTAGATAACTTGTTTATAGACTGAAATGACTCAAATTCAAATATACGAGAATATTCTGAAGGCAAATTTTCGTATGGATCCCAGTAAGAAGTCCTAAAAGAAGATAATCCTCTATATTTAGCAAATCTCTGTCTACAAATTGTTTTATTATCTACTCTTATTTCATCTGAATGTTCAAGTTCATTTTCTAACTCATCTTCCAACGACAAAAGTTCTTGTACTCTTTCAGCTCCTAATATATCTGAATTCCAAGAGTTATCTTCAACTTCAGATTGTGAGTACATTGAGTTTGTATCAGAGTATATATCATTGATACTATTAATATACTCATTATGGTTATTATCAACCATTTCATCATCGTCCTGAAAGTCCCACGATTGTTCCCCCGCAAATTGATCATATCTTTGTAGATATACTAATTCATTCTTCAAAACATCATTTTCACTAATTAAATTGTTCCTTATTATTGGAAAATATTCCATTGTTACATCTACTTTTGAAGGTTTTGAAGTTCTCCTTGTTTGTCTATCTTTCTCTATTGTAGGCTCAATAGAAGCCACTACAAAATCTCCAAATCCAGTCACATGTACTGGGAAATCTATTGACAAACCACTACCTCGAATATAACCCTCAACAACTAGCTCTATATTTGATTTTTCATCATTATCTTTAAAATTAATACTTGTATTTTGAGAAAGTAAGTATCCTCTATCATTTCTAAATGATAATTTTTTTATAGGATGACTACAAATTGCAGAAATCAGGGTACGTATACTATTGGTATTATGCAGTGAAAATAGCTTTGAGTTCTTCCCAAATTCAGCTTCAAAGTGTCTTTTCAAGAGTTTCTCATTGTTCAAGATTCTCTTTTCAGGTATAGTACCAGTGTCATCAAAATATATACCGAAAACTGGACATAATCCTTGTAATCGTGAAACTGACAAAATCCTATAACCAAATTCATCAATAGCAGAGCTCTCTAAACTAGCAGAACAAAAAGATCCAAGAATTATATCTGCGCACTTCATGATGTCAAGTGTATTCAGCATGTCACCATATGGTGCAATGCAGAAAGAAATATCTACACGCCCATAATGTAAAGTACAAATTTCGAAGTTACTTGATGTCTCCTTTGTTTGAAAAAAATATTCACTTGCTTTATTTGAGAAAGACTGTCTAGATATATAATTTGTTATAATCTTCATACATTCAAGAGGGTTACTTAAAACATGAAAAGGTACAATTACACACAATATCGGGGCTTCAATTCCTCTACCATCTTCTATTAACATATTTTTTTGTTTTAGGTTCTTGTTTCGTCTTATTTGGATCTTTTGATTATTTCTATTTTGACGAGATAATATTTTTATTGGGTACTGAGTAATTTTTTTCGCAACCTTTTTTATAGTATGAGATTTCCCATGCTTAAATGGTTTATTTTTTTGCTTTAGAGTTGACCTATGATGATGCATTATAGAGAAATTAGTATATATGAGAGTTAATTACATCGAATATGACAGGTCAGTAATGAACTAAGACATATATATTGCGCTTAGTTGCGGTATAATATTACTGGGAAGTCTCTGATTACTAGCTGAAGTATGACTGAGGCGGTTTCAGGACTAAACAAATCTTTCTAAAGGGAGATTGTGCTAATTGTGAACTGTCACAAAGAAGGGAAAAAGAGAGGAGCCATTAATAATACAATATATTACTTTCTACTTTATTTTGTTCGTGATTCAAGGTGTCACTTATAATCCATTTTGTACCACTCAGGTGAAATTCTCTCAATAATATCGGTATTATATAAATCTTTTTCTTTTTGTGTAAAATTAAAAAGAAAATTGATATTTAATGTATGGGTATTTTTATAATCTGACTGGTACTTATTTTTTTTATTATTAAGGCTTATAACAGGCACAATTATATTGGGACCACTAGTACGTAATTCATCAAAAAATGGATGTGCTAATGCCTCAAGTGGCTTAAGTCTTTTTTGTGGGCTATAGACCAGAATTCTAGACAGAAAGTCAATTATATGCATTTTATCTGTTCCATTTACTCCTTCTGGGAGAATAAGCGACCATGGAGTAGGCACTATACTTGGAAATTCAAATTTTGTATATGCTGGGTTCATATCACTTACTTGTTCCTTATTGGGTGTCCCTAAAAGTTTAATGATTTCCACAAGTTGATCAACTCCACTCTCTCCAGAAAATAGTGGTTTTCCTGTCATTAACTCGTAAACTACACAACCTGCGGACCATATATCTACAGCTGTTGTGTAACTTGTAGATCCAAATATTAATTCTGGGGCTCTATAAAATCGGCTGCATATGTAAGATACATTCATATCGTTTGATAGTAACCTTTTTGCACTCCCAAAATCACAAACTTTTAGAATACCAGAGGATGGATTTAAGAGCAAATTTTGAGGTTTTATATCACGGTGGCACACGTTTAAGGTACTCATGTAAGCTAAAGCACGGAATATTTGGTAACTATACAACTTAACTAATATTATAGGTAACCCATTACCACAACTAGGAAATGAATCTTTATAGCTTACATTATTGCATTGTTTTAACAGCTGATACATTGAGCCACCAAGACATTCCATAACTATATTCAAGTATACATCATCTTGTTTCTCACCTACAGTGTAGAAGGCTTGGTATAATTCCACAATAGAAGGATGGCAATCCAATATTCTCATTATCTGTAATTCTCTGTGCTTATACCTCTTATCTTGATATACTTTTTTTATTGCAACATAATCACCAGTCTCTAAAACTCTTGCTCTATATACAATACCAAATGAACCGTGTCCAATTACAGACTCAGTTGCATATGTTAGTGTTTTTTTTGCTTCTTTTAAAGAGGTGCAATTAAAAATTCCCATCGCATGCTGTGGGGGTGACTGTGTAGTAGCACTTAGAGGAGAGAATTGTAGAGATGACATTGTTTCATGGGAGTCTTCCTCACCATCATCTCGGTTGTAATTTAAAGTGTCATCTACTTTATATATATCAGATTTTTTATAGTAACCATTAATATTAAATACTAAATTGCTTTTGTGACATAAGTTGTCGTGACTGTTGACCTCCTTTCTTAAGATTTCTGTCATTCCTAGCATTCCACCTGACCTATAGATAGATACAGTTACTAATTCCGTATATTACAGTTTCAGTAATCTAGTGAAAAACTTATCACTATATTTATATATATTTACACAGTATATATGAATTTATCTTTAAAAAGTGTGCACTAAGTTCGTTTCCGAGAAAAGCAAAAAAAAAGAGAAAAAGAAATTATCAAATATATGGAAAATTACAAAATTCCACTCAAAAATTTTATTATGAGCCAGTTGAATATATAGAACAGATTTTGTAAATCACTATTAGTAACAAAATTTAGCATACATCAAGTTTGTATATTTCTAAAATTGAAATATATTTACTAGTGGTAATTTTTTAAGATAATTACTTCTCTTCACTATTTTATAAGGAATCTAAATTAAAACTACATATATATATGTAATGCTCTATACCTTATAATTATAGTAAATCTGAGTAAATGGAACTAAACTATAAGAAGTTTACAAATCCCAAAAGATACTAACAAGATTTTGAAAAACTGCAGCACTATATCAGCTATTAACTTTCATTCAAATATGAATACAAATATTAAATAATTTTTGTGGAATATATATTATTAATATGTTAGGTACTTTTATTATAGGAGAATCGGGTGAAAAATAATAAACAAATTTCCAATCTGTTCAGATATTTAAAAAAAAAAAAAAAAAACCATCTTATAACCTATTAGATATATTTGATATATATAACTTTAAAACCGTTAGGATATATTATTATATATACTAAGATACCTTCATATCTACTAATTTTAATTTGATAAAATTAATTTATACTTTTATCTTTTCTAGTTATATTTAACAAACTATAAAATCTTGTATTCAAAAATCTATATGAAAGAAAATATTACTTGACTGAAAAATATTCCTGGATAATATATAGTAGATTTGAATATTTATATACGGATTTGATTAGCAGTTAGTATATAGTAAATAAAGCTATTTAGCAAGTATTATCTATTCCATATTTTCATCTAATTCAAAAAAAAAGACTACTGTTGAATTTTGTGTCTTAACTAATATAGATTCTGATTTTATGTACTCTATAAAAACAATATATATGATATAATTTTAAAATTATATGGAATTTGAAGTAGATTTAAATTTTAGTAAAATCACTAAATTTTTAAAAGACAACTTTACATGAGAAATATATCAATAGGTATGAATACCAATAAGTGACAATAATAAATTAAATATTTATTAGAGGTATACTTATTAAAAAGAACCTTTTATGCTTAGTTACACTCAGTTACTTTATAGAGAAACATAAATATAAAATGTGTATTAAAGTACTATAAATATGATTTTAAAAGTGTGTAAATATAGTTTCTATAGTATCATTTTATTCTAATAAGTGTAAGCTCCTTTGTAGAAATTTATTTTTTCAACTTTTAAAATGATGTTTTTTAATTGAAATTTAAGTTATTCCCTTATTTTGTCTAAATTTGTAAAAAGAAAAGATAATTGGAATATAACCAATTAGATATATGGTGTTCCAATCTAAAATACTGAGGTATTATGAGTCTATGTGTCTGAATCTTTATTGGAAATTGCAAAAAAAAATTTTATCTTGTATATTTGAAACTAATTCCCAGATAACTTGCTTTGTATATATACCTTCATATTTTTCAAATCTTGTAAATGTATAATTTGGGCAATTCAGTATACAACTAGGTATTGAATGAGTTATGTACTCTTCCTCACCCAAGTACAATTTAATTATTTTGATGAATGTATATAGCTGGAAATCCGAATCATCTGAACAAATTTCTGAAGATAAGATGAAATTAGAGAGTTTGGAATACACAGTTTCCAAAAATATTAGTAAACTATCAATGTCAAAAAAGATACCATTAATTTTAAAATAGCAACTTTTAAGTTTCTCAGGTGATTGGTTTGTGAATTCTGGGGTATATTTATTGCAAAATTCCAATTCAACAAATCTATTAGTCTCTTGAATATTGCTACTTGAAGTTTTGAAATCTATGTTTATCATTTCTTGGAGTTTCTTTGCTTCATTACTAAAGGATATCCTAATAAATGCATAAGCAAGTTGTATATTTGAGATCACCTTATTATTTGTAGCTAAACAACTCCCAACTATCAGAAGTAAATTTCTTAAAGTTAAAGAAGTACAATATATAGTATTAGAAAACGATATTTCCGATTTTTTGTCATATTGCAAACTGAGAATACCATTTATCCGAGATATTAGAATATTACAATATTGTAGTGTTTTTTCAGAGACAATCCAGTGAAAATTTTCAACTGAAGAAGATAAATTTTGAATAATTACACATGCTAATTCGCATAGAAAGATATCACTATGTGTTTTGGAATTCCATAATAATAATTTTATAAGAGTAAGAATAATCAAACTACCAAGCGATACTATACTATCTGAGATAGCATACTCATATGTGCTGTTAGAGTAGTAATTTTGTCCTTGATACATCCCAATAGTTTTATTCAGTGATGAATCTTTTAACCAATCTGGAAGTGAACCAATTATTGTTCTATGAAGTGCTTTACAATAGTTTGGCTCATCTGTAAGTTTTGTTAATATAGTTAATAAGGGGATCAAGTGACAAGTACCAATAATAACATTTCGTTGTTTTTGTATAGGTAAAATGTATAGTACTTCAAGAATTGGAACTATTAAATATTCAGGATCACCTCTAGACATGCAATAGAGTCGAAAGTTAGAATTTGAATGAATTAAGAAGTAGAAAATATATGATTCAAGAATATGGTTTTTTAGTCCATATTCAGATGAAATTGTAGAGCATATCTGATCAAAATATGTGAATTTCGTTATCCCTGAAGTATCTTCATCAGAATCAACTTCTGATTGAATATCTTTAATTAATAAAGATGAGGTTTCAGGTAGAAAGCGAGGATCTAATATATTTCTCATGAAGTCAGAATAAACATTTTCTTTGAAAAATGGAGAGTGGAAAATTAACATTGATAAAATACAAAGAGATCTATTCTTAATACCAATAGGTGTGGGTGAGTGTTTCTTCCCATTAATAGTAGTTCTTGTTAAGAAAAAAAAGAAACTATATGGAATTGTTTCTGTATTTTCTGAATCATCCCTCTGAATTATTAAACTTGGATTCATGAGATGAACTGATAATATTTGGAAAATATCGAGAAAGGAGGGGAGTAGTATATTAGTTTTATTTTCAATTTTGGTTAAAGATGATATACTTCTAGATATTGAAAACTCACTTGTTGAGTTTAAAAAAAAAACAATTAAAATATCCATAACAATTGCTTGCAATGCATAAATAGAATGGATCATGTTATAATTCTTTCCATTTGATTCTGATATTTTATCAATATAAAGTTGGGAACATATACAATAACAACATATCTCTATCATAAGTTCTCCAATTACAGAGTTGTCTGAATTGTGAGTAATCATAAATGGATCTCTATCACTAATATTGCTTAAAATAAATAAAATAAACCTTTTATAGTAGTTGAGATCTAAAGTTTTCAATTCAGTTCTATATATGTCAAAGAAGTCTTTATCTAAATATTTGCTTATAGGACAAGTACCCTGTGAATTTATGCTACCAGTATCTAAACTCTCATTATCAAAATTTAGATAATCATGTTCAATTTGTAATAATAAATTTGATAAGGAAAATTTCTGAGTATAATGCCTTATAATACTCCTCAATAGTAATGCAGTACTAATCAATGTTGAATAAGTAGAAGGACATGGTAGTAAGGAACTCATATCTTTCTCTAGGTTCATGAGTATATCCTTTCTGCTTGAAGATAACAACTTAGTGAAAAACAAAGTTAATCTTCTTAAGTTTCCACTAGACTTATTTGTTTCGAAAAGTGTTGTTGAAATATGTTCATATATGTAATTGTCCAAAATATTAGGAGCTATAGGTGGCAGTATAAATTCTGACTTCATTTTTTCCCATATTGGATCCTCATCATCCACAGTATTTTGTCCTAAGAGACCATTAATCAATCTAAAACTATTTTCTAGTAGGAAAACAGGTCCTTCTTTAGAAATAGAACTCCCCATTATTACTTAAAGAAGTTAAGGATTCATTTGGTTGTGTAGTCATTGGAAAGCGGTTGGTCTCAACAGTGCATTATGTAGTAGTAGTAAATTTCTTTAATACTAATAACAACTTAGTTCAAAGATAAGTGATCAAAATATATTACTATGAGTGACAGTGAGATACATAAATACATTACAAAGATTTATGATAAAATTAGTGTTTAAATAGTCTTAAATGTAATAATACTATATTTACTTTATATTTACTATAAGAAAAATATTCTTTTAAAATCATCAGTAGTGTTTAAGTATTAATGGCTAACTAATAATGAAAGATGTATTCTTAATATATATAATGTGGGTATTCCAACTTAATACATAAATTTTAGTGAAAACTTTAAAATAAAGAAATACTCATGAATAAGGATGTACATATCCCATTTAGCAATATTCAGATATAAATTTAAGTACTTCATATTCATAACTATATGTAAGAAAAAAAATCTACCCTTATATATAATCTATAAATTAAACTAGTGATTATATTGATCTTTAAAAGTTCTTACATTACAAGATACTATTGGTTAATAATAAATTTATTAGAACCGTTTAGGTATTCTTGAAAAGTTTAATAATAAGTACAAACATATTTTTTGGAAGATTTTCTTAAACTGAAAAAAGTAGTTAATCAATAATAGGGTTTTTATTTAATAAGTATGACTTATTTAAGATTTCATAGTAATTATATAATCTAAGCAAATTTCTCCAATAAATATTATAAAGTTATGATTACAAGTTACATGTAATTTCTGTTTAAGAGGTAATATATCTGATAAGCCATAGAATTTAAGTTAAATTTCAAAGGGATAACTAAAATACTAAAGAGTACTAAAGAGTATCTAATCTTATAATAAAAGAGTTTATAATATATATTATTTGTATATTTAACTATATTGCTACAAAAATATAATAAAGAAACAGTTAGTTTGTATTATATAACCTAGTAACTTGTTTATTGTATTTATTTTCATCACTATTAACTTCGATAATTCCATCTAAAATCACCCAATCTTTACTTTTATTCGTCTTTAAAGGTTTTATTTCCTCACGAGATAATTCAACATAAAGGTTTTCTAAGAAATTCGGTTTATTATTGACTTGTATAGGTAATATCCAAAGTAAAATGTTGTTCCCAAATATATTTGTGAATTGTCGAGCAAAACCTTGTAGTTCTCCATAAACACTTTGATATGTCTCAACAAGTGAAGTATTGGATTTAATTGCTTCAAATTGATCTAAAAGAAAAACAAATGCAGCAGTACCAAAGATAACACTATATATAATATTAAATAAAATAAAGATATTATTAATGTAGGTCCAATCTCTCAAATCAAATGTAGATGATGTAATACTGAGTGTATATAGGAGTAAAAATACAGATAATAGTGATATAATACAACAAATTAAAATATAAATTAAAAATAAAATAAAGAGTTTCTGGTTTGAAAATCCAATGCAATTATTAATCCAAATACAATGATGATCCATTTTAAAAATACATGTTTTACATGTTGAACAGTGATGAGCTCGCAGTGGTTTCCATCTCTGGGGATTGCACTTTGTACAAGTTCTGTCATATTTCATGTCTGCATCTGGAGGTTTTCTCTTGGGACAACTCAAAACTTGTAGTGAACCAGGGTCTAAATTAATTAATTGCAAATAAGATGCAATTAACAAAGTTACACATATTTGATAAGATAACATTGAAACTATACCAATATATCGAATAGTCAGTTGTTTTGTACCTATAAGTATATTATGTACATAATTAGTGGTCAAATAATCTCCAGTAATAATTAGAAAAAAAGTAAAGATTACAGGCAGTCTTCCTAATATAAATTTTGTTATAATTACAATATGCGTGTGAACTTTACATATTGTTTCACTCAATCTTATATAAAAATATTTCCACTTTTCCATAATATATATTGTATTTTTGAAGATTTTTGTATGTAGGAATTAGTGATAATGGCGATATTAAGTACTAGACATGTAAAGGGCGGGGTACGAATTTAATTTGAGTCTATCAAGTACTTCTAGTGTTGCACAAGTTCTATAAAGTTTTAAATCCTTGCTTACTTTGGAATTTTTCCTGATATCTAAAATGTAAATGATTATCTATTGTATTACATGACTTATGTGTCTCATAATTATGATCACAATTAACTGAACAAAACCTACTTTTCAGAAATATCAATAAACTATGTAGTAGTTTACTCTGAAATACTTATATCTATAATAATTAAGATTTTATAAGCATAAATATATATATTAGAGCACTTTTTAAGATTATATAAGGCAACTTTTACAATACTTGGATGCATACTTGTGGTATGTAACAATATAAGTCAAATTGTGAAAATATATTGCTTCTTGTTATATACTTACAAAATAATCCAATTATTGTATAAATTATAAAGGATAAAAATATACTAATACTATATAGAAGTATTCTTAAAGTGAATAGTCAATATTTCAAAGATTTTAACCATTGACTTCTTTGTGTATATTGGATTAGTGCCTAAAAATATGAATTTCCAAATATACCTTGAGAAAAAAATCTAGTTCTGATTAGTTACTATTAGATACCAAAATAGATTGCAGTAGTTAGTATAATTAAAATAAAATTTCATTAGACGTATATACAATAACTAATTTGTCAAATTATTAGTGACTTACATGTTGGGAATACCTTATTGTCTTTAAATAATCTGTATAGCTTCTGTATATATCTTTAATAAGGTATTGTGTTTAAAATATGACCAAATAAGTCACATATATATGAATGAAGATAGGTAGCACTATTGAATCACAAATAGGTATAATGGAAGTAAAGAGGGAAATTCACTAAATAACTTGGTTTATAGCGCCTATGAATTATATTTTCTCTTGTCCTACACTTAAAATATCTAAATAAGATTTTAAAATATAGCTTTATTGATGAGTACAGATAAAATTGAATATGACCCGGAGTATTTGGGATTTGTGAAGTATTTATTTTCTTCAAAGACCGGAATTAGGACAAAAGGTGCAATAGAAGTTGGTAGAAGGGCAGTTGACTATTTTCGTGGGGTTGAATTTGTTCGATGGATGCAAAGAAATGCAATTGTACTAAAATCCACTTTCCCAGAACTAATGGATAAATTAGATTTTAATTCTTTAGATGATATACGGAATTTTGGAACTGAGCTTATTCGAAAATCTTTTATTTTGAAGGCTGAATATAAACCGGTTGGAACAAATGTAACCAAGGGGATGAAACAACCAAAGTGGCCTAGACGCTTAAGTGTAACTGCAAACCAAGTATTTGATGAGAATTTCTTTTACATTATTATTTTTGAAAGTCATAGAGCTATATACAAGATATTAATGGTGTCTATACTTCTATCTGTAGTTGCAATATTCATGTTCCCAGCCTGGCCATTGGCGATAAAAATATCTGTATGGTACATATCAGTGGTTTTATTATCGTTAATGCTCTCTATATTCTTTATTAGATTGGTAGCTTTTGCATTATTTTGGTTCTTTGGCTTTGATATATGGATTTTACCTAATTTGTTTGATGAAGAGAGAGGAGTAATTGATTCATTTAGACCTTTATATTCAGTCTTGTATCGACAAGATGACTGGTTTATGCTAATAATAAGAATTTTTTGTGCAATTTTTCTCACAGGGGCTATCTACCAACTTAGTAAGACACATTCTGCAGCCGATGTTGGACATTTTGCAAGACAATCATTCTTAGATGTATTAGATTGGGGATATAGAAAAATAGCTCCTCCTGAGGATATGTCACCAACATCAGCTGGGAGTCCTTTAGATAGGAATATGAAACAAAAAACAATGCAGATGACTCCTGAGATTGTATGCATTACAAAGTGCTTAAGGTTTGAATCTAAAGATGCTTTGCTTGAAGACTGTTGCAGTGGCTGTCAATGTATTAGTGAATTACTTGGTTTACCATGCCTTAGCTCTAAAGATGTTTGTCCTGTATCTTTACTTCAAGAACTGATGGATATGCAGAAGATAGTTTGTGCTAATCAAGATAGTGGAACTCAAGATATAGAGGGAGAGTTAAAGAGATTAATAGAACAATAGGAGGGATGATAATATTGGAATTATATAGATAATTTACAGTTTTTTTACCAAATTATTAGATTTTGAATTTGTTTGTCATTCACTAGCAAACTAAGATTATACAAAGAAGAATTCATTAATTGAGTAAAATCTAGATCTTTGTTCTGACTCTTTATGTTTTGTAATGTTTCAATACATCGAGTATAGAGTAAAATAGCTTCAGTTTTCAAATTAATTTGATGATAAGCTCTAGCCTTATTATACAAGCATTCTGCCTTAAATAATGGATTATGACCAAAAATACTTAATCGTCCTTGTATATATCGAGAAATAAATGCAAAACCCTTGAGTACTGCTGATTGTCTGTTTTTAGTATCCTTGGCTGTTGCCAAGCTGATAAAACTTATACCTAAGCAAAGGACTATTAAGTTGTCAAAAGGAGCACTTCTGTGTGCCTTGGTATATTCTAATACTGCCATTCCAATACGATTAGATATAACGTATAAGTGAGCAGTGATTAAGTTTAATTCAGCCTCATTACTAAATTGAGGTGATTGTCTTTGAATCCAAGATCTAGTTTCACTAATCACCTCTTTTTCTAAAAGTACTCCGCGTCTAAAGTTATTGTGTTTCACACAAGAGTTGAATATATGTGGTACTAAGAGGATACGACCAATCATTCCACTTAGATGTTTGTTTATAGTCGTCTTTTTATTGAATTCCAAACGTAAATAGCTTAGTAACGTACGCCACAGGCCACCGTTGAATGCTAAAGAAATTATTAAGTTGTGAATGGAATTTTTGGCTGCTTTTAACCTATCTAAGTATATTTCTGGCTTAAACATTTTAATATTATTTAGAATCTTTTCAAACACTTCGACAGCAACATTGTATTTCTCATTCCACTGCAAGACTATTGCACCATATGTAAGAAATTCCCAGTATTCATCTTCACTAGTTAATATTTCTCCTAAAGTAACGATACCTAATTCAGATCTAATTTTACTTGTCGGTATATTCACTCTACTTTGTAATTTTTTGGAGCCTTTAGATGTGGAGTCACTTGTGTGCTGCAGGCTTAGATCGACATTTTCTAGTACATCTCCCAAATTAGTGTTATTAACTGAATTTTGTTCATAGTTTGTTTCTTTATCATGCTCTTTAAATTTCTTGGAATATAATTTTTGGCCCACACGTTTAATATCTGTTAAGAACTCTTTAATTAAGTATTCAAACATGTCTGCAGTTCCACATATTTCCGGTGATATTTGTGATAACTTTGGTGGATTTATAGCTTTATCAACAAAATCTATTTGGGTTGAAAATTGAACAGTGATATTAGTAAACAATGATTTCATTTTTGAAAATAATTCTAGTATCATGTTACAACGCAGTTCTTGAGGAATAGGTTGTGATAGATCTCCCATTTGCACAAGATCTTCATATTTCATTGTGTATATTAATTTCTCACCAAGCTTAGTATATCCCATCTTGGAATATAACGAAGCTAAAAGAGCTTTTGCCTTGTAAACTTCAAAAGATTCAATTTGATGTTTGTTTTCTGTCAAAGAATCTTCTAGAATTTGTGCTGCTTCTTTAAAGTTTCCTAAAGACTGCAATGAGTATGCATACTTAATACTAAGTGCAATCGATCTTTCATATCCATCAGTATGATAAATAATTTCATAATGATCCTTAGATAAATTGTATATTTTTACAGCAAAATAGGCATCACCTAAACTTTGGTGTAGGTCGGTAACTTCTATTTTTTCCATATTGCTTTCTTTCAATATTGTTGTTAATTCATCAGCTACGCTACTATTCCCTATATATAAGCCAGATACAGCATATTTTACACTGATATCAATGGGTAATGTTAGAATTAAATGTCTTATATCTGTTTTCTCGAAAGAAGAAAGTTGACACTTATTAGACTCAGAGTTATTGGTATTTTCAAAATTTTTTGAGATCAGCATATTTTGAACAAGATCTAGGCATTTTTGGTACAACTTAAGATCAATATATACTTCACAAAGCATATTAATTATATGTAAATCAGTCTCTTCAATTAGACAACTTTCGAGAACTTCGGCAGCCATATTTAGTTTCCCTATTTGATGATAACATTTAGCCAATTCCTTGCCTAGTAAAGGATCTCCTGGATGTCTTCTAAATAGTATCTTTAGCTGTTGTATACAATGAATAATATTATTAGTCTTTAAGTAAGCATTACTTAACTCAAAACGTATTTCATCTTCAATCTGTGTAAATTCATCGAGTTCACCTTGGTTATCTGAGTTGCTTATGTTTCTTAGGCACCTTTTGTAACAATATATAGCTCTTTCCCACATTTCTAGTTCACAACTCATTTGACCAATCCTTTTCCATAAGTATATGTCGTTTACGACTAGATGAGCTGCAAGAAAATAAAACTCTGCAGCTTTTGCTTTATCATCCAATTCTTGCTCATAAATTAAGCCCAACATATGAAATGGATCATGTAAACCAGGTGCTTTTTTAACTACTTCTTCTAAAATTTCAATAGCTAACATAAACTTCTTTGCCAAATATGCATCATTTGCTTTCTGCAATAGTTTTTCAACTTCTGGTGAAACATTTACAGGTGTTGACCCAGTTTTCCGCTTTAATTCTTTATCTGATTTTCTCTTTTTTTTCTTTGTTAGCCTACTTCTATTATAACCCATCATTAACAAATCTTGAATGTCTGAGTCCTGGTCAGTATCATTATCTGACAAATTGAGTTTTGTTTCTATCTCTTTATTATGAAAGATACCATATAGTGAGCTCAGAAGATCTTTATTCTGGTATCTTGTCATATCTTGTGTATCATCAGTAATTTTGCAGTTCTCTTCATCGTCATAACCTGGAATGTAGGAAGTTGTTGGATGCAGCATATTTATTGTTTCAAGGTGAGATATGAAGCAATATAACTAATAAATAAGTTCATAGCTATTATTCTAGCGCTATTACAAGTAGGCAGACTACGGCAGTGATGTTTGTAAATCTCTGTACTAGTATCCAATAATATTAAAGACAGGCTTTAAATGACAAGATGATGAACTTTCTAAAAATAATTATACTGATACCTTAAATAATTGATTTTTTATTAGTAATGTAAAGTGAAGAGGGGTAATATCTACCAAATTATAGAGATCTAAAAAAAAAAATAAAATAAACAAATTACTTGTTGACTGTATCTATGATCATTTTAGGCTTATTTAAGTATATAGATTCCAAGAATTTAGAAATTTGAATATATGGAAAGTTCTCAATAAACAACTTATATTACATGGAGCTTATAACAAAATAAAAATAAACTGAGAAAAAAGACTATTGAATTTATAAGTATAATAAAAGAACTTTAATAAGAAGGTTCTATTTTAAACAAAGACGAGATATAGTATTCCCCTTGTCAGTTCAGTTTTTGTTCTTAAATATTAGACATTTAGAGCACAAAATATAGTCATTGAAAGATATTTGAATTTATTTCTAGTAATTATTTCTAAAGAAACTTGAATGAACTTCTAAATGAAAAAAAAAATGATTTAGTGACTTTATGTCTTTTAAAGGGTTGAAATATCAACTTATAGTATATCTAAGAGTTAATAAAATATTCAAGTTCATTTAAAAATATATCTGGCAGGTTGCTCAGCTATATATTAAATCATAAACTCTACTTAGTTAACCTTGGCTAATTTCCCCATATAGATCATTAAATTAAAGTATGAGTTAATATTACTTCTTTTTTTTTTTATAATTGAAATTATACTGACTATATAATTTGTAAGATGTTTTCATTATAGAGCACAAGTACATATAAAAACATCAAGGTTAACATTGTTTTCTATACGTATTTTAGTTAGAGAATATATAACATTTATATTGAATTGTGACATTAGTTTGATACATATACAATATTCTAAATACTAGGAAGCTAGTAAATATAGCAAAGCTGAATCTTTAAGATTAAACTTAAAGAGGTTGACCTTGCATGAACCCCCCCTTCCCCCCAACTTTAGACAACACTTTTGGTAGTAATTATTTAGTCATTAATTAATACTTTGTTTTGAAAAAACTAATCTTTCAAATACATCTAGTTAACAGTAACAGTTGACAATAAATTAAGGTTTTACAAAGTTTACGATGAAAATACTACTTTCTAGTAAAGCCTACAAACAATTAGAAAGTTAATAAATATTAAGAGAACTCTAATAAATATAATTAAGGAAAAATTTGTCAGATAACTAATCATTAAATATCAAATCTCGCATTTAAAAAACTTTTGATGTCAAGATCTCAGCTCCTGACCAGTTCTCACTAGGAGGATTGTTTAAGAACTTAATACATTTCCTCTGGAGAATCCTTATAGTAGGATCACGATTTTGAGGGTGTAACTCGTTAATCTTGTCTATATAAGTTAAAGATTGTCTAAAGTCTCTTTTTAGATAGTATGATAGGGCTTTAGCATGTAGTTTAGCTTTAAGATACATCTCTGGTAAGGCATCGAAACTTGTATCAACCACATTATACACTACAGTAGGTCTACTCTTTCCCTGAGTAATTACAATATCTAAAGGACAGATAATAAATCTTTTTTTAATTAATGATGAAGATGTGAATACCCCATTACTTATTAGAATATCAGTAGAATACCTCTTGCTTAAAGCTTCAATGCGACTAGCCAAGTTAACCCCATCACCTAAAACCCCATATTTCATTCTATGAGCTCCACCAACATTACCTACAAGAACATCACCTGTATGTATTCCACATCTTATTTTAATTTCAGGTAAATTATGGAATTTCCACTGCTCAGATTTTACATTGAGAATACGTCGCATATGTAATGATGCCTCTATTGCTACAGCTGCATGGTTCTCAATATTTACAGGTGAATTCCATATAGCTAATATTGCATCACCAACTATTTCTAAAAGTGTCCCCTTAGATTCATCAATAATTCTCGTCATTTCATCAAAATAGTCAGTAAGTAGTAAGAGTAGCTGTTTTGGCTCTAGATTTTCAGCTAATCTTGTAAAACCAGCTATATCAGAAAATAATATAGTTACTTTTTTAGGAAACATACCTAATGTCGCTGCCTTACCTTTTCGCATTAGTATCCGTACAACATGTAGTGGCAGATATTTAGAAAATGAGAGAATTCCTTCTCTCATTCTATACATCGACTGACTTAGTAACCATAAATTTAGTAAATGCTCATGTTCGAATGGTAATCTCCCATTAAATAGTGACTTAGAAGAATACCTATTATAGACTTGATTTTCATCTATTCTCGGGAAATCCAAGTTAGCTAAAGCATCCATATCACGTACTAAGATACTTGTTTGATCACAGATATGATCAACAAATTTCGAATTTCGATTAAATAAATAAAACATATTCAATAATACAGTTGAAATATATATCAAAATCATCAAAACCATCCTATATCCCATAGCCTTCATTTCTGCTACTTTACTTTTTTCATTCTGTGTCTGAATAGTATTTTCTGGAACTGCAAGTGTAAGAGTTAGAAATATAAATAAACATACAAAAATAGAGGTTGATAAAATATACTCATCAAAACGTCTTCTAGGAAATTTCAATCTATTTTTGATTTGACAGTTTTGTAGTTGAAGTTGAGGAGGGACCATTACTTCTCCTAAACATCCATTTATATCTGCAGCCATAATCATTGCTTCGAATTCATCATAATCCATTCTTTTTTGTATAGGATCGTAAACTCCCAGAGCAATAAGTGCATGAGAAAATTTTTCTCGAAGTTCAGATGCCAATTTATAGGTAGTGCTATCTTCATTTATATATTGATCAATGAAGTTTGTCGAATTACTGTCATTATATAATCCTGTAGGAGTTAGCATAGGAATATTTCTATCATTATCTCCATATCTAATAAGTTTCATGTCTTCAAACTTTTTTTTAGTATTTGAATCATAATTTTTTATATCTCTATACATAGAAAATTGTTCAGAGTCCTCATATATGTTATCTTCACCTTGTATACTAGTTGTATCTGTGCAGCTAGTATTACTTTCAAAATCAGAATAATTACTAAAAATTTCACAACTTTCCCATGTAAATTTTTTAATCAAGCTTTTGATTCTAAAATTTATAGATAGAAATATATTAAGTCTTCTATTTTTATTAGAAGAAAATAAATGCCTTTCTAATGTTTTGTTCTTATCAACTTTGACCTCCTCAGTCAAAGATATGCCAATAGCCGAACAAGCAAGTTGAAATTGTTGATAGGTTAATTTAGAATCCAAGTCATGGTCCAATACTCTAAAAAGTTTTCTAAGATGAATCCTTACAACCTCTGTTATTTGTTTCTGAAAGGATCTCATAGTACTTTTATTATTTGAATATATAAAAAATATACGGGTTAGTCTTATCAAATAAAAAAGTAAGTTTGTAGAACTTACAACATTTACCTTGCTATTAAATTTTGAAAGAGATAGATCCAGTATGAGTACTACAATGGTAACTACATCTATTATAAATTCTAAACTTCCAAAGTAGCCTTGAAAAATTAATTGAGCAAAGGATTCCAGAGATAAAAGTATAATATTAACAAGATAGAAAACTCCTAACACATAAAAAGTAGTATCTTCATTTTTAATAATGCAATTTAATGGCTCTGCAAGTACTCCCAATGAATGTGTACAAATGGTAATAAATTCAAACCATCCTGTTAAACAAAGTTTTTTAGAAAGTAGTAATATTGAATATAACACTTTGCCATATGTCCCTTTATCTGTAAAAACACTTTCAGGTAAATCTTCAGTATTATCAGCAAGATCATAAAATAAATCCTTAACCAATTTTTGTTGCCAGTCGTATTCTAAAATATTATTTAGAAGAGATCCACCAGTAATAGAAGAAAATAGTGAATGTCTCCTAGGGTAAAAAAGGTGCAAAAAAGCTTCAGAGTTAGAATGGTCCCCTTGACTTTTCATATTTAGATCATTAATCCCAGTATCTACACCCTGCTTTAATAATATATATTT
Source organism: Cryptosporidium muris RN66 (assembly GCF_000006515.1). Classification (NCBI taxonomy): domain Eukaryota; phylum Apicomplexa; class Conoidasida; order Eucoccidiorida; family Cryptosporidiidae; genus Cryptosporidium; species Cryptosporidium muris. The sequence continues at coordinate 755,308 of NW_002196570.1, read as the reverse complement.
ATCTTCATTGTATGCAATATTCTCAGAAATATTGCTAGTTAATTCTCCATCTTGAGTTATCTGCACAGAGTCATTTACTTCAGGATTAGTAACTGAAAATATATCGTATAGCTCATCAACTAGACCAAAGCTATAAGATATACATTCATTATATTTCTTTTTGTTAAATGTTGTTATCCCATTACTATTTATGGACACAATATCATTAATCTGAAATATTTGTTCTCGCCCCCTATTAGCTCTGGAAGCTTCATTGAGACAAGAGTCCTTATTTTGGATATTTTGTCCAATATAACATGATAGCTTAATACCAACTCGAGCTAGATTCTCACAATTAATAAAGTAGTCCTGTTTCTTCTTCTTCTCTTTTTTATTAGAAGGTAATTCCTTATTGGAATGCTTCATACTTAATATACCCTGAAATTCATCGTCACTTCCAAAGAGAATTCCAACTAAATTAGATTTCAAAGTATATTTGAATACAAGTGCAGAATCGTCTTACGTAAAATTGAATATATTAAAATATTGAATTAAACCAAAAGGTATCTCAATCAATTTCATGCGCACCCGTTTATAGTAAAAAGGCGGGACAGATAACAAGGTACTACTGGGCACTTCAAGTATATAAAGATATGCCTCAGTAGATAGTACAATATTAGAATTGTGATTCCTGCAACTGAAGCTATGCTATTCACAACAAATAAGGCAATATATTTTAGATATTGAATATAAAATTAAGATGTAGAGGTAATGCTTAAAGAAATTAACAGCTTCAAGGAAATTTCCTTTAGAAACTTGAAAATACATAAATATTGGAACTTCTGAAATATTTTAATTAAAGAAAAGTTTTAGATAAAGTTAGGATCTAGATTAATACTCCTTAAATATAAGTAATATAGTTACAATTCCTCACGAAAAGTGGGGTCCGTTATATTAGAAGATAATGTTGAGTTAGCTACAATCTGAGTGCTATTCTGCAATAATGTATCATTATTTGTAGAAATTTTAAAATCATCTTCAAATTTCTCCTTCATTTCCCACCAGATATGCATATTAGGGATCTTTTCATTTTGATCTTTGAGTAGTCTAGGCCACTTTACATTGGATTCTTTTTTAGCTAGGGTACATGTTAACTTCCCAACAGATCCAAAAGTCCATTCAGACTTATCGGCATCTATCTCATCAAATAGTTCGAGCTTAAGTTCATATCTTTTCATCTCTTGTGAATGAGATCCCAGGGCTGAAAAATAGAATGTATTGTTAGTTATTGAAACTACCTCATTTTCTACCTTAAGAGCTCCCGGAGCATTCCATCTATATGTAAATTTAATATTTAAGAATATAAAATCACGAGATTGAGCCCACTGAAAAGCTGGAGACAGTAATGCAATTTCAGCATGTCGTTTATTGAGGAGTCTTACTAATTCATCAAGATGTTTCCTTATAATTAAGGTGGAGGCACGAACTGTAGAGCTCAAGTCAATATCTTGCTCATGAGTTCTCCTAACTAACTGCTTAGCCAAATCCCACCAACCTCTTGATATAGAAAGCTGTAAATCATCCTTAGTTACTAATATATCGGAAACACTCAAGAAATGTTGAATAGCCTCCTTTTCTAGCGAAAAAGTTGAATATTGTGAGCTTGCACTATCCGGTTCAATACAATTAGATATATCCACGCGAGTTACAAACAAAAGGATGAAAATAAAAGATGAATAAGTTCCAAATACCTCAAATAAGTTCATCTTAAAACCTTCTATACAAAATGTTTAACTCACACCATTACACAATAAATAGGTGCCACGCTTCATCTGGTTCACCGCTCAACAGGTGCGCGAAAGAATGAAGAAGTGAATAGTGCCTACTTGTTGGCTAAAGCATGAAGTAAAATATAAGTCTCAAGAATTTTAAAATTCTAACTTTCCTAGGCCTTTATATATAGTGTGTATAGTGACTAAGATCTATATAACTTTTTACAGTCTAAAATTACTTATTTGCTCTTATCTGCGTGGAATTGAATATATATGGATATTGTGAGGATCTTTAGTATGAACTTTGTTCAGCTGTCTGAACAGATATGGGTACTGAATAGTCGGATTAATTTCTACCAAGTAGCTTTCCTTAAGTTTAAATAATAAGTCTTTCCTCTCATTTATAGAAAGGCTATGGTCTAGGCCACGGAATATGTATCTAATAGTGCTAGAGATAAATGCAATAGCATAACCAGGTCTCTTCCCAGGATTTTTTTGGGCCACAAGTATACGAAATTTGGGACTATGAAGCCAATATCGGTCTATTCTTTCATTAGGAGCAGGATCAAAAGCTCTACAGTACCATATAACAAGAAGAAGACTTAAGAATGATGTCCAAGATGTACCAAAGAAACCGAAATTCCTGGCACAGAACTGTGCTTCAAAAAATGCCCTACTCAAAGGGATACGTTGATAGTTAGGATAGTAGAGTAAATTCGCTTCATATGGGAATATCTCAGATAAGGGGATTTGTCTAGTGAGTTGTTTATAGATACGATGCATTTATCCCTCAAATCATTAGTATATTCATTACTACTAATGTTAGGCGGTCAACTCTAATAAATATTGTGCGCGCTATTATTATAAATCTGGGCCTTTTTTCTTTAGCCACCTAAATATTTTATTTTTCTAGTCTTAGCTTAATGACCTTATATGTCAAAAATTGTGGTTGTTGATAATGGTTCCTTTAGTATTAAGGCAGGATTCGCTGGAGAGCCTCTTCCAAGGTTCGTGAAAATAAGAAGCTTTTTTTTTGGAGTGAACCTTTTGAAATAAGATTATATTTTTAGGGTATGTTTGCCAAATTGTATTGGCAAAGTTCGCAGAAGAGAGAGAATTTACACGTGTGATCAAATATATACCTTAAATGAGTATTTTTCTCATCATCCATTTTCGGAAGGACTTTTGATAGATACTGCTTTACAAAGTGATATATGGAAGTATACATTTAATAAGTTAAATATAAATCCACTGGAGTGCACTATTTTGGTTACTGAGCCATTTTTAAATCCAACACCTCTACAACATAGTTTGTCAGAGCTTATATTTGAGGATTTCCAATTCGAAAGTGCTATAATATCAACTTGTCCTCAACTAATACCTTTTGCCTTTACTCCTATTCAAATACCTAATGCAACTTCTGAGCAAGATATTAATCCCTGTTATTTAGTTTTGGATTGTGGATACCAGTGTTGTAATAGTGTTCCTATGTATCAAGGCACTCCAATTGAGAGCGGCTGTAGAAGACTTGATATTGGGGGATATTACTTGGATCTGCTACTTAAAAATTTTCTTGCATATAGACAAATTGATCTTTCTCAAAATGCCTTTTTAGTATCAAAAATAAAAGAAATAGCTTGTTATGTATCTACAGATTTTGAGAAAGATTTGTTGCAATTTTCATCAGATAAACACGGTGATAGATCTCTAGATCATTGGGTTAAATTACCTGAACCTTCTTCATCTCTTAGCAAGAGTAGCCAGTTTTACAATGAAGAATGTATTGCACCTGATCCTAATGAATTTATTTCGGAACTTCCGGAGGAATTGGTTGGGATACAGGGTATGTATAACAAAGGTATGAAGATGTCCCAAACTCAATTTGTAAAACTTTCTACAGAAAGAATAACAATTCCCGAGATCCTATTCCGACCTTCTGATGCAGGTTTTAATATGGAGGGAATTTCGGAAATGGTAGTAACATCTATAAAGTCCTGTCCTATTCATCTGCAGCCCCTATTGGCTAGCAATATTCTTGTTTCAGGAGGATCTAGCAAGTTCAGGAATTTCCATACAAGACTACAAATGGATCTAACTCAAATGTTACCTTCGGTAAGCTATATTATAGTTCACTAATCTATTTAAATATTTATTATATTTTTTTATAGGGTTGGGAAGTAAATGTAAGGAAAGCAGATGTAAACCCTCAGTACGTAGCCTGGAGTGGAGCTTCTATATGGAGTTCTTCTCCTGGATTTATGGGATATACTACATCACGTAGACAATATCATGAAGCTGGAAAGAATTAGTGTGAAATTCCACTCTAACAATATAGAATTCGATGACATTCCTGAGGCAACACAGGTACGTAGAGCGACTGACTAGTAGAGCTCTTTTAAGGGAGACCAGACTTGAGGCAAAGTCAAGATATACGAGACTATCTCAATAGAAGGATTTTCTAATATAAAATATTTATGAGTATTCAGACTGTGAAAGGCACCTTTATATCTTAATCTACCAAATGTTTGCAAAATTTATAGCTTATAATATTTTAACAACTTTTCTGTTCCCTATTCCTCTACAATCGTTTAAAAGTGCTTCGGTTCTTCTTTCTTCACTCAAATAGTGAACATTAATATAATGTGCGAGGTTAGTCAAAACCTTATGTTCATAATTACTCACTGTGGACCAGTTCTAGGTCAGATACTCCTAACATTTTAAAAAAAAAAAAAAGAAAGTTGGTTACTTTGTTCCCAACAGTATCTGGCGCCAAAAAACGTTTTTCTCTACTCCCGTCCCACGCGGTAGACAAAATTACCACTTAGCTTAATTTCCTTCTGTTTTATTGGCAATATGACTGAAATAAAAAAACGGGGAAGAAAGCCCCTCGCAAAGTCAACTGAAGAAGATAGTTCAGATTCCCAACAGTTACATAACAAAGAGGAAAGTGCAGTCTTATCGGCTGAATCAGAAGCTTCTGAGCACATACAGGAAATATCAACTGCAAGCAACAATGATATATCCTCGGCAAATGAGAATTCAGGTTCAACATCTGCATCAGATCAGAAGTGCAATGATCCATCAAGTACTTTGTACGTGTGCAGACTTTCTCTTCGTACAAAGGAGGATGATCTGAGGCGTCTTTTTGAGGAATATGGTAAAGTTACGGACTGTAGATTGGTTACTAATCCTCTATCTGGTGAAAGTCGATGTTTTGGCTTTGTAACAATGAGTTGCCCTGAAGAGGCAGCTAGAGCAAGAGATGCTCTTGATTGTAAAGAGTATCAAGATGCTAATCTTAAAGTTGAAATGGCTAGAAGAGCTAAACCTTACGAACCTACTCCTGGGGAATACAAGGGTCCTCAATATAGATCAATTAAATATAACTCTTCATCCAGAAATGGACCTCCCAGGTCTTATCGTGGTCACTCGAGTAGGCCAAGCTCGAGGAGTCGTTATGACTATCCTCCTCAATCCTCGTCTCACACAAGGAGCGAACAATACAACAGACACGATGATTACTACAATAGTAGGTATAGTGACCACAGATATCCTTCAAGATCAGATGACTACCACCATCCTTCACGATACCACTCTCCTCCAAGATATTCCTCAAGAGCAGATCCATACGACTCTAGATACTCAAGACGTTGAAGAATTAAGTAATTAATGAGTTGAGTGAAAATATCTGATAATTATCTGATACTTACATCACGCTTCTGATTAGGTTAAAAAGTTTAGCAAATCTCTTTTCTCCCTGTCTTTTCATTGATCGTCCGCTCTTTTTTGTTTGTACTCTCTTTTTTTTTTCTTTAAAACATATATTTGGTCTCTGGGATTTGATATGACAAGAGATTTGGCTAGACTTTCAATACTTCAGTTTTTAACTACTATGTATTTTGCCCTATGTTTCTTGGCAACATTGTTTAGCTGTTTCTCGTCTTCTCTCCATATCCTCTCTCAACATGGGAAATTGATTAAAAATGACTTAGATATAAGGAAATTCTACAATGAGGTTCCAAGGGACATAGTTTTAGTGAAATTACTTAGGAGATTATACGCTTCACAATTTATATTGGTCCGGAAGAGCTTGTTCAAATACTTTTACATCGTTGGTATTTTTGCGTGTCTAGGCTTTATGTTTATTCAAGATAATACATCTAATAGAATGATTATGTTCACGATACATGTTTTGCGGAGATTTCTAGAGGAGATTTTTATTGCTAAACATAACAGTAACAAAAGCTCTATGAGCTTAGTAACGTTTTTATTTGGAATATCTTATTACATAATGATGCCTATTGCCATTAGCTTGACGTGGAAGTCTACGAGTTCACCTTGCTTAATCCAAGTAGTTGTATTTTTTTTGTTTTCAGCGCTTCAATTTATGAGTCATAGGACTCTATCGAATATTAGAAGACACTCTAGAATGTATGATATTCCTTGTGGAGGATTGTTCAATTGGATATCCTGTCCACACTATCTTTGCGAAATTGGTATATATACATCATTATTTGCTGATATATTTGTTTATGGAGTTCATTATCTTTGGATATATTTTGCTATGATGTACATTACAACTTGCATGATTGTAAATGCTATACGTTCACACAAGTGGTATATTGAAACCTTTAGAGAATCATACATCAAACTCAATAGGAAGGCAATTGTTCCATTGGTTATATAACATGCTTTCTAGTAGGAAATGACTAAATTGGTATAGCTGTAGATTGCTACTATAAGAAATGGCAATTTTCTAATTTATATTAACTAAACTACATTTAAATACAAAGTCTAAGATACTAAGATATTGTTCAATTGCTCCTTTGGCTTGTATATTTTACAGGAGCTTTTCAATGATTTTAAAATTGGAATCTTATATTTAATTTCAAAGATTTAATGAATTTTTGCAGAATAGTACATGATTTCTATACTTATAATGTTTTTTTTTTTTTTCTTTGTTTCTTTTTTTTTAAATTAATATAGTTCCAATTTTACAAACTTGATATATTTGTAAGTGGTGACATTTTACTAACTATAAATTAATCACTTATTTAAACCTCTAATTTCCAAATGACAATCCAAACTCCTTTAGTTTCTGCGATTATATCTTAATTAAATTTGTAGATTTACTATTTTCAAAAGGCTACCAACATTATTAGAGAATATTTATAGATGATACCTTGATGGCTTCAATATTTGATACATTTAGATTATGAGCTTTGTTTTATTAGAAATAAGATATAGATGACTTTTTGTGAAATTTACTATACCAAAATAACTCAATATATTATTAATGGAATTAGAAGAAGCTTTGGAGTTTTACCTACTAAAATTACAGTGAGGATTTGCAGTCAAATCAAATATGAAATATCTTGTGATAATCTATAAATCCTCACCAACATACTTGAATTTCACAAGATAATTTGACATTACAGTCACATTATTAAGCAAATATAAGAGTTGTTCACTGCTTCGAAATTTTAATTCATGTTACCAAAAGAACTTGAAATTGACCATTTACCCAATATCTGTATGGATTTTTGATTAGTGTAAATTTATATTTTGAATTGGTTGTATTGTTTGAGCTTGGTCTAACTCCAAATACACGTAAAATCCAATAATTATCTTGATGTAATTGGGCGTATGACCACTCTTTACAAGTAATATGAAAAAACTTTCTATCTTTGCTTAATGAAGATTTCACTTCTATATATGTGGTCGATACAATTTCTCTAGATAATGGTGATATAGTATTGATTGTTATATCATACGGGAGGCCTCTTTCCATGTATTCATTTTCCCAAGTTATAGTAACTTTACCATTTAATATATCTTGTTTGTAAATTTCAGATAAGTAATCAAATCCTGCCTTCTCACCAAACTTTCCAATATCTATAGCTGTAGGATTTGGACCTGAATTTAAGAATCTGTCCAATTTTACAGAATTAATTGTCGAGTTATTTAATTCAGATACCACATCTTTAGATTCAAAATGCTTGAATGTAAAGTCTTCAGATGAGTTTTCATCATCGCCATAGTCTTTGTTAAATAAGAAGTACCTGAAGTTAAATCTATATCCTCTTATTGAGGTTTCAGCTTTTTTACTAAGTTTTACTATTATATCATTCCAAGAAATTTGAAAAGAGGAAGATTTAAGAACTTTTTTTATTACCAAATTAATGAGAATATGTGATATTTTAAATACTCCAAGATTACAAGAACTAGTTTCACTCAAAAAACTTGATACAAATGAAAGTAATGATGCTACTACATGCTTATAGTCACCAGTATTTAGACTTTTCAGATGTTTTATATATATAATATCAGCTTTGTTATCATAGTAAGAAGCAAGCCGGACTTTATTTATGGAAAAATTGAACTCTACAAAAATATCTTTTTCCAAAATCAAAACTTCACACTTCGAAACGCGAGCATGCCAATCTTTGTAATCAGACCTAGATATACAATCGAGAGAATCTTCACACAATGGACCTAAGATGTTAGCTATGAGCTCCTTATAAAATTTACTTTCCTTTTCAAAACTAGAAAGTTCGAAATGAGCGTCATCTCTATCCACTTGGTCGCTAGATATGTACCCATAAACTGCAGTAGTAATTGGTAAGCATAAAGAGTACCACTGCTTTTGTAAATTATCTATAGCAATTATTTCCTCCCAGTTATATTTAGCTAAATTATCATTTATATAAATACAAAAGGGAGACCATAACATTTTCATTTCTCCTGTTATTCCAGAGAAATTCTCCGAAAAAAGAATGCATAAATTGGACAGCGATGGAAAAAGTAATGGAGAGCTTTTTTTTCTATAATCAAATAGATCATATGATCCATTACTTACTACTGGAAGAAGTACAGAACTTGGAAATTCCAAGATACTTCCAAACTTCATGGAATTTGATAGGTATACTATTATCTTTATTAATGATAATAGTTGCTCTGAGTCTAGGTCATTTTTATCACTATACTGAAAGTTGTCAAGCTCAGCCAGAAGTTGTTTATCTGTTGGTGATAAAGAAATTCCTAGTTCAGTCACAAAAAAACTAAAAAAATCCGTTGTTCTACATCTGTGTTCTATATCATCATGTAAAAAAAGTTCACCTAAAGGTTGGGACCAGCTTATTAATTTGTCTTTATCTTCCCAATATACTTCACTAGACTTCTTCCAAATTATGCTTCCATTAGACAACTTTACAGGAATCATACAAACTTTTTTGAAGACATCAGAAATATCTATGTCCAAATCATTGTTAAATTTCATACAATATATAAAGAAGTCAAATAGTGTAACAAGAGAGAAGTATGATATATCTTTTATTTTATAAGTTACCAAATTTGTTGAATTTTCGTTGCAGCATATTGATTCGAGTATAGAGAAAATATATTTTGAACTATTAATTCTAGTATTAACTCCAAATGCAAATTCAAGTATTTCTATTGGATATGCATTATTTTCTAAGTGTATTAACCCGACAAAGGGCGAGATTATCTGTAAATATTCCATATTACTACAATATGTCAGTTGCTTGGGACGAGAAATGCCAATAAGCGAATATGAAGTTTCAGTTATATACTTCACATAACTAAATAGTGAAGCATTTTGCAGTTGATGAGCTAGTAGAGAATATGAATTTGGTATGGAACAATCTGAATTTGCTTGTCCTAAGTGCCAGAATTTGCTTAGAGAGTTCCAGTTAGAACATACAACTTTGCACAAATCTTCTGTAAACTTTACAAGTATTAAATCCGCTTTTTCTTGATTATTCACTATCCTGCAACTTCTCAACAACTCACATATATCTTCTAATCCTTCAATATAAAAATCTATCACTGTATTGAAACCTTTATCTCTCAATTTTATGAGATCGTTTATATGTTTTTTTAATACTGATTCATCTATATCACCCCTAATAATATCTTTAATATGCTTCATTAATTGATTTTCATCCAGATTATCCAAATTTAAATTGAGTTTCTTGATTATAAAAGGTAACTCCGTTATCCCAAAAAGTGAGAAAAAATATCTCCAATACTCTATATCACCAAATTCTAAATAATCTAGACTAAGTTTACTACGCGAAGTATCTCTCAAATATTTGAATTCATGTTTTATAAATGTCTCTTCTTCTAATAAATCTAAAATATATACAAAATTAGTTATATTTCCCAATTTTTCATGAATGTAAAAATTTTCTGAAGTTAAGGGGAGGATCTTTTCATTACTTGATACACCAAATATAATCACATTTTTATCAATAGGTTTCCTAACCCAAAATGAATTAAGTATACTTGATAATCTTATTATAGTTTTTGCATCAATTTTAGGGTCTAAATGTGTTACTTTTTCTAAAATAAATTCTATATATTGCTCTTCCTTAATATCATAAATATCCATGTCATTATAAAAACTATTAAGATTCTTTATATCTACATAATATTCACTTCCACTAATAACTGTATCTGAATTTTTTAGTAATTTCTTGCTTATAAAGTGAATGCATGCAACATTAATAGAAGTAAATAACTCGCTTGAAGGGAGAAATAGTTGATTCCTCCCCAGTTTATTATTATAGGATGATACATATTCATCTTTATCAGTAAGAAATAAAGGTAAATTTTTCAATGTCTGCAGATAACTTTCCGAATAAGTTGAAGATGCAATGAGCTTTCCCAAAAGAGTAAAAACTTGTATATACCATTCAAAAGGACGGTTAAAGTAAGAAAAATCCCTTATCATACCATCTATGAGTGTGATGATAATTACCAAGTTAACTGAATCTATTCCAAGATCATCAAAGATAGTATGTTCAACATATTTTTCAACATCACTACAAATAATTTTCTTTTTGCAATGTTTATCCAACACAAAACATAATTCATCGAGATTAGGGAATATTTTAGAGATAGTGTCAACCGATAATCCAGAATATGTATTAAAAGAGCACAGTACATTTCTAGGGTATTCAAAAATACCACTTTGAGTATAAATACATGGTACAGACTTTAGCATATGATGAAATTTTGTTATTATTGGGGCAAAAAAGTTATCAACATAGTCACTAGATAGAGGTATAACAGACAGAAATGATTTATGTAGCATGGATAAATTATCCAGTCTTCTCCAAGATTGTATCGCATGAATTAAAGCATTCGGAATACAGTCACGTAGTAGACAATTCCATTCATTATTTGTTGCTATTCCCTCCCTTGACGAAGTTAGTTCAAAATCAGCATGTATAATAAAGTGAAATCCATATGATCGAATAGGCAAAAATGCAAAAACGTCGCAATACTGTTTACCCAAACAAACTCCAGTATTTGTGGATTCATCTGCCTTAAGTTCCACTCCAATAACTATCTTCTTCTGGCGATTTTTGTAAATTTCGCGATCTAACCAGTGATTTTGTTTACATATTGAAGATATATCATAATCTACGAGTAAAAATTGTCTTTTCCAGTACCTTCCTCCAGGTAGTAATTTTCGTTTTTTAATGGTTCTCTCAGCATCTTTAGAATGAATATATTCTTGAATGAATATTGTAGTGAAGTATGAATTATCATCTAAAATTTCTGTGCACTTTTTAATTGAAATAGTCGCATTTTTTTGGGTATGCTCAAGATATACAAGCTTATTTGTAAATAGTAAAAATTCAGGTTTTAGGTGAATTCTCGTCAATTTTCTAGCCTTGAAAGGTAACCAAATTACTGTATTCCATGCGGATTTATTCACTTCATAGCCAGATATATCAAGTAGATCTTTAGGTATTAGTTCAGTGATTTCACATGATACCCATTCAGGGTATATGTATGCACCATATGGAGATTGGGCATCAAATCTAATTTTAAATCCATTACTGAAAATATATGGAGTATCCGTAATAGTGAAGACACTTTTAAATCCTAAACCAAATTTCCCTATTCTTCGTATCTTACCACAATCTATTTTAGAACTGTTAGCAAGATCACTAAGTGACATTATATCTAAAGGTGTAAACCCATCTTCGTTATTTAATACCAGAATTCCCCCACTTCCAGTAATAAATTTTAAGGATGGGACACTAGTTTGATGATATTTCAATTTTTCGTAGAAGTTATCATCTGCATTTTGAATAAGTTCAAGCTGAAAATGATTTCTATCACAATAAAGATTCTCGGATAACTTTTCTCCCGTACGTTTTATCAGCTTGGAATACTGTAGAAGTATATTCTCTAACTGAGGATCTTTTCTAGAATCTATCCCAATTCCAAAACGGTTTAACTGAATTAAAGAAACTATCTCCTCGGGAGTTTTGTGCTCTATACCATTTTCATCAATTTTTAAGTTTGATTCTATAATATTATGTCGTGATTCACTAACCTCTGATTCAGTAGAACACTTTTCCAATAAATAATCACCTTCAGAATTAATACTGTCCTTTTCACCTTTTACGCTGAATTCATAATCCTTTATATTATATTGCGTATTCCAGTCACCACTCTTCTTTTGTAAGTTAAGTAATTCAAGACTCTTATTGAAATTGAGATTTGGTAGTATGTTAAAGATAGTATCTACAATATTGTTTAAAGCAGAGTCATTTCTACATTCTATAAAAAACACTATAAGAGAATGAATGGTTGATTCTATTGTTTGATCTTCCCATAGAGAGATTATTGGTATAATTATATATTCCCAAATAAGATTATTAAAAGCTGGGGGTGTAATCGCTATAATAATCTGCAACATTTCTATAAAGCTACTTCTTTTTTTAGAACCATCTTCAACTACTAATTTAGTTCGTCTTATAAATTCATCAATAGGATATGCATCTATAAAATTCTTTACCCCATCTTCCCAAATACAGGCTGCCAGTAAGTAATTCACAACCATTATACCATCCAAAGAATCAATAGAATTAAGAATTTGATTTTCATAACTAAATTTTGTGTGTATTCCATCCTTATCTGCTGTTGGTTTAACTAATTTAATTATACACAAATTACCAACTCCCATAATGGGATTATGTATACTATTACCACTTTTTTTTATATGACTAGCTGAATAACATAGAAAAAAAAAATCCCTTATATATTCACTATTCTCATGCTTCCTAATAAAATCTTCCAAGCTACCATGAGTAGTGTATCTACTAGAAGCAAACCAAAATAAGTAGTTATTCAGATCAGTCATAGGAGGACACTGCTGAATAGATCTTAATATTTCCTTCTCGCCAATTATCTCCTCCATATAATAATTGGATTTATTATTATCACAACAAGTATTTATATATCTAACAAAATATAAGTTAGAAACTAAATTTGTAGCATTAAATACTACAGAATTAAGGTTTTTTCCAGGCTTTGTATTGAAACTTGGATCCTGAAGAATATCTTGGTAATTTTTTATGCCAATACTACTCAAATTTAGACCAAGTTGTTCAATAAGCATATTATTAATCATGTTTTGACAATTAACCTGAGAACTACTTCTTTTAACGCAGCTTTGTACTATACTCAGAACTTTTTGTCCAAGCTTAGTTTTTAAAATGCCAC